>NW_027248475.1:0-352500 GCF_031021105.1 Erythrolamprus reginae | reverse complement strand
ATTGATTTGCCTTTATGTATCTCAGGTAAGCATGCTGTCAATATGATGGATTCCTCTGGGATTGTAACTGATTAAAATAATTAATATTACAGACATGAACATTTCCTTCCAAAGTTCCATTCTCTAAAAATGTTTTAATCTGCACTGACATCATTCACATATTAGTTTAGAATTTTAGTAGCTGTAATCTAAAACAAGAAACATAAAGCACATCCAATTGCAGAAAGATTGTATGATATTTTCCAAATCCTCTAAATTATGTCCAAGGTTCAATCCAAAATCTTGAACTTCAGCTAAGAACTATGATTCCATAGGGTTGAAGATATGTATAATATTGGTAGACATAGGAATGCATTTCAAAAATTGCAAAGCTTGTATAAAAATAAGTTTGTCATATAATTAAAGGAGCTCCATATTTTGCATGAAAAAATCTTTTTTGTTTGAAATTGCTTGGATGAATGTATCATATAGTCATGTTAATATTAATAGTGTTTACCATATTTTTCGGTGTATAAGATGCACCTTTTTACTGCAAAAAAGCGCTTTAAAATTGGGTTTGTCTTATACATCGAATGCTGCTGAGGCCGCCCAGCAGCTCAGCCCCAGGGATGGGCAGGGTGCCGGGTGTAGCATCAGTAGCAAAGTCCCTCTTTCCAGGTGGCTGCCCAGAGCCTCCAGCTGGCAGGGATAAGGTGCCCGCGCTGCCTGAGTTAGCCAGTCCCGGCGGCGGTGGCAGCAACTGCTGATGCAGCTCCAGCAGCTTTTGTTTATGGGCAAGAATGTCATATTCACACCCCAGGATGAATCATGAAGCTGAGGATGTCGGCAAACAAGCCCTGAAGGGGCAGAGCTGTCATCCGCACCAGCACTGTGTTGTTGGGTGGCCGGCTCAGCTGGGTGGGCAGCTGTGGCAGTGACAGGGCAGGGGCTGGCTCTCCCTGGCTGAGGCAGCTCTCAACTGGGGAGAGCCAGCCTCTGCCCAACTCCTGCCACAGCTGCTCACCCAGCTGAGCCGGCCACCCAACAACATGGTGAATGGGGGGCTGATGGAGCTGAGCCCCCTTGTGCTGGATGATCAAGGCTTTGAGAAGTGGGCCTGCTTCTCTGCAGCTGCTGTTGTGCTCACCCACCTCACCTGCAACCTCCCAAAGGCACCCCCAAAGGCAGAAGATTGGGGTGGGGGTTAATGGAGCTGACCCCCCTCGCGCTGATCAAGGCTGCCTCATGGGCTTTCTCCAGTAACTGGATACACAGAGTGCCAAGCGACATCTGTCTGCTTCCCCTCAGCTGCAGCCGCACACCCTGTATCATTTGCCCAGTGGCAGGCGTTTCTCACGGCATCCCTGCCGGCACTGCTCCCATTTTGGATGCCCATGGCGACTAGCCGCCCCCATCCAAACTGGTGGTGGTGCTGGCAGGGACCCTGCAAGAAATGCCTGCCCCCGGGCAAGTGATATGAGACGCGCAGCAGCAGCTGCGGAGGAGCATGTGTGCATCCCCCCAGTACTCTGTGTATCCAGCCGCTGGAGAAAGCCTGCAGGGCAGCCTTGATCTGTGCAAGGGGGCTCAGTTCCATCAGCTCCCACCCTAATCTTCTGCATACGGGGGTGCCTTCGGGAGGTAGGTGAGGAGGGCGCGTGCGACGGCAGCTACAGCAGGCCGGTTCCAACAAATTGCATTGGAGAGTAATAGAGGAAGAAGAGAGAGACAGAGAGAGCGAGGTAGGGGGGAGGGCGGGAGGGAGAGGTCTGTGGGTGGATTCCCCTCCCTTTGCTTCTCATTCCCCCTACCTCCGCAGAAGTGCAAACTGGCCTTCCAAGTTTTAGTAAAGCAAGAAAGAAATCTGGGTGGGTAGCTAAGTGGTAAGTGGGTGGAGTGAATTCTGGGAGTTGAAGTCCACTAGTCTTAAAACTGTTAAGTTTGAAGACCCCTGGGTTAGTGGTTGGAAGTGCAAGGGTCTTCAAACCTGGCAAGATTAAGGCTTGTGGGCTTCAACTCCTACTGCTAAGGTAGCATGACTGGTGGAGGAATTCTGGAAGTTGAAGTCCACTAGTCTTTAAACTGTCAAGTTTAAAGACCCCTGAGTTAGAGGTTAGGAGTTCAAGTGTCTTCAAACCTGGCAAGATTAAGGCTTGTGGACTTCAGCTCCCACTCCTAAGGTAGCATAACTGGTGGAAGAATTCTGGGAGTTGAAGTCCCCAAGCTTGAAGTCCTTGAAGCTGTCAAGTTTGAAGTTTGTAAAAAGTGTACATGGTTTTAAGAAGTATACATGGTTGTAAAAAGTATTCTGCTACCCTGGTATTTTATTAAACAACATAATACTACACCATTTGGTTCAGAATACTTTTTTTCTTGTTTTCCTCCTCTAAAATCTAGGTGCGTCTTATACACTGAAAAATACATTATTTAATTAATAATTATAAAGGTTTGGAAAGATGAAGGATATTTTATTATCGTTTGTTTGAAGACATTTGATTCTCAGATTGTTATGATAATTTTTATAGCCCTACAAAAAATTAGTTCAGAAGATTTTTTTAAAAAAATTGTCATTCTGTTCCTTCATCATCATTTATTAGAGCCATGGTGGTGCAGTGGTTAGACCACAGTACTATAGACTATTTCTGCTGATTGCCAACTGCTAGAAGTTCTGCAGTTCAATTCTCACTCTCTCAAGATTGATTCAGTCTTCCATCCTTCTGAGTAAAATGAGGACCCAGATTGTTGGGAGCAATATGCTAACTCAGTAAACTGCTTAGAGAGGTCTGTGAAGCACTGTGAAGCTGTATATAAGTCTAAGTGCTATTGCTATTTATAGGTGGAAGTCTAAATCTTGTGCATTATAAATCTGATAGAAACATTTCTCCTAAGAAACATATTTATAACATAATTGTAAATTGAATAAGCAGATAAATTGGTAGCATGTTATTTAGAACAAGTGAAACAACAAAATATAAAGATTGAAATATATACATATAATGGCCTGAGAATAACTTATCCTTATGTATTAATTTACATATGATATTACTATGCAGTTACTTTATCATCTCTATCTAATCGAATATTACCCTTCACAGTCTTTAATGGAAAGTGATTATGTGTCAATCATCCAAAGTAGACCAGACATGATGAATCGTCAGATTAGCTAATTCTGTCAAGATCTTGGTCAACATAGAGCACAATCGATTTGTGAATGCACAGGGGGAAAAAGCAGTAATGAGCACTTACTGTATTTTTTGGAGTATAAGATGTACGTTTCCCCCCTAAAAGAGGGTGAAATGTGGGTGTGTCTTATAAACTGAATATAGCCTTGCCCAGCCAGCCTCACCCTTTGTCTTCTGCCTCCCAGCAATTTGCCTTCTTGCAGCAAACAGTGCAGAACCTGATTAGAACTAGCCACTGATTATCGGCCTCCTGACCAGCAGTTGATTCAGGCTGCAGGCAGGCAGCAATAGGCTATGGCAATCCCTGCAACCTGAAATTATTAGCAAATTAGATTAGATTAACAACTGGACAAAGGTCCTTGTGCTAAAACTGAAACTGCAATGTGGCAAATTGCTGAGAGATAGAGGCAGAGGCAGATTTTTACTTAATTGTGCTAATCAGGCTGTGCTGAAACTGGCTGTTGTTTGCTGCAAGGAGACAAGTAAATAATTATAAATGCCTATGGAATGTTCAAATTATTAGACTTATTTTTAAAGACTGCTTTATTATTCAAGACAACTTAACAAAATGAAGAAGCTTTTTAAAATAAATGCATGATCTGAAGAGGCCCAGTGCTATTGTATATTCTTTTAAATAGCAGGGAATAAGTATACTTCAAGAAAGCCACATCAATTTTAACAGCATCTGTACAAGTATAGTCTGAAATACAACAGTGTTCCTGTTTAATATTAAAATAAGGCAGCCAAGTTAAGCCCTGACTAAGTCATGTTTGGAGTAGATCTATTTAAATAATTGGAAAAAATGACTACATTTAAGAAAACTTCCTGGCATTAACCCTCTTTGGGTCCTTTTCATCCAAAAACGAAATTTGAGACCCTGTAAAAAAATTTCCCTTCATATCTGGAACTTGAAATTACATGACTTTGTCTCATTTGAGGAATTCTTTGTTTGTGGTTTTTTTTGGTTGTTTAGTTTTTGCTGGGCAAAAATACTTATACTTGTTATCCTCTGGGTCCTTTTAGACCCAGAGTAAAAAAAAGGTTGGTTTTACCTACTGGAAGTGTGTGTTTTTTAAATACTTTTTTCATTAGTATACTAATTTGAATATTTCTGAACACAATGAAATGAAAAATGAAATGAAAAATTATGCTTATTTGGTTATTTTGCTCATAAAAGCCTGCCCCCCGGCTGTGTGCATTTTTTTTCAATTTACAGATAGATTAGCCTGCCAAATCTGAATCTTTATACTATCTTTGGCCTCCCCAACACCAGACTATTCAAAAAACCACTTCCAATAGCTAAAACCAACCTTTTTTTACTCCAGGTCTAAAAGGACCCGAGTACCAAAAGTGTACAGTAAATGTGAGGAGAGCAGCAGGGTTAATATACTGTATATTTCTCTAATTCTTTGCTATTTCTATGGGTCAGACATACAGTACATGCACAGAAATACACAGCAAATGGTGTATATCATCTGTACTGTTTGCTATTTGTTGGGAGGCAAATTGATGGAAGGCAGTGGCAGAATTTTTTCCTTGTTCTCCTCCCCCAAAACTAAGGTGGGTCTTATACTCCAGTGTGCCTTATACACCAAAAATACAGTAATAAGTAATAATTTACAAAAATTTAAAAATAGTAGTAATTTTAAACCATTACTTGTAATTTTTATTATAACGAATGTCAGCAACTTCAGCTAACATTTCTTGGCCTATTGTCTCTCCCCCCCCCCCCCTTATTTAATAGAGGTAGGAAAAAACTGCAGTGGTCCACCCAGGACTGAGAATGGAGACATTACTACTTTATCTGAGAAGCAGTACAGATCTGGCTCTTCAGTAGAATTCAGATGCCAAAACTATTATGCCATAGAAGGCCAGAACAGATCTTTTTGTGACAATGGGACCTGGACAAAAGTGCCCATTTGCCTAGGTAAGTAGAAAAGAAAATCTTTATTCAATTTTATTTTTTAATTAATATTTTTTATTGAATGTTTTACATTTTAAAAATATTACATTCTGGTTTATGCACAATTGTCCCACTTTCATTTATATTATTTTCTTATTTGCTTGTCCCTCTTTAGTATTTGTGAGAAACAAGCATAATATATACATATATACATACCTCCTTTTTTAATCTTTTTTCTATTATCTTTTTTCTGAAATCCATATTGTGCTATATCTTGTTTGTATCTAGACGTTATTTGAAGATATGGCGCCAATCCATTTCTATGCCATGCTGTCTTAATTCTTCTCTTGTTTTTAGTTCTCCCTGTTCCTTTAAGACTTCTTTATATGTCTTCATTTTATCCATATGTATTAAGTTTGTATAAATTAAGGCTTCTGTCATAGAGAGCCAGGTGGGTATTTGGCTACAGTGGTTTCTTTTCATTTTTTTGCCATGTTTTGAAAAGTGAATCTCTGATTAGGTGGTTTTGAACTTGCAGCTGGTTAGGCCACCAAAACCTCCAATGTGCCTTTGGCTCCACTTCTGGCAGACCGAAGAGGTGTGCATATGCAGATGATTTTAAAAAAATAAAAAATAAATTTTAAAAAAGGATTGTGGTCCGGCCGGTCAGCTGGAGCTGTGCAGGCAGCAATATTCCATCTCAGGCGCGCGCCCGTGCAGCTGCACACCCAAAAACTACCCCCCGCACGGCCTTTTACAAGGCCACGCAACATTGGAGTTGGGGGTGGGGAGCGTGTGGAGGCCGACAAAGGTTTCTTCTTATTTTGAATGTCGGGCGCACATGTATGTGTGCTACCAATCCCCCTGCCAGCCCGCCAGGGTGAGGGAGGTGGGGAGGCCACAACTGAGAGGCTCGGCACCGGCCCATCCGTGGCGGGCGGGGGCGGCTCCCTTTCCTTCTCCCACCACCTATATCTACTGCCGGCGGCCATCGCTGCAGGCCCCCCCCCCAGGCACCTCTGGCCTCCTCACGCCCCTGCCCTCTTGCTGATGCCTCCCACCCACCTGATCTGACCCTCTTTCTGGCTTTGCTAGCGGCTGCGGCTTCTCCTCCTCATCTTGCTGCTAGGGAAGGGGCTGTGAGAGGGGTGGGGCAGGTTCTGGAGCCACAGAGGATTTTTTTTGTAACCTATATAGACGTTTCCTCTTCCCATTTCCTAAATATAATATAGAATATAATTAATTCACTCAGAGAATCTCTGAGAAAGAGGAAGTAGGAGGGGGAGAGAAGAGGTGGAGAGAAGAAAGAAGTAGAAAGGGGAAAACAAGGTAGATGGGAGGGGTAGAGAGAAAAAAGGGAGTGAATAGAGAAGATAGTGATAGACTGACTAATAACAGTAAGATTTGAAGTTAAAATAAGCTATTGATGATATGTATGAAATGAACATTATGGACGTATTTTTACTGTATATGTATCGTGTTGTTATGAGATAAATGTGAAGAAATATGAAAAAAATATTTTTTAAAAAAAATCTGGGCAGTATGTTCATTTTTGCAGAGGCTATCCCACCTGTAAAGGACAATTGAAGCTTCTTCCAGGTTTCTAGATCTTTTTTGACTTGTTGAACTATACTGCTCAAAAAAATAAAGGGAACACTCAAATAACACACCCTAGATCTGAATGAATGAAATATTCTCATTGAATACTTTATTCTTTACAAAGTTGAATGTGCACAACAGCATGTGAAATTGATTGTCAGTCAGTGTTGCTTCCTAAGTGGACTGTTTGATTTCACAGAGGTTTGATTTATTTGGCGTTATATTGTATTGTTTAAGTGTTGCCTTTATTTTTTTGAGCAGTGCTTTTATCATAGTTATCTTTTTTCAAAGTTGAGCACTTAGATGTTAACCAAATTCTCAGATGTTTTATATTTTTTGTAACCTTTATAGCATTTCCTCTTCCCATTGCCTTTCTTGCTTTTTTGTAAGGTTTTTCATTATTATTTTCATTTTGTTCCTACTGCTTTTAAGAGCTGCCTTACCATAATCTTCTATGCACTGTAATAGTTTGGATCTTGATGTTAATGGTTGTTTTAATATAAAAACTAAATAATCTGCAAATGCCTGAAGTTTATAAGTTACTTTTTTGATTTTTAATCTCTTTCTTGCTCTTTTCTAATACTACTCAATAAGACTTCCAATGTAAAACTATATAGTAAGGGAGCTAGGGGACACCCTTGTCTTACTCCCTTCATAATGTTCATTTTGCCAGTAGTCTCTCAGTTAATCATAACCCATGCTATTTGTACAGTATATATTTTTTCGATCATTTTTGTAAATTTATCTCCAAAGTTCATCTTTTGCAATTGTAAAATTATAAATTTCCAATTTATGTTATCAAAAGCCTTCTCTGTCTAAAAAGATTAATGTTAATTGATTTTCTGGATGAGATTGATAATATTCAAGGACATTTATTATATTTCTAATATTATTTTTTATGTTTCTTTTTGGGAGAAAGCTGTTTTGATCTATGTGTATCATTTCATTTAAGACTTTTTAAAAATCTTTCCGAGATGATAGCTGCGAAAATCTTACAATCTATGTTAAGAAGGGAAATGGGCATATAATTCTTAATTTGTGTGAGTTGTGTATCCTCTTTAGGAATAAGTGAGACAAGGGCTTCTGTCCATGATTGTAGTATGTTTGCATTGATTAAGGCATCATTGGAAATCTCTGCATTAATATATCTAGTGGTTCTTGTATTGTCTTATAGAAATTGATTGGTATTCCATCTGGACCTGGAGATTTTTTTTTTCTTCCCTCTACCAATTCCAATATTGTGATTCTTTCATTAAATAATTCTTTTTTGGATTCCATAATTTCAGTTAGTTTCATTTCTTCTAAATGTCCACTGCTACAATATTTTGTTGATATGATTTTTTGGGGGAAAATGAGCTATTTACTTTTTTCCCTCATTTTTATATAGATTTTTCCTTTTTTCATCCTGTATTTGTATTATTGGTTTCTTCTCTATTTCTTTTTCAGTTTATAGGCTAGCCACCATCCCAGTTTGTTAGCATGTTCAAAATAGTTTTGTTTTGCCATGTTTAAATTTTGTGTTAGTTTTTACATAATCAAGTTAAGTTTAAGTACAATTTTAGGAAAGCCAACTACGAACTCATAGATGCCAATCTCTCAATTCTTGAACGGCAAACTTTATTTTCTAACTGCAACACTATTGATGAACTCTACAACACATTTTTACTACAAATTGAAAGGCTTATCAGACTACATGTACCTCTAACATCAACCAGAAGTAAAAGGAAAATAACTTACCTGTCTCAATAAGGAAACTACAAACCAAAAAAAGATATCTTTGGCATAAAAACAAAAAAGACCAAGTAACCAACTTCAAAAGCCGCTACAAAAGCATATGCCAGCAAATAAAAGCAGAATGTCTCAACTATTCCAGCAAACAAGAGGAAAACCTCCTTCGCACCAAATGTAATTGAGCATTCTACAATTTTGTCAACCTCAAGACTTTCTCTATCAGTCAGACCAGACAGTCTTTGTGCATACTTCCTAAAAAAAACATTCTTCTTCTATAGCTGAACCACTAAGCATTATCTTCCAAAAATCCTTCAGGACCAGCACACTCCCCAAGCTATAGGTCAAAAACAATGGTCATCCCCATCTTCAAAACAGGAAACCGTTCTCTCATTGATAACTACAGACCAATATCACTGCTGCATCTCATGCAAGTCTCATGCAAAGTCATGGAATCAATTATAAATCAATCAATTACTCTTCACTGAGAATCTAATAACCTACTCTCTAACAAACAATTTGGATTCAGAAGAAAATGATCCTGCAAAATGATCCTACTTCACTGCAAAAACATATTGACTACCCATCTAGATCAAGGAAAATCCACTGATGCAATTTATATTGACTTCTGCAAAGCCTTCGATTCAGTGGTCCATGACAAACTACTCCTAAAATTCAAATCCTATGGCATCTCAGGATTTCTCTACAGCTGGATTATAGCATGTGTGTTGGTTGGATTGTTTGAGTTGTGGGGTTTTTAACCGGCACCCGCAGAAATGGCAGCATTCACTCTCTGAACCCCCAAATGGAGGGCTCAGCAACAAAGAGGACAAAAACAATAACTGGCCTAGAATGAGTCATTGTTTGGCGTTTTCCTCCACAAATCTCAGAAGAGCGGCAGCTCCACCATCCTCTCGCCGCTCAGACCGGAGTTTGTGAGTTTAATCCATTAATATTTAGTGAAATAGATTTAATTTCTTCTTCCATCCTCTTTTCAATTTTCATAAACATTTCTAATCATTAAGATTCACTGCCTTCTTTCTCTCTTGCATAAAAATCATTTAATTGCACTTGCCTGAATCAGCTCTACTTAATATTCAATTTCATTTCTGTTTCTGAGGTAAAGTAGACAGTGAATGAAAACTAAATTCTACTATTAGCATTTTGCAATGATAATATGATGCATTCAGATCCTGACAGGATTTCCTTTCCTTTCCATATCAGATCCCTGTATGATCACCAGGACTGAACTGGAAAGCCAGAAGATAGAAGTGATAAAAGATGAAATAGATGCACCTGAAAATATATTTGTGCAACATGGTCATTTTATTGAGCTCACCTGTAAAACAGGATATGTCCTGGCAGCAAATTCTTCCCAATCAGCTTTTGTAATCCATTGTGATGGGACACCACCAGTGATTCCAAAATGCAAAGGTGACTTTAAAAAGTTTAATTTTATAATCCTGATATCACCAATACAGAGCCAAAGCACTTCAGTTTGAGCCTATATACCATTAGAGCTGGAATAAACTGCAATAATTTACATATGTCATTTACTGGGGCAGATATTTTTATCTCTCTGAAACCTCCCTGGCTGGACTACATTTTTCCATTCTAGAGGTACCAATGGAAACACTCAGGATGTAGGTGAAATAGGAGAAACCTGAAAGACTTCAGATTGCTGGAAAGGGAGTAGTGCAATAAAAGACACACCTATGATCATTTCATGGCTGAGTTATTGCAAAAACTGTCCCATTGTACTCCTGAAAATTTTTCATCAGTGTAAGGTAATATAACTACACAGTAATATTTTATATCATTGAATGGTAAATACTTTTGCCAACAATAAACTCCAAACCCAACTTCCTACGTACTTCTGTTTTTAAGGAATTTATAAACTGTTACCATAGCAAAATCTAAGTACCAATACCAAAAGAAATTCCAATGTAGTTGCTAACAAGAATATAAAAACCTTTTTAGTTACATCTAGAGAACATTGCTTTGCATTTGATCTTGGGACTAGTAGAGTAGTGGATGTATAATGAGGGACATTTCACAATTTTAGCAATTCCACCTTTCCCAGAACCAAGTTTCACCACAGGTATCAGAAGAACTTTGTGGAGATGTTGGTTTGTTTGTGCATACATGCCATTTAAACATTTAAATATGGTAAAGGGTTAAATAAGGTTCAGGAGGGAAGTTTTTTTAATAGGAAAGTGAACACAAGAACAAGGGGACACAATCTGAAGTTAGTCGGGGGAAAGATCAAAAGCAACGTGAGAAAATATTATTTCACTGAAAGAGTAGTAGATCCTTGGAACAAACTTCCAGCAGACGTGGTTGGTAAAGCCACAGTAACTGAATTTAAACATGCCTGGGATAAACATATATCCATTGTAAGATAAAATACAGGAAATAGTATAAGGGTAGACTAGATTGGCCATGAGGTCTTTTTCTGCCGTCAGTCTTCTATGTTTCTATTTCTGTAGCCTGATTATCCTTGTTAATTCTAGGCAGTTTACAGATATTAAAATAGCAATAAAATAATTTTAAAAATCAATAACATGACTAAAATTAAATCATAAGAAAAATGCACACATATAGACAAAATTGCCTGTGGATCTACTAGCTTCAAGAAGATCAGGAGAGTGGCTGTCATATTCAACTTAAGGCAGCTGTTTCCAAGGAGTGGAGTTGCAAAGAGAAGATGTGATATCACTTCCTGACTAACCTGAAAGCTGGGGACTATTAGTAAATGTTGTATTGCCATCCAGATTAGACAAACCATGGTTATTTGGAAAATTGTCATACATACTTGAGCTATAACCAACTTTAAAAGTGGTGTCCAAACCTTGGATTGCACTCAGAGGTACATTGGTAGGCAATGCAGCTCCTGCAGCTGTAATAAGGCAGAGTTAAGAGTATACACTGAATATACAGGATATTGAATTTTAGACCAACTGATGTTTTGATGGTATCCCCAGGGCAATTTCAAGAATAGCTAATTAATTGTTGAATTACATGCTAAGAAGTTGATATCAACTCTCACAATCACATAGATTTTCTCCAGGAAATCGGTTGCAATCAATCATTTAGATCTTCCAGCAATTTATCCATCAGCCCAGTAATTGAATCCATCTATATTGTTATTGGTGATACTCTACCTCAGAGTTATCATTATAGATAAAAGATCACTTCTAATTCTTAGCAGAATTTTAACGGCTTTGGGAAAAGGAACAAGCACTGCGGGGTCCATTACAGCATTTGAAAGCCTGGCCTTAGGCAGGAGTGGAATCACTACAATGTGGAGCTCTTAATTTACAACCTTGCAGGTAGTTGAAAACACTACTGGGATCGCCCAGGAATAAATAGTAAGAAGCAGGGTCTCAAATTATTCCTTTATGTTTAAATTCTAAGTCAAACCAAAGGATAATTATAGCAACTTGCCGAATTTATTTATGATGTTCCAAATAAATAGTAGTCAAGAGCTACTAAAAATACTAAAAGCTCCACCACAGAGAATTTGAAGACCCAACCACTTTTCCTTGTTACAATTTATTGAACCTGTAACCTCAGGCAGGAGAAGAACTGCAATGCAGAAACCCTGATTTGTAACCTTGTAGGTTATTGCAAATGCTACTGGGCTCCACAATGGAATTGAAAATAAGTGTATCCAGTATGGAGGTATAGGGGTATCAATTAATTCAAAATCAAAGTGAAGAGGAAGCATAAGTATAACAACTTTCTGAATTTATTTATGATCTTTCAAATAAATACAAGGCTACTAAAAACATATTAAATCAAGATGAATAATTTCACAGTATATTTTAGATCTGTTATGACAAACCTATAGCACAAGTGCCCACATGTGGCACGCGGAGCCATATTTATTATTTATTTATTTATTAGATTTGTATGCCGCCCCTCTCCGTAGACTCATGGCAGCTCACAACACAATAAAACAGTTCATGACAAATCTAATAATTTACAATTTAAAATATTTTAAAAAAACCATTATTAAGCAGACATACATACAAACATACCATACATAAATTGTATAGGCCCGGGGGAGATATCTCAGTCCTCCCATGCCTGATGACAAAGGTGGGTTTTGAGGAGTTTACGAAAGGCAAGGAGGGTAGGGGCAGTTCTAATCTCTGGGGGGAGCTGGTTCCAGAGAGTCGGGGCTGCACAGAGAAGGCTCTTCCCCTGGGGCCCGCCAACCGACATTGTTTAGTTGACGGGACCTGGAGAAGGCCCACTCTGTGGGACCTAATTGGTCACTGGGATTCATGCAGCAGAAGGCGGTCTCGGAGATATTCTGGTCCGATGCCATGAAGGGCTTTATAGGTCATAACCAAAACGTTGAATTGTGACTGGAAATTGATCGGCAACCAATGCAGACTGCGAAGTGTTGGTGTAACATGGGCATACCTGGGGAAGCCATGACTGCTCTCGCAGCTGCATTCTGTACGATTTGAAGTTTCCGAACACTTTTCAAAGGTAGCCCCATGTAGAGAGCGTTACAGTAGTCGAACCTCGAGGTGATTAGGGCACGAGTCGTTGCCCTAGCTCAGCTCCAACGTGTATGTGTGTGCCAGTCAGCTGATTTTTGGCTTGCAGAGAGCCTCTGGGAGGATGGAGGAGGGCATTTTTACCCTCCCCGACTCTAGGGAAGCATTTGGAGCCTGGGGACAATGAAACACAAGCCTACAGTGCCCAACAGAACTTGGGAAAGAGGCTGTTTCTGGCCTCCAGAGGACCTCCTGACACGGGGGAAAATGTTTTTGCCCTCTCCAGGCATTGAATTATGGGTGTGGTCACTCGCGCATGTGCGATAGCATGTGTGCATGCTCCTTCAGCACCAAGGGAATAAGAAGTTCATCATCACTGTTTTAGATTCTAAAATATTAGTTTAGGTGAGGGGAAGAATATTAATTAGGGGAGGGGAAGAAGGGGACTTAGTTTGGTTCCTGTTTGGGGTCGGCAAACCCCAGGGTTGACCAGACATGGAGCCTCCACCATCAGCAGTGCAAATGCAGTTAGCAGCCATTAGCCAAGAAGACTGTGTGCTAGAAAGAGTTAGAAACATAGAAACATAGAAGACTGACGGCAGAAAAAGACCTCATGGTCCATCTAGTATGCCCTTATACTCTTTCCTGTATTTTATCCTACAATGGATATATGTTTATCCCAGGCATGTTTAAATTCAGTTACTGTGGATTTACCAACCATGTCTGCTGGAAGTTTGTTCCAAGGATCTACTACTCTTTCAGTAAAATAATATTTTCTCATGTTGCTTTTGATCTTTCCCCCAACTAATTTCAGATTGTGTCCCCTTGTTCTTGTGTTCACTTTCCTATTACAAACACTTCCCTCCTGAACCTTATTTAACCCTTTAACATATTTAAATGTTTTGATCATGTCCCCCCTTTTCCTTCTGTCCTCTAGACTATACAGATTGAGTTCATTAAGTCTTTCCTTATACGTTTTATGCTTAAGACCTTCCACCATTCTTGTAGCCCATCTTTGGACCCGTTCAATTTTGTCAATATCTTTTTGTAGGTCAGGTCTCCAGAACTGAACACAGTATTCCAAATGTGGTCTCACCAGCGCTCTATATAAGGGGATCACAATCTCCCTCTTCCTGCTTGTTATACCTCTAGCTATGCAGCCAAGCATCCTACTTGCTTTTCCTACCACCTGACTACATTGCTCGCCCATTTTGAGACTGTCAGAAATCACTACCCCTAAATCTTTCTCTTCTGAAGTTTTTGCTAACACAGAACTGCCAATACAATACTCAGATTGAGGATTCCTTTTCCCTAAGTGCATTGTTTTACATTTGGAAACATTAAACTGCAGTTTCCATTGCTTTGACCATTTACCTAGTAAATCATTTGCCATATTACAGATGCCTCCAGGAATATCAACCCTATTGCACACTTTAGAGTCATCGGCAAATAGGCAAACCTTCCCTACCAAACCTTCCCCTATGTCACTCACAAACATATTAAAAAGAATAGGACCCAGAACAGACCCTTGTGGTACACTGCTTGTAACCTGTCTCTGCTCAGAATACTCGCCATTAACAATAACTCTCTGATGTCTACGCTTCAGCCAGCTTGAAATACACTGAACTATCCAGGGATTAAGTCCAATCTTCACTAATTTATCTATCAGCTTTTTATGTGGAACCGTATCAAAGGTTTTGCTGAAGTCCAGATAGGAATATCCACGGCACCACCTTCATCCAACAACTTTGTGACATAGTCAAAGAAATCAATGTGATTAGTCTGACATGATTTGCCTTCAGTAAAGCCATGCTTATTTGGGTCCAATAAGTTATTGTTTTTTAGGTGCTGATTTATCCTCTTTTTGAGTAGAGTGTCCATCATTTTAACTAAGCTAACTTGCCTGTAGTTACCAGCTTCTTCTCTACTGCCCTTCTTGTGGATAGGCACAACACTGGCCATTCTCCAATCCTCAGGAACATCTCCTGTTAACAGGGATTGGTTAAACAAATCAGTCAGGGGGGTAGCAATGACAGATCTGAGTTCTTTATGAACTCTGGGGTGGATGCCATCTGGACTCATTGCCATATTTATCTTTAATTGATCAAGTTCTTCTAAGACTTGATTGAAGAATTGGAAGTCATCCGGAAAAGAAAAGGGAGTGTAAGTTTTTTGTGCTGGAGTTGTGGCGAGGAGAATTGACTGTTAATTTGAGCATTGCTGCCAGAGGGAACAATCTTTTTGCTTATGGATTATGGGAAAAGGATTTCAAGAATTTGTGGAGAGCGGCTAAATGGATACTGTAATTTGCTGGTTTTTTTATTTTGAATGGGACTAGAAGTTAACATCTAAAAATCATCTTGGAAGAATATTGGTGAATTTGTAGAAACGTACTATTAATTTTCTTTATATATATACTATTTGGATTCAAAAGTTAAAAAGCTGAAATGTGGAAAAAAACAACAATAAGAGATTTAAGGATGGTATGGTTGCCATCTATTGGTAGAGACTTTATTCGTGAGACAGTTCTTCAAGTTGGAATTTTTTGTTTACTTAGACTCGATCTTCATGACACGTACCACAGATAAAATCAGGCACCACAGATAAAATCAGCAAAATTCTCTGCAAACACAACATCAAGACAGCCTTTGGTACAGATAAAAAAATAGCCAACATCCTAAGAATCCCGAAAGACAATATCCAGCTAGAAAACCATGGAGTTTATCAAATACCGTGTAAAATCTGCAGGGCCACCATCAGGAATTTTGGGGCCCCATACAGCCTAAGTGTCTGCCCCCCCCCCCCGCCATTTTAAAACTATTTTAAGTCGCCAAGCCACTCCATCCCCCGGGGATCATTTCCCGGTTCACGCCAAGCAAGGCGGTCCCATAGGCCAGTGTTTCCCAACCTTGGCAACTTGAAGATATCTGGACTTTAACTCCCAGAATTCCCCAGCCAGCGAATGCTGGCTGGGGAATTCTGGGAGTTGAAGTCCAGATATCTTCAAGTTGTCAAGGTTGGGAAGCACTGCCATAGGCTATTTCAGGAACTGGGTTAAGCCGATTGTGTGGACTCGTCCAGGAGAAAGAAAGAAGCGGGAGTGACAAGGGAAAGAAAGATCCTGGCATCGGTCAGGCCGAGCGAGGCTTATTTACGGCTCCTTGGCACTTCTCCCTTCTTGTTGACAAAACCATGTGCTTTCTAGCGAGGGGAGAGGGGAGGGGGATCCCACACCCGGCAGCCACCGGAGAGGAGCTGGAAAGGACGAGGGGAGAGAAAAAGCAGGGTACCAGCAGTCAGGCGGGTGTCTTGAGGGGGCACTCCCATCTGGAAGGAAGGGAAGAAAGGCGAGGGCGAGCTATGAAGGAAGGAAGGAATGGTAAAAGGGGCGATCAAGAGAGGAATGGGTGAGTGAATGGACGGAGGGTGGGAAGGAAGGAAAGAGGGAAGGGACAGGAACAGAGGAAGGGTGCAAATAAAGCAAGGAAAGGTGTGAAAGGGGAGAGTAAGAGAGGAAGGAGTGAAAGAAGGGAGTGAGGGAGGAAAGAAGGGAGGAAGGAGAAGAAAAGCAAGAAATGGAGGGAGGGAAGGAAGGAAGGAAAGAAAGAAAGGGGGAAGGGACAGGAACAGAGGAAGAAAGCAAGGAAACTTATGAAAGGGGAGAGTAAGAGAGGAAGGACTGAAGGAAGGGAGGGAGGGAAGAAGGTAGGAAGGAGAAAGAAAAGAAGAAATAGAGGAAGGGAAGGTAAAAGAGAGAAAGAAAAAGAGCAAGAAAGAGAAAGAAAGAAAGAAAGAAAGAGAATGAAAGAGAAATAAAAAGAGAGAGGGGGAATGAAAGAAATGGAAGGAGGGAAGGAAGGAAGGAGAGAAAGAAAGAGGAAGGAAGAAAGCAAGAGAAAGAAAAAAGAATGAAAGAGCAAGAGAGAAAGAGAGAAAGAAAGAAAAAGAAATGAAAGAAAGAAAGAGGAAAGAAAGAGAATGAAAGAGAAATAAAAAGAGAGGGGGAATGAAAGAAATGGAAAGAGGGAAGGAAGGAGAGAAAGCAAGAGAAAGAAAGAAAGCAAGAGAAAGAAAAAAGAATGAAAGAGCAAGAGAGAAATAGAGAAAGAAAGAAAGAAAAAGAAACAAAGCGCCCACAGGTCAGACCCCCGCCCAGCCCCTACTTTCCGCTCCCTCTTGCATGCTCAGGTTGCTGCACCGAGGCGCCCCTGCCCCAGCCCCCTCCTCAGTTAGCCTGCCTTCTCCGCGGTCTTCTGCGGCGGCTTTTCGGGCGGAGGGGGCCTGGCTCCGTGGCCGGTCCGAGCCCCCCTGGCCTCCCCCGCCTGGGGCATTTCCTCTCGGCATCAAGGAGGCGCAGCGGCGGGCGGAGAGAGGGAAGGGGGGGCAGCGGCGTCCCTCCTGGCCTTGGCGGGCCACCCGATCCTCCCCACCTCCTGAAAACCCGGCAGGGGGAGAGCGAGGAGCCGGCTCCAGCGGGCACGGGGCTTGGCTGGCTGGCTGGCGGGGGGAGCGCCGCTGGTGGTGCGGAGGGAGACCCTCCTCCGGGAGGGAGGGGGCCAGGCAGCAGCTAGCCAGCCAGCCGGCGGGATGGCGCTTCCGAGTTCGCAGCCAAACTTTGCACAGGCGGACGGCCGAAAGGAACGCTAGAGAGGGGCGCGCCTCCAGCTGCAGCAGCTGGGCTCAGCAGGAGAAGCACCGGGGGCCCCCCATTATTCAATTTCCCGGGGCCCGGTACGCCCCTCCCAGTAATACCCGTCTATCGGCGGCCCTGAAAATTTGCCCAGCCACATATATTGGACAAACTAACAGGAGAGTAAATGCACGTGTTGCAGAACATAAGAATGCATTAAGGAAAAAAAGAAAAAACCTCCTCCCTTTTCCAACACTTCAAAACTACAGGACATGAAATTGATTTTGACAGTACTAAATTAATTTCCAAAACAGAACACTACAGCAAAAGAATAATCATGGAAGCCATCGAGATAGAAAAACATCTCCAAAATATGAACAGGTGGGATGATACCTCCCGCCTACCAGACATCTGGAAACCAGCCCTCATGAACAAATGTATCCCAGCCATAGAATCTGAAACCAGACTCAGAACACACATTGCAAAACAACCAAGTAGCCTGCAAGCTCCAACTACTCAGGATATCACGCCTAATCCACAATCATTAACTAATCAGCATACCTCAGTTACATCAACGACCCCAGGTGTTACCCCACTGACTCACCAGGAAGTTTCTACACAGCAGACAATTGCTGAGCCATCAAACCACACCCAGCCACCAGTATTTATAGAAGGAAGGTCAGGTCTCGCTGTGTTCTCCCTAGAACAAGGACAGAAGCACCAGCCTGAAGATGACGAGTGAGACCTTGGCATATTGGGGTTTCTTCCCATGTAGGATTTGGAAATTTCTGGTGACGTTTTGACGAGGTCCCACTCGTCATCTTCAGGCTGGTGCTTCTGTCCTTGTTCTAGGGCGAACACATGTATATACATGTGTATGTGTATGTGTGTGTGTGTGTGTGTGTGTGTGTGTGTGTGTGTATATATATATATATATATATATATATATATATATATACATACATACATACATACATACATGTCTATTTGTCAAACGTTGATGTTTACAAATAATTCATCATGAGACAACTCTTTATATAGCCACAAGGCATGGCCAAGTGTTCTATAGAGTTATTCACAAAGAGATCTCTTCCTCCTAAGCCATTCTTGTCTGCTAATACTACTGCACACTCTTGCATCGAGAAAGGGCTCATCCTCTTCTCCTAAGTCACTCATGGTCACCCCTGGAGGTGCAACAGTCCCTGGTTGACTTTCAGCCTCTGACTCCACATTCTCTTCGACCTCCTCACTATCAGACTCGGGTGCCAAGTACACTGGCCTAGGATACCAAAACACACCTGTCTCTTGATCCTCAGAACCCATGATCAGCTGAGTGGGAAACAGAGAGGCCATAAGAATAGATATGAAAAATAGTAATGATATTGTTATCCATACTTATGGAAATCAGTGACTACAATCTGATATGAGTTTTCCTTTTTTATATAATACATGATTTATTTTCTTTAGAAATTACATGCAATTCTCCAAGACTATCTCATGGTACTTTCCGACCTCAAAGAACTATATATCACAATGAGGATCTAATTCGAATTCGTTGTGACACTGGATTTACTTTTGAACCAGATAATGGAGAAAAAGTGGTTGAATGCACAAAAAATGGATGGTCACCTCCACCAAAATGTTTCAGTAAGTAGAACTAGTGTACATTACAATGATTGTAGAATGGCTGATATCTTTAATTCTGTACAAGTGTGTCATGCGGAGCATATTAGAGGGCACACATTCCCTGTCAGCTCCAGTCCATATGTGTGCACTGGCCAGCTGATTTTAAGCCTTCCAGGGGGTGGGGGAGGTCATTTTCATCTTCCCCAGGCTTCAGGAAAGCCTCTGGAGCCTGTGGATGGTGAAAAATGGACCCAATGGCATTACCAGAATTTCAGAAACAGACTTTTGATTGGGCCTTCGGGCCATTTTTCATGCTCCTCAGGCTTCAGGAGGCTTTCAGCAGGCTTTCCTGAAGCCTGGAGTAGGAAAAAAGAAAAAAAAACCTTCCCTCCATCCTCAAGAAGCCCAAAAATCAGCTGGAATCTGTTTTTTGCCATCTACAGGCTCCAGAGGCTTCAGTGATTCTGGCATGCATGTGGGTGAGGCAGCATAGGGGGGTTGTGCACTTCTGGCTGGCTAGCTTCCAACATGCATGTGGGGGTAGAGCATTGCATTATGGGTATGGTCATGTATATGGGAACCTTTTTGGCACCTGAGGAAAAAAAGGTTCATCAGGTTCTATGAGAACAGAATAGATAAGATTGCATCATTGCATTTCTACAAATTTATCTTGAACAGAGTCTTTTTACATACAGTATGTTGGAACCAGTAGTGGGTTGCTACCGGTGCATTCTTGAGCATGCACCCTGGTAGTGGCCCTCTGGTGATGTTGCTGGTCTATGGGTACTGCCATCTTTTTTTAAAAAAAAGTTTTAATCCTTTTTTCCCCTTCTGCAAATGCACAAATGCCGAGTTTCTGGCATTGCATGCGGTTGGCATCTTGTTTATGGCATTTTTATTTTAAAAATTTTTGGGGGGGGGTTGCACTGCGCATACATGCGCACAGCCATGAGGTATGGTTGTGCACTGTGAGAGGAAGCTAAGCTGCAGAGAGGTAAGTTGGAACCCATCTCTTACCAATGCCCCAACTGAGCTGCCACCTTCTGCCTAAGATAATTCCTTGTTGTGCTAGGTCCCCCATCCCCAGAGCTTGCTGCAACCCCCCTATCCCCTCCAAGCTCATGTGGCTAATTAAGCCACCAAGGCCAGTGTGGCTCTATTCCAGGCAGCCTAGTGAGGCCCCCACCATCCCCATTGGGCTCCCTGATGGCAGAGGGGAAGTCATGCCAGCCCTCATGAGGAACCAACACTTGGAGCAGTTTTGGAGTGGTTTCAAGTGTGGGCTATTGCAATACTTTTTCACTCCAAGCAGCCTAAGCTTGAAAACAAGCTCTAAAACTGCTCAAATAATCAGTTCCTTGTGGGCCCTTGCCAGGGAAGCACATGGGAGATCTCTCCCCTCCTGTCTTTGGGTAGGACAAATTCAAACAGAGCCGAGCTGGGGGAGAGAGAGAAGAGAGAGAGAAAGAGAGGCGACAGCAGTAGCTGTATGCTTGTCTTATGCCAGCTGCTGAATTGGGGCACTTCTCCCCCTTTAAGGAAAACCTGCCACCTGTCCTGGCATGGGGAGAGGGAAGAGAGGCTCATGGAGGGTCACTCTGCCCACCCCCACCAGTTGTCTCGCCTCACCACTCCACCTTAAGTAGGAGCCAAAACTCCAGTAGAAGATTCTATTTCTCTCCCTTCTAGCTGGCTAGCTTCTTTCTGCCATAAAGATAAGGACTCCTGACCTGCCATCCCATGTCAGTGGTTCCGTACACTCCGCAAACCTCCACCATAGGATTTTGCACTAGCAAGCAAACTCTTTTAAGTCATGGAGGGAGGGAAAAGCTGGGACTGTTTTCTGCTGCCAGCCACCTCCTCCTCCTCCTCCCCCTCCCAGGTGGCTCTACTTTCTTCAGAGTACAGGGTAAGATTATAATAACCATTTGCAAAATAGGAGACTTGAACCCCATGCCATAAAAAAAGTTCTACCAAGAGCCTTTTTACTCACTCACTCCATTTAGCAACAGAAAATGCAAAGAAATTTCATCATGGGGACCACAACCTTTTCAGGATAAGCCTCACCTCTTCCCTTCTTCCTCCCACTCTTTGTTTCTAATTATGGCACACAAGTGCACTTTCCTAATTTTGCTCTTTTTGGCTGTCTAACCCTAACCCTCCCACCCTAAGCCGCAGTGGTGGTTGCGGCTTCTCCTCCTCCTCATCCAGCCACTAGCCAAGGGGCTGCGAGAGGGGTGGGCAGGTGTTCCCGAAGCGCTCCCAGGCTATGAGAGGGTTTTCTCTGGGAGCGCCTGCCCCACCCCTCTTGAGTAGCAGCCCCTTCACTCGGAGAGCTTTCCCCGAGAGCTTCCGGTATGCCTCAAAATAAGAAAAACCTTCCACGGCCTCCAGAGAAGAAAGGAAGAGAGAGAAAGAGAGAATGAGAGAGAGAGATAGCAACAGACAGAAAGAGGGAGAGAGAGAAAGAGAGAGAAAAAGGGAGAGAGAAAGAGAGAGAGAACAAGAGAGAGAGAAAGAAAGCAAGAGAGAAAGAGAGAGAGCAACAGACAGAGCAACATAGAAAGAAAGAGGGAGACAGTGAGAAAGAGAGAGAGAGAGAAAGAGGGGGGAGAGAGAAAGAGAGAGAGAGAGAAAGAGAGAGAAGAGAGATGGTTTTGTTTTATTATTAATTTCTTTTAGTAAAAAAGAAGGGATTTTTTTTCCTATTTATTTATTTATACTTCTATGCCACTCAGTCCCAAAGGGACTGCCACTCAGATACTATAATTTTCCGCCCACACCGAAAAAAAAATTAGAGGGAACATTGACCTGGGCTTTTCTTGAGCCGGGGCATTGTCGTTCTCCAGGCTGGCAGTGGGCAACAGCTGCTGCTAAGGCTTGGCGTACATGTTGCTCCCATGGCCCACTGCTGGCCCAGAGAGCACCAACACCTCGGCCTCAAGTCGGGAAAGCACCAGGCTGGAGGAAGACCCAAAAATCCGCTCTGCTCAACAGGTGCCCCATGGCGGCAGGCCGGCCCTCCAGCCTGGCCCTTTCCCAACTCACTGGGGCTCTTGCTGAAACTGGCCTCAGCATCGGCACTCTCTGGGCTGGGGAGCTACCCTGCCGCCACGGGGCAGCCACCAAGCGGAGCAGATTTTCGGGTCTTCCTCCAGCCCAGTGCTTTCCCGACTCACCAGGGCTCTTCTTGAGGCTGGGGCATTGGCGCTCTCTGGGCCGGCAGCGGGCAATGGCTGCTGTTGAGGCTCAGCATCCATGTTGCTCCTGCAGCCCACCACCAACCTAGAGAGCACCATCACCCTAGCCTCAAGAAGAGCCCCGGTGAGTCAGGAAAGCACTGGGCTGAAGGAAGACCTGAAAATCTGCTCTGCTTGGCGGCCACCCCATTGCAGAAGGGTGGCCCTCTAGCCTGGCACTTTCCTGACTCACCGGGACTCTTCTTGAGGCCGGGGCATTGGCATTCTTCAGGCTGGCAGCGGGCAATGGCTTCTGCTAAGGCTTGGCGTCTGTGTTGCTCCTGTGGCCTGCCACTGGCCTGGAGACCGCCAATGCCCCGGCCTCAAGAAGAGCCCGGTGAGTCGGGAAAGCGCCGGGCTGGGGAAAGACCCAAAAATCCGCTCCACTCAGTGGCCCTCCAGCCCGGCACTTTCCTGACACACCAGGGCTCTTGTTGAGGCTGGCACCGGCATAGATGCCCTCTGGGCTGGATGGCCACCCTGCCGCCATGGGATGGCTGCTGAGCAGAGTGGATTTTCAGGTCTTCCTCCAGCTCGGCACATTCCCGAATCAACGGGGGGCTTCTTGAGGCCTAGGCATTGGTGCTCTCTGGGCCAGCAGTGGACAATGGCTGCTGTTGAGGCTCAGCGTCTGTGTTGCTCCCATGACCCACCACAGCCCATCCCGCCACAACCCATCCCAGCCTCAGCCTCTTCAGTGCCAGCGCCGGCAGTGGCTCCCTTTCGCCGCCTCCATCTGTGCGCTCTGCTTCTACCACTGAGGGCCCCTCGGCTGCCGAGGGGGCCTGGTGAGCCACCACCACCACCATCCTGCGAAAGCTGGAGGAGGTGGGGACAGCCCCTCCCCTCCCCTGGCCTTGGCTGACCCACCCGCTTCCCATTGTCACAGCCCCATTTCTTTTTATTTTACCGCCGTTGCTGGCCACGTGGCTGAGAAGATTGGGTGGGAAGCTGCTTCTCCCCAATCTTCTTAGCCACATGGCCAGCAATGGTGGGAAATTCATGGGGGAAAACACGGGGTGGGAAAATAAAAAGAAATTCATGGAGACACCACACGGGGCTGCGACAATGGGGGGGAATGGAGGAAGAGCAGTTTCCCCCCATCTTCTCAGCCATGTGGCCAGTGACCAGATAGGAAAATAAAAAATAAAGCACTCCTCTGCCCAGCCATCTCCAATAAAATAACACACTTACTTGAGCGGCGGTTCTCCTTCTCTAGCGAATGAAAATAAAAAAGGGGGTTTTGTAAATGGCTAAGGGCAGCCAATACAATCAGTCAAAGCAAATTCCTGGCTGCATACCACTCCCTCACACAGGACAGGAGTCTGTGCGAGCCAAGGTGAGGTGGGTGGGCATGATTGACGAGCCAGCAAATCAGGAAGCTGTTGGCTCATCAATCAATTTCCTGCACATGCGAAGATTTTTTTTGAAATGCCAGTGACCGGGGAATCCCGGAAGTAACTAACACAGATTAGCTGGAGCCCACCCCTGCTCTGAATGTAACCCCACCCACCCACCACCCCTCCATTAAGCCTCCATTCATTCTCTTCCTGACTGCAGAGATTGCCACAGACAATGCCTTGCATTTTCAGCCTTAAAATGCTCCATTTCAGAGCCGATCAAGGCTGCAGGATTGCCAAGTCACTTCCATGCATTGCATCTTAGGCCTCTACACACACCATTTTTCTCCTCTGTCATGTCACATTTCCAGGTGGCAATTGGCAGCGATGTGATTTGGTGAACCCCGCAGCCTTGAATGGCTCTCACAGAGTGTTTGGAGACTGAAAATGTGAGGCATGGAGCCCAAAATTGCAACCCATAACAGCTGCTGTCTTGTCTTATCGCTTCCGTTCTTCACCTGCTTTACTCACTGATGCTCCCTCTGATGATTAGCTGTGCTTTTGAAGCTGCTTATCAGATCCAATGTAGTATGTGCAAGTGAAGTGAGAGAGAGCATGTGCATGCTCACATCCAGAAAACAATTGTGTTGAAGCTGACCAGGCTAAGGATGCTAGCCAGCCGAATACTTGGTAGGCAAAGGCAGAATTTTCTTCCCCTATTTTCCTTCTCCAAAACTAAGGTGCATTTTATACTTCAGTGTGTCTTATACTCCTAAAATATGGTAATTTTAATATATTATATAGAAATATGTATAATATTATTCTCCCTATGTCTTCCTTCTGCCTCTATTCCAGCTCCTAGTAAAGCCAATCTTGCATTATAAAAGATTTTATCCATCATCTCTATCCATTTTAATATTTCAATTCTTCTTTTTTTTTCTGACTTGTCTCCCAAATTCCTTCTTTGGGTCTTCATCTCTATCTACATCTTCAGGCATCTTTTATCTACAATGGATGGATAGATAGAGTGGTCTTTAGAAGGAAATGCCCATAGTCAAATAGTAGATAAGGAAGAAATACTTAGGTTAAACTTTCCTGTTTAACCTAAATATTTCTTCCCTCTCTATTATCTGGCTATGGGCATTTCCTTCTAAAGACCACTCTATCTATCCATCCATTGTTCTGTTGGGGAGAAACATTGACCCCCTCAGATAGGTCCCCCAACTTGGGAATCCTCCTGGATCCACAGCTGAGCCTTGATCACAATTTCTTGGCTGTGTTGATTAATTGCTTGATTATCTTTTCCAAAATATTCCTTGGTATTGAGGTCAGGGTGAAAGGTCTGTTGTTTCCTGGATCTGTTTTTTCCCCCTTTCTTGAATATGAGAACTACATCAGCTCTTTTCTAGTCCTCTGGCAGTTCCCCAGTACTCCAGGATCTTTGAAAGGTATAGTTCAGTGGTTCTGAGATCTCATCTGCCATTTCCTTCAGAACCTTAGATTAGATTAGATTTATTGGATTTATATGCCGCCTCTCTCCGAAAACTCGGGGCGGCTCACAACAAGATAAAAACAATACATAATAACAAATCCAATACCCACCAATCCAATTACAATTTTAAGCTAAAAATTCATAAAAAACAACCCCAGAATATTAAAAAATATGCATACAATCAATCTAATACCAAAACAATATGGGCAAGGGGGAGATGTTTCAGTTCCCCCATGCCTGACGGCAGAGGTGGGTTTTAAGGAGTTTGCGAAAGGCAAGGAGGGTGGGGGCAATCCTAATCTCAGGGGGGAGCTGGTTCCAGAGGGTCGGAGCCGCCACAGAGAAGGCTCTTCCCCTGGGTCCCGCCAGACGAAATTGTTTAGTCGACGGGACCTGGAGAAGGCCAACTCTGTGGGACCGAACCGGTTGCTGGGATTCGTGCGGCAGAAGGCGGTCCCGGAGGTATTCTGGTCCGGTGCCATGAAGGGCTTTATAGGTCATAACTAACACTTTGAATTGTGACCGGAAACTGATCGGCAACCAATGCAGACTGCGGAGTGTTGGAGTGATATGGGCATACTTAGAGAAGCCCATAATTGCTCTCGTAGCTGCATTCTGCACGATCTGAAGTTTCTGAACACTTTTCAAAGGTAGCCCCATGTAGAGAGCGTTACAGTAGTCTAGCCTCGAGGTGATGAGGGCATGAGTGACTGGGAGCAATGACTCCCAGTCCAAGTAGGGCCGCAACTGGCGCACCAGGCAAACCTGGGCAAACGCCCCCCTCGCCACAGCTGAAAGATGTTTCTCTAATGTGAGCTGTGGATCGAGGAGGACGCCCAAGTTGCAGACCTTCTCTGAGGGGGTCAATAATTCCCCCCACCCCAGGGTAATGGATGGACAGATCGAATTGTCCTTGGGAGGCAAGACCCACAGCCACTCCGTCTTGTCTGGATTGAGTTTGAGTTTGTTGACACCCATCCAGGCCCCAACAGCCTCCAGGCACCGGCACATCACTTCCACTGCTTCGTTGACTGGGCATTGGGTGGAGATGTATAACTGGGTATCATCGGCGTATTGATGATACCTCACCTTGGGGTGTAATCCATCTGGTCCTGGTGATTTGAATTCGTCTAGGGTGGACAGGTGTTCAGTTACCATTTCTTCCTTATTTTAACTTGCATTCCTAATATGTTTTTTGTGATGCTGTTTTTGATAGGTTGGACTGTTTTTTCCCTTTGTGTAAAGACAGATGCAAAAAACATGTTGAGTAGCTCTGCTTTCTTCCTGTTGCTTATCACCTTCTTGCCACTTTCTCCAATTGTTTCCTTGACTTTTTTCTTGTTTCTAATATTTTGGAAGAAGCTTTTTTTTGTTACTTTTTACTTTTGTCACAAGCCTTTGTTCATTGTGAGCTTTAGCTTTCCTCACTTCATCTTTACAGGCTTGGGCTATTTGCTGATGTTCTGCCTTAGTTATTTCCCCTTCTTTCCACTTTTTATATTTTTCCTTTTTGTCTTACAATTTGTCAGAGAGTTCTTTATGCAGCCATGCTGGTTTCATTTACTCCCTCTGTTTGGTTGGGTGGCCTATAATATAGATCTATGGCAATGTCATTCCCCCCCCCCCCGCCCCCTTTAATACTGACCCAAATGCATTCAAGGTGATTTTCATTATTTTTGTGCTCTCTGTAGAGATGTAGTTATTTCTTATATATAGTGCAACTCCACCTCCTCTTTTATTTGGTCTGTTTCTTTTAAATCTCCCTAGCTGTATATTCCAATTGTCAGTTTCATCCCACCAAGTTTCCATAATGGCAACTATATCATATCTTCCCTCATTTACTTGAATTTCTAATTCACCCTGTTTATTCCTCATACTCTGTGCATTGGTGGAGACAGTTAAGTCCATTTTGGTTGATCCTGTTTTTATTGTCTACATAACCTGTCTTGTGCCTGACTGCCCCATTTTTATTTCTACCTGTTTGATTAGTGCACATGGTATGGCACTCTCTATTAAATGCTTGGCTTTGCTTGACAGCAGGACTGATAAACTTGCCCTTATCTTTTTTGTGGGCACTGTTAACCCTATTAATTTTTGATTGCTGTGGACAGAAATGATCTGTATCAATTCTCTGTCCCTGATGTTCAGTTTAAATGTTTATCCAGGAAATCTGTGAATTTAATACCAAGTAGCTCAGTCCCTTTATTTGATAGATGCAAACCATCTCTTTTGCACAGTTTTTCATTGGACCAGCTGCAAACATCATGACTAATAAAGCCAAAGCCTTCTCTTTTACACCACTCTTTTAGCCACACAATTAACTCTGCTACACATTGGCCTTTCCCTTTTTGTTCCTTATATACTGATAATATCTTTTAAAAGATAAGCCTACAACCTATACTACTAGGTTCCTACCCCAAGCTATGGAAGTCATTCTACACAGAGAGTAGATCTTTTTGGAACAGATCGTCTGTGCCAAGATGTATAAGAGCACCAACATCACAGTCCTTGCTGGCATTCTTGACTATCATAAGAATATGCCACTTGTCTCTGTTGGCAGTAGCACCTGGCAGACATCTAACCTCTTTGTCCTTTCCCAAATTTACATCACTTACAATTGAATCACCAACCAGAAGGTGGCTTCTCTTTTTGGATAGTTTGCTGCTTCTGTGTGACTGATGTGTACATGTGATTCACACTTTCCACTTTCCAAGATAAGTTCTTCATCTTGGACCACAATCCCCTGCTTGTTTGAGCTATTGTTATTACAACTACCTTGATCTGTCATTTTAATGTCCCTATTAAGGTCATACAGGGCACTATATCTGTTATGCAAAAGCATAATTTTTGTGTTTGAACTAGCCTATAAAAAGGTTTCAGGTTATATGGAAACATACAGTTTATTGAGCATACTTGTAGAGCAGGAATAAGAGAGATAATAAATCCATGTAGCATCAATAATTAAATTTAATGCATAATTCCCAGCTGAACTTCTTAATTATTTTTGTCACCATGACCTGGTGCTTGAAGCTAAAGTCAGCTGCTGGCTTTCCTCAATTGTTGTTAGCTTTTTGTACCTTTGTTTTTTATCAGGACCTTAATGGGATATAACTTCTGTCTTCAATTCAATGGTCATTCAGAACCTGGCCTCTGGTTGAAGATAAAGAAAAAATTATTTAAAAAGAGTTTTAATACTTATTTTAGTAATTTATGTAGTTGACTATCTCACAAAACAGAGAATTAAAACTAAAACACAAACACTGCATGAAAATCAAACATATATGCACACTACTTCTAAATCAAAGTATAGAGTGAACAAATCAATCAGCAGGTCTCTATTAATTTGCTTTTAAAATGTAGTTTTAATAAATCCTGAAAAACTTCAAAACCTTTTTTTGTGGTTTCTATTCTGCCTTCATTTATGAATATATCAAAAACACACCGTTTGAATTAACTTAGTTTAATCAATGAATCACCACTAACAACTGGCTTAGCAGTGGAGACACATCACAAATCAAAAAGCAACCATTTCTTGTAGAAAGTCAGCTGCTACATTAGCAGCTGGTGCAAGTTCAGACACTTCACTCAAAACAATGTAATTAATTCTTGTTATCTCATGTAATGTCCAAGGTCTTGGCAAAATGCCCAGGAGTCTTGATAAGAAATCTGAAGCCGAGAAACAGGGATTTACAAGACAATTCATGACAGAAATATGAGTCTGAATTATTGTTTCCTGCAGCCTTTCTGACATCTCTACTGTTCTTAAGTAGGGGCCAATTAGCCCCTAGCCTTACTCCTGAGACCTCCTTTAGAGTAACCATCCTTTTTCAATTTTTTAAAAAAATTGAATATAAACATTAAATAGAAGACAATAAAAATATGGATAACATATCAAAATGTACAAACAAACCAAACAAAACAACAACAACCACCACCCAAAAAAACCCAAAAAGAGTTTAGTCCTTTATCGGTAAATTGTGTTGATGTCATATGCTGTAAGTACATATAAATTAAACTGTATTCCTTCTACAGTTTTCAATTTCCAATCTGTTTAACTATTAATATCACCTCTTATCATATACATAAGTTATATCTTTATATATCTTTACTTATACATTCATTTTTCATTTTATAACATTTCTTTTCTCCCATATTTATTCCTGTAACTATGTACACTTTATGGACTCTCCTTTCCCCCTGATTTCTTTTTCTGGAATTGCAGCACCGGACTTACCCGGCAGCAGGCTTTGCTGGAGGGACCGGGAGACACCGGACCCTCATGGCAGCAGCCATCTTGAATCCCGAGCGAATTCTCGTGAGATGAGATTTCGCTCGGGAGTTCGGGCCTGTCTGGCCCGGCTGCTGATTGGTCCGGGCGGGGCCTGCTTGCCCTATATAAGGGCGAGCAGGCCCGGGGCTCTTCCTTTTCGCCCGGACAGCAAGCCACGAGCAGACACTTGTCAGTTCTGCTCGTGGCAGCCATTTTGGAGGAGCCTCGTGCGGCGGCTGCCATTTTGTGCAGCCTGTGGTGGGCGAGAAGGCCTCCTTTTGCCTTCAGGCGAAGAGGATTTATTGCGGAGCCAGCAGCAGCTGTGCCCCGCCCTGGTTTGCCCCCCAGTTTCCTGGGTTCGGGGTGTGGGGGTGCTCTCCTCCGGGGCCTCCTGGGGTGTACAGGGTCCCTGGGGGGGGTGAGGCCCACACCGCGCAGCTGGCCCATACTGGGCAGCTGGCCCATACCGGGCAGACGGCCCATACCGGGCAGACGGCCCAGACCGGGCAGATGGCCCAGTCAGGGCAGTGGTCATCGTTCCAGGGCCCGGCGAGGATGGCCCCCCCGTGGATGGCTTCCACCCCTTACGGGGCAGGTGAGGTTGCACCACACGCAGGCACTACACCGCTCCTTCCCGTGCAGGGTCCCGGTTTTATCCCGCCTGCATTGGGGAGTGGCAATAGCTTCCTGGGGGCCACTGCGGGCACATGTGGGCAAGTTTGGTCCCCGCCGGCTCCGCCGGTAGGGGCGCCAGGGGTATCTTTCCCACCTGGGGCAGGGGTGGGGGGTTGGATCCCTCCTCCGTCGGCCATTATGCCACCGCCCCCTTTGGTGTATCCACCGGGGCTTGGTGTGCTGGGGATGGGGGCCACCACGGTGTGGGACCCGTTCGCCAGCATCAAGCCTGGGGCCATCCCTTGTGGGTTGCCCGCGACACCATTGGGCTATCATCTCCACCCGTCTGTGAAGGAAGCAATCTGGCGGGGGGAATATGTCGACCTTTTCTCCCTTTTAAATAGGGAGGTCCCCAAGCAGGACAAGGAGGTGGTGCCTGGGGAGAAGGTTAAAAAAAACGAAGGTCACAAAGTGTTTCAGCTCTTGGCTGTACGCTTTTTTGACCTTCGCTTCGGTAGTAATTCAGAGGCAGCCGGGTAGGGCCGCGGCACTGCTGAAATACATAGACCTAATAGCGAGAGCCCACTTTGAGTACGCAGGTACGATCTGGAGGCACTACGATAAGGGGTTTAGGATGCGTATCGCCCATGACCCCTACTTGCCCTGGGATATGGTGGTCCCGGACCTTTGGTTCCAGGCCACGCATATGTCCGGGAAGGAAGGATGTGATAGGACCGACAGCGGTCACTTTATGGAAGAGGAGCCCGTGACGCCCGCGCCGGCCAAGGCCGCGGCGGGTGGAGTGGGAAAAGGGGCCTCTCTGGTGTGCCACGAGTTCGCCGCAAAAGGGGCGTGTTTTCGTCCCTTTTGCAGGTTTCGTCACGCATGCGGGACTTGTGGGGGGAACCATTCCGCAGCCGTGTGTCCCCGCCCCAAGAAGGGGGCGGAAAGGAAGGGCGGGGGTCCCCCAAAGCCTCCCCCACCTGTTGGGGGTAAAGGGGCCCAGTCCAATCAATTTGCAAGTGCTTGAGGGTTGGTTGGGCGACTACCACCCTCGCTCGAGAGCGGCCGCTCTCTTGCTAGGATTTTCGGAGGGATTTAGGATCCCTTACATGGGTATTAAGAGGGCCTTCATGTCTGACAACCTTAGGTCGGTTGTTGGTCATGAAGACATTGTTAGGGAGAAGATTCGGAAGGAGGTGGCCGAGGGCAGTGGTCCCCAAAAAGGCGAGTGGTGAATTTAGGTTGATTCACCATTTGTCTTTTCCAAAAGGGGAGTCAGTGAATGACTTCATTCCTGACGAGCTTTGTTCGGTCCGGTATGCATCCTTTGATGCGGCCGTGACTATGGTTAGGAAGTGTGGGACAGGAGCCCTTATGGGTAAATGCGACATTAAGTCGGCATTTCGGCTCCTCCCCATACACCCCGACGGCTTTGAGCTGTTGGGCTTCCATTTCGAGGGGGGTTATTTCGTGGACAGGGCTTTACCTATGGGTTGCTCTGTCTCGTACTCTCTGTTCGAGGGTTTTAGCACCTTTTTGGAATGGGCGCTCAGGAGGCAAAGTGGTCTGGCTTGGTGATTTCTTGTTGGCGGGGCCTGCGCATTCGGAGCAATGCTTTGCTCTAATGCGGGACTTCAAAGCCCTTTGTGCTCACTTAGGGGTGCCTTTAGCCTCTGAGAAGACCGAAGGCCCCGCCACCAGGATTACTTTTCTGGGTATTGAATTGGACTCAGAGGAGCAATCTTCCAGATTGCCCCTGGAGAAGTTGCTCAAAATCCGAAGGAAGCTTGATGAGGTGCTGGACTGCCGGAAGGTTACCCTACGGCAGCTTCAGGAATTGGCGGGCATTCTTAATTTGCCTGTCGGGTAGTTGTTCCTGGTAGGGCTTTTTCCAGGAGGTTATACGACGCGATGAAGGGGCTCCGTTTGCCCCATCATCGTACCCGCCTCTGCGCTGGGGTCAGGGCTGACCTCGGCGTGTGGCGGGATTTCTTGGTCAGGTTTAATGGTTTGTCTTTCTGGAGGCACAGGCTTCTTTTGGAAGCTGAGTTGCAGCTCTGCTCTGATGCCGCGGGGACTTGTGGTTTCGGGGTAGTGTTAGGTGACCAGTGGTGCTGGTCGGCATGGCCTCCGGAATGGAGTGCCTCTTCGTTGGTTAAGGACCTGACGTTCTTGGAGCTCTTCCCCTTAATAGTGGCCTTAGAGCTTTGGGGGGAGCAGTTTAGGGACAAGACCGTGCACTTTTGGTGTGACAACCTAGCGGTTGTCCATGTGGTGAATGCCCTGTCCTCTAAGAGCGACAGGGTCATGCGGCTTGTCCGCCATTTTGTGCACAGGTCCTTGTCCCTAAACGCATTGTTTTTGGCTAGGCATGTCCCAGGGTTGGATAACGGGGTCGCTGATGCCTTGTCCCGTGGTCAGTTGTCCAGGTTTCGGACCCTGGCCCCGTGGGCCCGAGAGTTGCCAAAAGCGTTCCCCGGCCACCTCTGGAGTCTGGGGGGGATCCAGAGTGGTGGAGAGACAAGGCATCCAGGGCAATCTCCTTGTTTGTAGCGCCCGGCACCCTCAGGGCATACCAGCGTGCAGGTAGGAGTTTGGGGATTTCAGGCAGGGCAGGGGTTACCAACTTAGTTGGCCTGTCCCTGTAGAGCACCTGGCCGAGTTTTGCGTCCAGCTTAGGCAGCGTTGCCTGTCAGTTAGGATGATCCGGTCCGGGTTAGCCGGCCTCGCCTTTCTGTCCAAGGCGGGGGGGTTTGCAGATTTTTCGGGTGACTTTCGCATCCGGAAGATGCTGGAAGGCTGGCTGAGGGAGCAAGCGGGGGCCCCTGGTGACACTCGTCGGGCTCTGACGGTGGAGCAGCTGTCTTTAATTAACGGGTTTTTTGACAGTCTGTGTGCCTCATTGTACGAGGCCCGTCTTTTTAGGGCAGCGACTTGTGTCATGTTTTTTGGGGCCCTCAGGGTCAGTGAGGCCATGCGTCGTCTCAGGCTGACATTCTGCTCCGGGCCTTCCAGTACGCTGATCTGGCCTTTAGACAAGGGGGGGTATCCCTTGTAGTAAGGCAGTCTAAGACGGATCAGCTACACAGAGGGGTTATCCAGCTTAGTGCGGCCGCCGACCAGTCGGTGTGTCCGGTGGCCGCCCTACAGCTTTATTGTGGTCTGCGGGGGTCAGGGCAAGGGTACCTGTTTAGGCATTGGGACGGTACCCCTCTGACCCGTTACCAATTTTGGGTGCTAGTGTCCAGGGCAATGGCCCGGGTAGGCATGGATCCCACCGGTTATGGAACGCATTCGTTCCGCATCGGCACTGCCACTAGCGCGGCACTTTCTGGTTTCCCAGCCCATCGGATTCGGGAGATCGGCCGCTGGCGGTCAGCGGCATATTTGGGTTATGTTAGGCCCACTGAGGATCCTAGGCAGGGCTTAGGCTGGGTAACCTCTCTGTGTGTGTCTTCTTGCAGGTCCCCAGGCTAACATGAAACCAACGGCGCTGCTGTGTGGCCACAGCATGATATTTTGGGCCGGCCGCTCAGCAGCCAGGAGCGCCATCAGGACCCAGCTGTCCCTGGGGCAGTGGGTCAAGGTTGCCTGGATGGGCCAGAGAGGTATGCGGTGGGAGGGTCTCCTACCGGCGTTGCTGGGCGGTCAGCATTCTGTGGCTGCGCCCGGCAGTATGGCTGGGGCGGCTCCTCGGGGTCGTGCCCAGGTGGGTTTGGGTGGGCAGCGTCCTGTGGCCGCACCCAGGTGGCTGGTATTGCACTTAGGAGGCAATGACCTGTGCATGCTGGGAGGCCTGGCGCTGATCATCCAGGCACGCGAAGACCTGCAAAGGCTTCGTGAGGTGTGGCCCACCACGCAAGTGGTGTGGTCAGAGATCCTACCTAGGATCGTGTGGAGGGACGCCTCTTCCCTTAGGGCCATTCACCGGGCGAGACGTAGGGTGAATAGGGCTCTGGGTAAAACAGTTAGGGAACTAGGTGGGGTTGTAGTGGCCCATCCCCTTATCACAATAGACCGGCCATGGCTTTACCGGACCGACGGCGTTCACCTGTCAGAACAGGGGAACGCCATTTTCTTACAGGATCTGCAGCGGTCTCTGCGTGAGCTGGCGCAGCTAGAGGGGGGAGTCGGGGGGCCAAGATAGAGATCTGACCCCCGCTCCGTGGCAGGTTAGGGGCGGAAAACTGGGGTGGTTTAGCAACCCCGCGTTCTCCCTTGGGCATCTTTGGGGATGATTGACAGGTTCTCCGCAAGCTCATGGAGGGAGTGCCTGCCTGAGCAGCTGGGGGGAACCTGTCTTTGGGTCCTGCACCTTTAATTCCTGGATTCGGGGTAGCCGGTGGGACCCCCCTCATGCAAAGCATGGCAGGGTCGCAGGTGATGGACTGGTCCCTCACCTGGACTTGCATCGAGATACGCCCATGAGTTGCCCAGGAAGTTTTTTGTCATAACGTCATTTCCGCCCCGGAAGTATTTGTTTGACCCTGCAGGTCCATTTCCGGGTCATAGTTGATTATGCTAATTTATGCAAATTTAATGAATAAATTATGCAAATTTATGTTAATAAAAATGACCCAGTTTAAATCCAGCTCTTGTGTCCGTGTCGTTACTCCGTCTCTCCAGCAAAACATGCTCTAAACCTCATACAATTCTGAATCTTCTTTGTCATTTAGATCATACATTAGTTTATCTAATTCTGCACACTCTAGTATTTTTCTAATAATAAATGTATCATTTGGTATCCTATTCTGTTTCCAATGTTATGCCAAGGTTATTCCTGTTGATGTTAATATATGTAGAATGATGTATCAATATTTTCTTTCCATTTTTCCATCGAATATACCTAATAGGAATGCTTCCGGCTTCATATTTATTTTGTGTTTTGTTATTTCTTCCAACCATTTGTGAATTTTGTTCCACATTTTTTTTTTAATCGGGCAGGTCCACCACATATGGTAATAGGTTCCATTACTTTGATGGCATTTCCAATATTAAGCATTCGTATTTTTATACACCAGCCTGGGTCATCCGAGAAGGGTGGCACATTCTTGTCAATCTCGCTGGTGGAAGGTGCCATCTGTAGAACATTTTATATTGGTTTTATTTTTATGTGGTGGCTTTTGTTAATTTATAGTGTAGGGTTCAAATTTTTTCCCACTGATTGATGTTTGGCCAAATTTTTTGGCCCAATTTATCATTTAACTATTTCTTCCACGAATCTTTGGAGAGGGGCGGCATACAAATCCAAATAATAAATAAATAAATAAAATTCTATAATTCAATAAATATTTATAAATTTTTGTTATATTTTTTCCTCTGGTCCTAATAGGATTTTGTCTAATTCTGTTCTTCCTTTTGCTATCCTATATTTCTTTATTAATTAAATTTGGAACTAATTTGGTGATATAGCCACCAATCTAACTTAATACCTTTTTGTTTTATACTTTCTAAGTCTTTTAAATTTCCTTTTGAATCTAGAGTTTCTTCATATCTTATTATATTTTGTGTATCCTAGAGCGTTGGGATATATAACTGCTTCCATGTCTGAGAGCCACCTCCATAGTGTTGTAGTTTTATTTTAAGCCAAATTCATAGTAATGATTCCCTGATTTTATGATTGTAAAAGTAAGAATGATTTGTGTTTTTCGTACCATATAAAACTGATGCTGCACTTGGCCATCCGCTGCTTGGCCAGGAGACATGCCCGCCACCCTGCCACCTCCTTGCCGGCTATGGGCACTCGAGACCTACTTCATGGAGCAACCCAAACAGGTGACAATAGAAAATGGCCCTGGACTGGCAAGGCCCCTGGATGCTTCGCTGGCTGTTGGGCAACCCGCCTCCCCACCGAGGTCGGCCTGCCAGATTCAGACTTTTCAGAGCTCCAGGAGGCCAGAGAAGCAGGTGTCTCCTGGTAGTGGTTTCTGACCAATTTCTCCAGCACCATGCAGCCCTTTCAGTCAATTTCTGAGGAGCCCAGACCCAGCAAATCAGCTGCAGCAGTGGAGGGTGAGGGGAAGAGACAGAGCGTCTCTCCACTGAGCAACATCCTCCCTCCAACAATTCTGCACAAGTAAGACTACCTCCGCCCCGCCCCTCATTCCATTCTGGACTGCAACGTCTTACCTGTGCAGAAGTGGGCAAGGAAGAGGGAGGATCTCGCTCAACATAGGGGCATCCTCCCCTTGCCCTCTGAGGAGCAGTAGATTTGTTCGAGTCTGGGCTCAGCAGACAGCAGCGCTGGGCCAGGCCTCCAGCACTGTGCTCCCAAAGGCCACTACTTGCTCAGGGCAGCTGCCACATCGCTGCTCCAAGAGATGCCTATGGCATGGGAGAGCACAGCAGGCCGCATGGGCAGAGCTCAGGGGTGCTGATGCTGCTGGCTAGGGTGGGAAGATTCACATGCGCAGCAGCCAAATGTCATGTGCATGGAGTGTGCATGGCATGTGCACTGCTGGCATTTTTGCTGGTGGAATGGTGTTCCACGCCATGGTGCCTGTGGCCCATCTCTGATAGTATCTACATGCTTCTATTTAATTACAGAAGGGAAGAAAGACTACTTATATCACACACTTCAAATATCACTCAGCATTCCGTTTCTTAAATCTATTACCCTTGTTATCTTTGATTATTAGATTACTCCAGATTCTCTCTCAGCACTAACCAAAATCAATATCTCAAATCCCTCTGTCCTTTTTCTTCTTAGGTTGTGCTTATACTTCACAATCTACTTATTTCTTGTTTATAATAACACCTTTCCCCTCTCTTTTTTCTAAACAAACTCTATCTTCAAGAGTATACCTAATTTAATGTTCCAGTCCCCTTTTTATTTGGAATGGCATTCACAATTCCTTATTACCTATAGCCAAAATTAGTTTATTAAATTTTATCTGTTTTCTTCTTTCCACTGAGTACTATTTTTCACCCCACTTTTTACTATTATTCCATGTCTTTCCTTAATATCTCAGAATGTACTTGTTTCTCAAGTTCACTCACTCCAAATCACTTTTCAAAAAAAAAGAAGGGGTTTTTTTCCTCCCTATCAGAGTCTCAAGTGTTCTTTCTTCTTTTGCCTTCCATTCTTTAGCACTTCATTGGATAGAGCACTTTCTCCAGGAAACTTTCCAACAATAGTTCAAAATCCTCTGCATCTCTGGATCCCTTTTCCAATATCTCCTAATACCTCATACATTTCGCTCTTCTCTTGCCTGGTCTGGCAATCTCTCCAGCAGCCACCCTCGATCCTCTCCTCTTGCTCTCCACACTCCAATCTGCTTCAATCTTCAGTTGTCTCCTCCTGTCGTCTCATGCCCTCCATTCTCCATTCACTCCATCTGGTGATTGCTCTGGCAGCTGCCCTGGATTGTCTCCTTTGTCCTCCTCTAACTCTCCTCTCCTCACTCCAATCCACTTCAATCCCGAGCCGTCTCCAGTCATCCTCTTTTTTCCTCACTTTCCACACTCTTCACTGACTATAGTCCTCTCTCCGCACTCTCCTTCACTCCTTCACTCTGCAAATCGTCAGAATCTCCTCCTCCATTTCAAGATGTCATCTCCCAATTCTGCACTGTCATGACTGCTTTCTCCTCTCTGCTCTTTCCAACCTCACCCAGTCAGCTATTCAAGGCTTAATATTTAGGTAACTTTTAAGAGAAAAAAGTCTCCATGAAAACTCAAAGTCTCTCTCAATTAAATTTCTGAGCCTTATTTACTTTTCCATTGATTTTAATTTAACTGATTATTGTCTCTTACACTTTGTCTGTTTAATGACACTTGTCTCACTCTAAGCCATTCTTCATCTCCGATCTCACCAAGGCTTCAAAGGATTCTTTTCAGAGGTTCACGAGATACACATTAAACATTCAGGTTTTCTTTAGGGAAAATAGAGTCCATCAAGCAATTTACCATTTACCCTATTCGCTTCCTCTCTTTGAAGTTAAGATGCCATGTCTCTGGATCCCCTTCTCATGTTGATCTCTTCTGAGCCTGGCTACAGGGTCTTCCACCTGATGCAGTGGGAAGCAGTACCCTTCCACATCTGCAGCAGACTATCCACTTTATTTCACACAATCTCCTCCAGATGATCGCCTGCCATTTCCAGCAAAGACCACAGTTAGCTTTCCTTGCACCGCTCTGACATAGCGCCACCCCAGAATTCCAGTTCTGTAAAACCATTCCTATCACTTAGCAGGCCCTTACATCTACAAGAGGAGAAGCCTCTTCTTCCTCACTGTCCAACCTGGGTGCCGGTTGCATGGGCTGCTGTTGGGCCATAACAATTTCTCTTTGAGAAAGTCAGTGCAGTTATGCACATCTAAAACCAAACTTTAATCAATTTCTTCAGGTTTTTTTCCTTGCTACAGAAAATGTATTTAAGTAAATGCATAATACAATTAAATAATACATTAATGTATGCTCTTCCGACTTAATTATATAGAGTATCTCTCAAAATCTTCTGTGATATAGATGGTCCTTGATTTACAACTGTTCATTTAGTGACTGTTCAAAGCATTGAAAAAATTGACTTATGATCGCTTTTCACTTATGACTGTTGCAGCATTCTAAAGGTCACATGATCAAACTTCAGATATTTGGCACGTAGTTCATATTTATTATGGTTGCAGTGTCCTAGGCTCCTGTGATCAGCTTATATGACCTCCTGACCAGCTAAGTTGATGGGGAAGGCAAATTCACAATTTATTACTATCTTAATAAATACAAAGGTCCAGTTAATAAGTGTGGCAATAAAAGTCATAAAATGGGGCAAACTCATTTAACAAATGTTTCACTTAGCAACATAAATTTTGGGCTCAATTATGACTCAAGGACTACCTGTATTTAGAATTTTATTTTTAAAAATGTATTGAAATAGACAGTCTCCTTTAAATGAACTCTTTGCAAATGCTAGGGTAAACTGAATAGGGCTATTGCATCTTAATTTTCTAAAACTGCTATTGGTAATAATATGCTGATTTTTTTAATATTTAAAAAAATCTTGGCATAAATTGATTTGTACTGAAAGTTGTCTTTTCATCCCCCCCCCTCCCTGAAAAGCCATATGGTTCAGCCTAGAAATCTCCAATGCTTCACTGAAACAAGATAATAGAAAACAGTATGATTTTGGAAAAATAATAAATTATACATGTAATCATGGATATGATACTAAATAACCTACTAAATCCTTCTCCAGATCCCGTCTGCCAAACAATGTCGGTCAGCAGGCCCACGGGGAAGGACCTTCTCAGTGGCAGCTCCAAACCTGTGTAACCAACTGCCCCTGGAGATTCACAATATCCCTACCCTACAGCCCTTCTGGAAAGCCATTAAGATCTGGCTCTTCCGGCGGGACTGGGATCATGAATGACTGAGTGTATGAATGGTGTTAGAAGGATTATTAATAGCTTCCATATTTTATTTTGATATTGTAACTTTTGTACTGTTTTAAAATGTTGTTAGCTGTCCAGAGTGCACTGGAATTGTGCAGCATACAAATCGTGATAGATAGATAGATAGATAGATAGATAGATAGATAGATAGATAGATAGATAGATAGATAGATAGATGATAGATAGATAAGACAATGGGTAGGATCCTTCCTTTGTAAAAGTACAGTAATTTTATTTTTGGACTTCTCAAAGTAATTGTTTTATAAACAAAATTGTTGAAAAGCGATGATTAAAGGAAAGAGGCCAAACTTGCTGTCTTACTATTTTAGATTATGTGGACTCAGACAAACATGCATTTGTTGTTCCAGAAATTGAATGATTCTTTACATTGTATGGGCAAGAAAGCCTAGATTATATTAATCAATGGAAGCATTATTGGAACCGATCAAAACAAACAATTTTGTGTCTTCATTTGACCTAATGTTGATGATATATGTTGTCATAATTTATTTTTGGCCTATATTCTCTCTTGAATCACTTCAGGAAATTGAAGTTTTCTATCCTCTATCAATTTAGATCCAACAGTCTTATTATTATTTATTAGATTTGTATGCTGCCCTGAGTCTTCGGAGAAGGATGGCATACAAATCTAATAAATAATAATAATAATAATAATAATAATAATAATAATAATAATAACAATAATAACAATAATAACAATAATAATAACAATAATAATAATAATAATAATAATAATAATAATAATAATAATAACAACATGTCCAAAACTCTGTATCGTTGAAAATGCTGGAATTAGTGAAGATACAATGAAGAAGTACATGAATGGCGAGCAAATAACTTATCAGTGTAATGATGATTTTGAGATATCTGGATCAGCTGATGTAACGTGTAGACAAAATAAGTGGTCACACTTGCCAAAATGCCTAGGTAGTAATATATGGTCTATATTTTTGCTGAGATTCACAAAATTCGTATGGAAAGTACATTTTTTTAAAAATTCAGAAATGAAATATTATTAATTTGAACCATTCACCCAAGATGAGCTGATCTGTGTTGTTGCTCTACATTTTTCTGTTTGACAAATAGATAAGTGTGTGGGCATTTTGATGCACTCATCATTTTCCCACACATTCTCAATTGCCCAAGTTCCAACCCACAGACCAGCATTCCCCCTCAGATGGTGCACAAAAAGGAGCAAAATATAGCCTTTACTAGTCAGGAAAAATATTAAGTTACAACTTAATTGCAGGACTACTGCTTATTTACCACATTTTTCAGAGTATAAGACTCACCAGAGCATAAGACACACCTTAGTTTGGGGGAGGAAAACAAGGAAAAAACAAATCTGCCTCTGTCACCCAGCAATTTGCTTCCCAGCAAATAGCAAATAGTACAGATGATATACACTGTTTACTGTATATTTCTGTGCATGTGTATCTAACCCATAGAAATATCAAAGAATTGGAGATATATATATCATGGCAGTATATTAATGCCAACAGGTTTTCTTAAATGTAGTCACATTAACTCATCCCAATTATTTAAACAGATATACTCCAAACATGACTATTTTATTTTGTTAAAAAATGCATTGAACTTCTGAAATAGACAATCTCCTATGAATTAATTCTTTGCAAAGGTTAGGGTAAACTAAATAGTGCACTTGCATCCAAGTGTTGGTCATGACCTTTAAAGCCCTACATGGCATTGGACCAGAATACCTCCGGAACCGCCTGCTACCGCACGAATCCCAGCGGCCGATAAGGTCCCACAGATTGGCCTTCTCCGGGTCCCGTCGACTAAACAATGTCGTCTGGTGGGCCCCAGGGGAAGAGCCTTCTCTGTGGCAGCCCCGGCCCTCTGGAATCAACTCCCCCCCGTAGATTAGAACTGCTCCCACCCTCCTTGTCTTCCGTAAACTACTTAAGACCCACTTATACCGCCAGGCATGGGGGATTTGAGACACCTTTCCCCCAGGCTTATTATAATTTATGTTTGGTATGTATGTGCTGTTTGGTTTTTTAATTATGATAGGGTTTCTAGTTTTTTCTTAATATTAGATTTGTGCCTATATATATTGTTTTATCGTTTGTTGTGAGCCGCCCCGAGTCTTCGGAGAGGGGCGGCATACAAATCTAATAAATTATTATTATTATTATTATTATTATTATTATTATTATTATTATTATTATCTTAACTTTCTAAAACTGCTATTGATAATAATATGCTGATTTTAAAAAAATATTTGAAGAAATCTTGACATAAATTGATTTCTACTGAAAATTGTTTTTTCATCCCTCCCCCACCCCCCAGAGACGTCGTGTGGTCCAGCTCCAGAAATTCCCAATGCTTCACTGGAGCAAGATGATACAGAACTATATGATTCTGGAAAAATATTAAATTATATATGCAATGATGGATTTGATACTGAAGAACTTACTAAAAAGACATGTATAAAAGGAGAATGGGTAGGATCCTTCACTTGTAAAGGTACAGTAATTTGATTTTTGAACTTCACAAATTAATTGTTTTTGAAACAACATTGTTGAAAAGCGATGCTTAAAAGAAATAGGCCAAACTTGCTGTCTTACTCTTTCAATCTATTTGGATTCAGACAAACAGGCATTTGTTGTTCTAGAAATTGAATTATTCTTTACATTGTATGGTAAAAAAAAGCCTAGATTAAATTAACCAATGGAAGCATTATTGGATTCGATCAACATGAACCATTTTGTGTCTTTAGCTGGCCTAATGTTGATGATATATTTTGTGTCTTTAGCTGGCCTAATGTTGATGATATATTTTGTCATAATTTATTTTTGGCCTATATTCTTTTCAATCACTTCAGGAAATTGAAGTTTTGTATCCTCTATCAATTTAGATGCAACATGTCCCACACCCCCTATAGTTGAAAATGCTAGAATTAGTGAAGATACAATAAAGAAGTACACGAATGGCGAGAAAATAACTTATCAATGTAATCACGGTTTTGAGATATCTGGATCAGCTACTGTAACATGTAGACAAAATAACTGGTCACGCTTGCCAAGATGTCAAGGTAGGAATATATGGCCTATATTTTTGCTGAGATTCACAAAATTCACATGGAGAGTACATTTTTTAAAATTCAGAAATGAAATATTATTTATCTTATTAATTAATCCACAGAGAGGGGCGTATCAGAGGTTGCATTTGCGGAAGCTAGTCTCTTTGTGCCCAAACAGCAAACCAGTCCAGCCAGCCCACCAATCCAACCAGTCAGCCAGCCACAGACTAGTAGAAATGGAGTTAAAAAATTAAACACAGCAGCAGTAGAAAGTTGTGGAAAAATATATTTACTTCTTTATACTACTACTACTACAATTACTACTGTCTATACTATACATACAATAAACTAGTCTCTTACTAGTACTTTGCTACAACTATCTTAGTTCAATACCTTCCAGGAACCAACTTGTACAGCATTTCAGCTTTTTCAAAGCATATTTCCACGAACAGCACCAGCACACAAGCTAACAGCAAATAGGGAGAGAACAGACATAGAAAGAGCAGGGAGCTCTTGCCTAATTAAATACAATTCACATAATTGCTAGGTTGCGGCAGGCTCAACTGCCTCTGAATGACTCAGCATTCTTAACAGAGGCCTACATTCTGTATTAAGATATTACCCAGGGATTTTTAATTCCTGACATGGCGGCATACAAATCCAATAAACAAACAAACAAACAAACATATAAATAAATTTTAAAAATCTGAACCATTCACCCAAGATGAAGTGTTGTTCTTATTCTTTTCTGTTTGACAAATAGATAAGCCTGTGGGCATTTTGATACAATCATTATTTTTCCACACATCTTCAATTGCCCAACTTCCAACCTACAGGCCAGCATTCCCCCTCAGGTGGCCCACAAAAAGGAGCAAAATATAGTCTTTAACTAATCAGGAAAAAATTAAGTTACACCTTAATTGCAGGACTACTCTTCAGAATAATTAGAAAGGATGGGAGATTATTGCCATTTGTAACTGGTATCTTAAGTTCTAGAGAGAGGAGTCACTGAGAGCTGGGAGACAGGATGAAGTTGAACTTCCTCCAATTTGAAATGTCTTATTTTCTGCTTAAAAAGAAATGCAGTTCATTACTTTTGGTAGTGTTTTCTCTGCTTTAGCATTTCCTAATCGGAGGGTGGGGTGTCAGCCTAGATTTTATTTATTTTATTTATTTATTTTGTCCAATACACAATGAGTTTTTTAGTGGGTGGGTGTATGTATGTGTGTGTGTGTGTGTGTGTGTGTGTGTGTATATATATATATATATATATGTCACATGTTTAAGCTGAATTAGAAAATTAAGGGAGACTAGGATAGATCTATATACACACACACACACACACATAGTAAAATAAATGATGAAGGTTATAGAGGAGATACTCATAGTAAAATATATCTAAGTAAGAATATAAAAGAAGATATAGTAATAGAACATATCAATGAAAGAATAGAAGAAGAGATATAGGAATAGAAGAAAGGTATAGGAGATTTATTTATTTATTTATTTATTTATTTATTTATTTATTTATTTATTTATTTTATTTTTATGCCGCCCTTCTCCTTAGACTCAGATATAGGAGATATAGGAGAGCAATAGGACAGGGGACGGAAGACACTCTAGTGCACTTGTACTCGCCCCTTACTGAATCTGGATAGGTCAACCGTAGATAATCTAAGGGTAAAGTGTTGGGGGTTTGGGGATGACACTGTGGAGTCTGGTAATGAGTTCCACGCTTTGACAACTCGGTTACTGAAGTCATATTTTTTACAGTCAAGTTTGAAGCGGTTAATATTAAGTTAATATTAAGATATCCAGTCTATTTGAGGTCATGGAAACCCAGCAGGAGGGACACATTTTAAATTAGTGCAGGTTTTATGTCTGGAAATAGCACTTATGATTACCTTGCCTACCTTGAATGATCAAGCTTGTTTGCTTATTTGCCATATTTTTTGGAATATAAGATGCACCAAAGCATAAAATGCATCTTAGTTTTGGGAAAGGAAAACAAGGAAAAACAAATCTGCATCTGTCTCCCAGCAATTTGTCTCCCAGCAAACAGCACAGATGATATACACTGTTTGCTGTGTATTTCTGTGCATCTGAGTCTAATAATAGAAATAGCAAAGAATTGGAGAAATGTAGATTATAGCATTATATTAATGCCAACAGGTTTTCTTAAACGTCATCACACCAACTCTTTCCAATTATTTAAATAGATCTACTCCAATCATGACTAAGTCAGGGTTTAACTCAGCTGCCTTAACTTTATATTAAACAGGACCACTGCTAGATTTCAGATGATACTTTTACAGATACTGTTAAAATTGATATGGCTATCTGGAAGTACAGTTATTCTCAACAATTTAAAAGGAGATACAACAACACTAAGCTCTTCAGATCAAGCATTTATTTTAAAAGGATTTTTCATTTTGTTAAGTTGTCTAGGACAATAAGAAAGCAGTGTTTAAAAAATAAGTCTAATAATTTGAACATTGTACAGGCATTTATAGTTATTGACTTATCTCCTTGCAGCAAACAACAAACAAAATTCTGTCTTCCCTCTCCCTGCCAGTGATTTGCCTCCATGCAGCTTTAATTTCACTTACATTTAAAAATATGGGTTTGCCTGCAGCTTCAATCAAACAGTTGAGGGTTGAAAGGCATATAATCAGTGGCTTATGCTAATCAGGCTATGGGCTGCTTGCTGCAAGGAGGTAAATTGCTGGGAGGAAGAAACCAAAAGGTGTGGGTACTGGGGGACTACAGCAACCATGTTTTCACCCTCTTTTGCGGGGGTAAAAGGTGTGTTTTATAATCCACTTCTATCCCATCACAATCTAGAGACAGTTAGCTGCTTATATAGAGTATAAAAACGAAGTATAACAGCCTCATTACAATCAACTGTAAAAATAGTAAAGCAACAGAACAGACTAAGTGGTCTTTATATTAATCTGTTCTCTCTCATCCAGATCTGATGGTTTCCAGACATCAGCAAAGGATATTGAGACCATTTCCCTCACAGCCTAGAGTAGAGGATCACAGTTGCATCCATTGCTTTGCGGCTTCGTAACAGACTGATTAGAAGGGAAAAGGCCAGAATAGTTCATCATGCAGAGATCATTCACCCGATAGCTTCTTTTCTGCATGTAGTTCATAGAAGGATTTAAATTTCTTGCAAAATAATCCAGTTTTCAATACAATATTTTAGAATTGCTCTAATGCACAGATACCATCTAAGTATTAATGTTGTATTCTTATTTAGCTTTTACAAACAAAATTAGAAAAGAGACTGTATACAGATTCTCCCACCCTCTGAGTTAACAATAATCCTACAAAAGGAGTTTCAGAGAAAATGATTTACACAAAGAACTCAGTACCACTAATCTAAGACTGATCAGATATCATGATAGTAATGATTGAAGGCACCCAGTTTCATTTCTTCAAGGAGGAAGAGGACGTTCCACTCTCTATAGTCTCACCTTCCGCTCACCTCAAAGGGAACAGACCCTGCAGGGCCACCTTTGTATTTTCTGTGCCATATGATATGTACTGTCAATTTTGGTTTAAAAAGTTAAAGTGAGAGCATGTTTACAGAAGTTTGTTTTGGGAAAACCAAGTGCATTTAACTGAACCATTTTTGTTACTATTTTAGATGTAAGATGTTCTTCTCCCCCTGAAATTCAAAATGGTCAGATTGTTGGTGACATAAAGGAGAAGTATTTCCCCCAGGAGAAAGTGTATTATCAATGCAGCACACGTTATACTTTTCTTGGATCTTCTTTCATTACATGTTTGAAGAAACGTTGGGAACAACAACTACCACGTTGTACAGGTATTTGTACAGATCTTCACTACGTAGAACTGAAGTTAAAAAGTGGAAATGAATTTGTTTTTATTTCACTGGCTCTTTCGTGTTATTTTGAAAAAAGTTCTGTCAGACTTTTTCAATACTATATTATATACCAATATTGTATAATAATGTCTTTTGTAAACTACTCAAGACTCACTTATACCGCCAGGTATGCGGTAGGGTTTTATATGTTTTTAATATTAAATTTGTTCCACTACTATATTGTTTTTATTACTGTTGTGAGCAGCCCCGAGTCTTCGGAGAGGGGCGGCATACAAATCTAATAAATAATAATAATAATAATAATAATAATAATAATAATAATAATAATATGCTATAATATGCTATAATTGAAAAATTTAATGTCCCGGTTGAATTGTGAAATTAGATTTTATTTATTTATTTTTGTTAGGCATATATGGAATGAGGTGAAGTCAATAGTAGATAGTCTAAGGTTAAGAATGTAAGGATTTGGGGAAGAAAGCAGAGAATCAGGCAGTTTATTACATGCATTGATCACTCTGTTGCTGAAGTCCTATTGTCTGCAATCGAGTTTGGAGCAGTTTACATTGTATCTATAGTGACTCGTGTATTGTTGCAGTTGAAGCTAAAATAGTCACTGATTGGTAGGACAATGTAGGAGCTAATTTTATGTGCTAAACTTAAGTCAGACCTAAGTTGGTGTAGTTCTAAATTGTCTAAAAACAAATGGTGGCATAAGGTATTCTGTTGCAAACAACGGAGCAGAAGACTCTTCTCTTGAAATATCTCTCGACATTCTCAATTGTCTTAGATAGATAGATTTTTATTGTCCGTGTGATTGGACACACAAGGAATTTGTCTTGGTGCATATGCTCTCAGCGTACATAAAATAAAATATACATTTGTCAAGAATCATGTGGTACAACACTTAATGATTTTCATAGGGGTCAAATAAGCAATGAAGAAGCAATATTAATAAAAATCTTAGGATATAAGCAACAAGTTACAGTTATACAGTCAACATGGGAGGAAATGGGTGATAGGAATGATGAGGAAAACTAGTAGAATAGAAGTGCAGATTTAGTAGAAAGTCTGACAGTGTTGAGGGAATTATTTGTTTAGTACAGTGATGGCGTTCGGAAAAAAACTGTTCTTCTGTCTGGTTGTCTTGGTGTGCAGTACTCTGTAGCGATGTTTTGAGGGTAGGAGTTGAAACAATTTGTGTCCAGGATGTGAGGGGTCAGTAAATATTTTCCCCACCCTCTTTTTGACTCGTGCAGTACACAGGTCCTCAATGGAAGGCAGGTTGGCAGCGATTGTTTTTTCTGCAGTTCTGATTATCCTCTGGAGTCTGTGTCGGTTTTGTTGGGTTGCAGCACCAAACCAGATGGTTATAGAGGTGCAGATGACAAACTCAATGATTCCTCTGTAGAACTGTATCAGCAGCTCTTTGGGCAGTTTGAGCTTACTAAGCTGGCGCAGAAAGAACATTCTTTGTTGTGCTTTTTTAATGATGTTTTTTATGTTAGGTGAACATTTTAGGTCTTGAGATATGATAGAACCTAGAAATTTGAAGGTCTCTACTGTCAATACTGTGTTGTCTAGTATTGTGAGAGGTGGAAGGGTTTCTCCTAAAGTCTACCACCATTTCTACAGTTTTGAGTGTGTTCAGTTCTGGTCACACCACAAGGATAGTTATTCAACCTCCCGTCTGTATGCGGATTCATCATTCCTGTGTACAACTTGTGGGTTCTCATAGACTCACAATGCCTGCTCAATGGCGCATGTAACATTGCTGTTACATGAGTTGCGCTAGTTGCTGGTTTGTTTCCAGGTCCAATTCAACATGTTTGTTATCATCTTTAAAGCCCTTCATGGCACAGGGAACTATTTCACCTCAATGGGATTAGCCAGTCACATGATCTTTAAGCCACCCCTGGTCAAGCCACTCCCACCTGGTAACATGGCTGACAAGCCACACCCACAAAATAAGCCATGCCTACAGTGTGGTAGTAAATTTTTTTGCAGCCCTTCACTGAACATGTTGGTTATCATCTTTAAAGCCCTTCATGGCTTTGTCACTCACTCTGGCAAAAGAAACATGCCGCAGACCTCCTCAGTCAAGAAATGTTGCTAGCAGGATCTAGTAAATGTTCTTTCTCTGCAATGGCTCCACAATCTGGAAAATCTTGCTGCTGGAGGTAAGCTGCACCCTCACTGTCTAGGCCTTCTAGATTTGCCTGAAAACCTGGGTAAGCCAATTGACTTGGGGCCATGATGGAACACTTAAACAGGAAAGTTTGAAGGACTAAGAAAGAAGATTCCACCACTGTGATGCTTATGTACTGGTTCTTAGTTTTAGTCAACCTCTATTAATTTTTAAATGTTTTTTCTATTCTTGCTTTTATTGTGTTGCAAGCCTCCCATCACTTCAATAATGATATGGATGGCTCAACATTCAATACAACTACATAATTTATTTGTGCAGATTTTGAACAGTTATTAATGCAAAATAGGTAATAAAAATATGAACACCTTGTGAGGAGATGTCATTTATCCCAAATCAATTGCTATTCATTTAAATACAGATTGACTTTTGGTACTAAGAAAGTAATGACACTATATTTTCTAAGGTTATAAGACAACACTTTTACATAATTTGGGACAAATGGTATGCATGGTTGAATAAGAGAAATAAAACAAATTGAGATTAGTACCATAGAGGTGATAGAAAAGTGAATTCTTAGAACTGTACAACAGAGTAGACATAAGTGTGAATTAAATATTAATGTGATCAACATCATGTATTAACATGCTAAATCTGACTGGTGATTTTTAGGATAGATAAAGCAATAAGACATAGTACGAGGATAGATTAAATAATGATATTTAAAACTACATAAGATTATCTAGAATTTATGTGGAAGATTTGGACGTTTGGAGATAAACAGATTATTTCTCTCATTTTTAACCAAATCTTCCCCCCCCCTTTTTTTCTTATGATTTTTTTTGGTATTTTTTTGTTTTTGTTTTAATTTCTGAGTTGTTGTTTATTTTTTTCCTCTATGTTTTTGTCATTTGGCTTTCCTTCTATTATTTTTGTATTATGATTATGTATATATGTAGTTTGTATACTAGGGACTACATATATATGTAGTTTGTATACTAGGGACAACAGTAGGGACAACAGTAATTTTCTGCTGATCAAGTTGCTCAAGGTGCATGATATTGATGCTTTTTAAAAATAAGAAATAGTTTAATTTTGAAATATACCATGTTTTCCCGAAATTAAGACCCTGTCTTATATTTTTTGAACCCTGAAATAAGCTCTTGGCCTTATTGCCATGTACTCAAAAGCCTGATTGTACTTATTATCAGGGGATGTCTTATTTTGGGGAAACAGAGTAGTTTCTTATGAATATGCTTAAAATGTGTCTCTCTGTGTGAATACACTTTGGATATTTGTAATCATGAGCAGCATTGCTGAATGGATTCTGTATGTATTATAGATATTGGGGGGGGATGTGGACGCCCACCTCCCGTGGAGAATGGAGACATTGTGGAATCACCCAAAGTAACCTATTTACAATCTGAAACTGTAACATATCAGTGCCAAAATTTCTATACAATGCGAGGGTCTCGAAGAGTGACTTGTCGAAATGGTCGTTGGTCAGAAACACCAACATGTACAGGTATAAGTAATATCTATAATTCTTTATAGATTTATTCCTTTTAGAGAAATATTGTACCTATGTAGTATGTAGATTTTCTTTTGCTTAGTATTTCACAGATGAGAATACAGGGCCCTTCCACCACCATCATCATCATGCAATCATCATTTATTTATTTATTAAATTTATATTGTGGCCTATACACCCAAGATACCCATCATCAGTCAATCAATCAATCAATCCTTGAACAAAAAGTAAAAAAGCCATGTTTCTCAACAATCCACTAGGGCTTTTTGAATAATAGTATTAGTTGAATCTCTAGGGAACAAAAAATATTGTTTTTTTTAAATAGGCTATGTATGGAGGCAGATGCTGTTGATTTAATCACATTTACCCTGTTTAGTCAATGTTGGAAAATAAGATATACGGTAACATTGTAAGAGAGGTTGCCTGAACTTGGTCTTCTAATTCAGATATTCAGTACGAGGACATTTGGAAGAAGGGGACTAAAATGTTTTTCTTCTTCCTTTTAAACATGTGACATTCACTTGTTTAAAAGAGATTTTGCGGCGCAGGCGGAGTAATAGTCGGACACAAGGTGTGGGTATAACGGGGTCACTTTTATTCAACAACTTAATTCTTAACTTATTAACTTATTTAAAACATTAACCCCACATGACCTGCAGGGTGCAAAATCAAATGGGGGCGGAATAACATGCCCAATTCAGACAGCAACCCTGGGGCGAAAACTCCTTGAAACTGGGTGCGGGTCATGTTGAACTACACCTACCCCCTGCACCCTTACTACGCCCCACCTGGCGTGTGGGATGGCTCGCTACTGGTCTACGTTAAACTCCAGCCAGCGAGCCACAGGAGCGACTCACTCCCCGGACCCAGGCCGGTCGAGCCCTGTAATCCAAGAAGGAGCTCGCCCCTCACCTCAGTAGAGGTGCCCCAAAAGGAGCTCACCAGTTGCTATTTATTTTATTTTCCGCCCCCTATCGGCCCCCCCTCCCCCCCCAGTGACCCTAAGGGGGGGGGGCACTAGATGGTGGGGCCACCCCCTAACCACACTCCCACGCACAGAGTGGAGTAGGCGAAAAAACAATCGCAGCTCGTCCAATTCTGCTGCGACTGCAAAAAATTCCTACTCGGCCCCCCGGAGGGCGACCCATCATATGCACCCTGTAACAGAGGGAGGGTGGGTGGGTGCCTCACGATGCTCCGGGCGAGACTGCTGCGCCACAAGGCAGCCCCCTCTTATAGGGCTGCCTCCACTCGCCCGGCCAATCGGTGCCCATGCACCGCACCACGTGGTCACGGCACCCGACGTGGGTGCTGTGACTCCGCCCCCCAACATGGCGGCCTCCATCCCCCGCCGATCGCCGCAAACCCCACCGGCCGGTAAGTCGGCTGTGGGAATTGCGGCGCAGGCGGAGTAATAGTCGGACACAAGGTGTGGGTATAACGGGGTCACTTTTATTCAACAACTTAATTCTTAACTTATTAACTTATTTAAAACATTAACCCCACATGACCTGCAGGGTGCAAAATCAAATGGGGGCGGAATAACATGCCCAATTCAGACAGCAACCCTGGGGCGAAAACTCCTTGAAACTGGGTGCGGGTCATGTTGAACTACACCTACCCCCTGCACCCTTACTACGCCCCACCTGGCGTGTGGGATGGCTCGCTACTGGTCTACGTTAAACTCCAGCCAGCGAGCCACAGGAGCGACTCACTCCCCGGACCCAGGCCGGTCGAGCCCTGTAATCCAAGAAGGAGCTCGCCCCTCACCTCAGTAGAGGTGCCCCAAAAGGAGCTCACCAGTTGCTATTTATTTTATTTTCCGCCCCCTATCGGCCACAGCAGGGGGTGAAATTTTAATTTATTCCCCCTGCTCCCCCCCCTGCACATAAATGTGCAGGCACCTCTGCAGGTCGGCTATAAATTTATCGTTCCCACTATCGGTCAAGTGAACACCGTCCTGCCTGTACAAATCTATGAGGGATGCCCTGATGTCTGGATGGTCTATCACTCCACCCCCAGCCTGAATCACCCACTTCCTAACCGCTCTGTTTACCCTCTTTCTAGCCTTGTCCACTGCGCTAGGACTTCTAGCCTGCCGCCAACTCCTCCTGGGCAGGATGTTGGACCACCACACACACGTATCTGGCCACCGCTCCCAGATCACCTGCAAACTCTCCCAGATGTGCCACAGCAGCTCTACACCTGTCATCGCCCCTAGATCATTCCCACCAACGTGCAATACCAAACAGCCCGGCACCCCTCGCACCCTTCCACTGTCGAACAACAGCGGAAGAACTTCCCGCCAACGTAGGCCTCGTCGGCCCAACCACTGAACCACCGCTCGATCGATCTCCAAACTCGTGCCGGGCATCGTCTCACGGGCCCTCCGCTCGGCCCAGTACACCATGCTGTGGCCACATATCAGGATCCTGCGGCGCCGGTCAAGTCGTCGGGCTAGAGAAAGGGAGGAAGCAGAGCAGCATCAGACTGGCGGCCCGGCGCCTCCCCCCCCGCCCCGCCCCACTCACCTAGGGGCGGATGTACGTCCGGAAGGCCCCAGATCTCCAGCGGCCCACTGTCTTTATATCCAGCCTGCTGAAGCCTTCGACTGCTGCCAACGACGCTGCACCTATTCTGAATGAGTGAGTCCCGTAACGTCTGGGGTCCAAGCCCAGCCTTGCAAGCGCCTTGGACGTGACAGCCCAAAACTGGTACCTGGTCAGGGGTTCACCGGACACATGACAAAACAAAAAACCCGGCTCTACACCCCTGTGGGCCCAATACGCCACCAGAGCTGCCACCGGGCACACCCGCCGGTTGTTAGCCCGGGAAAGTTGGACCGTCACACCTCTACCCCTCTGGTCGGTCTTGGACCGTCGAAGCCTCAAGGACACCGAGCTACGACCTAACTTGATATCCCTAGTGGTGAACGCCTGGCCGGAGCTATCGGCTCTGGAAGCTGCTAGAACCTCGCTGACCCGAAAGGCCCCGAAAAACAAGGTCACCGCCGCGGCGTGGTACAATGACGCCTCATAAGCAGAGCGGCAGAGCCGACCCCACAGCTCGTAAAGCCCCATCAAGTGGGTGAGCTTGAGGGGACGCCTGCTGTCACCCCGGGCCTGACCTTTCTCCCTGATCCAACCCTCTAATGTCTTTCTAATCCTGAAATCCCCTGTGGTGTCCGCAAAGCCCCGAGACTTGGCGACGAAGGCCAGGCCTGCCAACTTGCCCCTAATCGTCCGGGCAGACAACCCACGGCGGCGGTCAAGCGCGCAAAATTCAAGTAGGTGTTCGACCGGGGCCGGCCAGAGCTGATCGTATCTCCTATCATGACGAAAAGCCCAAAATTCCCTACCTGCCCGCTGGTACGCTCTCCTGGTGCTGGGAGCTATGGACAAATCCATGGCCTTGCTTACGTCGGCCCTCCAATCAGCCACAGATGCTGTGGGGCTGCTTCCGGGTACTCCTCGGCCTGTGGGGCAAGCAGCCGGAACCTAGCCAACTGCCCCCTGGACAGAGCGTCAGCCACCCCGTTTCTCACCCCCGGAACATGATGTGCCCGGAAAAGCATATTGTTGGCGAGGCATCTCCTAACCATATGCCGGACCAAACCCATAACCCGCTCGTTCCTAGATGAAAGAGTATTCACTACATGCACCACCGCCATATTGTCGCACCAGAAGTGGACTGTCCTACCGGCAAAACTGGATGCCCACAACTCAATGGCCACGACTATTGGGAATAACTCCAAAAATGTCAAATCCCTACAGATAGCCCCACCGAGCCACTCCTGCGGCCAGTCAGCCCGGAACCATTTGCTTTGCCACACCACTCCAAAGCCGGTCGTGCCCGCCGCATCGGACTTCACTTGGAAGTCCGCTTTCAGCAGCATATCCTGCCTCCACAATGACACACCGTTGTATCCGTCCAGAAACCCTTGCCACACCACGAGGTCCTCCCTAACACTCTTCGATAACCTGATCCTGTGGTGCGGTTTTGACACTCCAACCGTTGCCCTGTACAGTCTAAACATAAAGGCCCTTCCTGGCGCGATCACCCGACAAGCAAAATTTAACAGGCCAGCCAGCTCCTGCACCTGTTTCAAAGTCACCTTCTTTGCGGCTCGTGCGGCCCTCACCGCCTCCTTGAGTCTAGTCAGTTTGTCATCGGGTAGCCTACACGTTTGTGCAACGGAGTCCACCTCGATGCCTAAAAATGTCAGTTTGGTTGAAGGCCCCTCGGTCTTTTCGTGAGCCAAAGGTACACCTAAATCCGCGCATAAAGCCTGGAAACCCATCATTCCCTGCTGACAATCGACGGCGCCCGCCGGCCCCGCGAATAGAAAATCATCCAAATAATGTACGACAGACACAAAGCCCGTACTCTTAACATGTGCCCACTCCAAAAATGAACTAAACTTCTCAAACAACGAGCAGGATATAGAACAACCCATTGGCAAGGCTCTATCAACAAAGAACCCGCCCTCGAACTGGAAACCCAACAAGTCGAAATCCCCCGGGTGAATGGGCAAAAGCCGGAAGGCCGATTTGATATCACACTTCCCCATCAGCGCCCCCACTCCGCACGCCCGGACCATCGCGACCGCCGTCTCGAATGGCGTGTAGCGCACCGAGCAGAGCTCCTCGGGAATGTGGTCGTTCACCGATTCACCAGGGGGGAACGACAGGTGATGTATAAGCCTAAACTCACCCGCGGCCCTCTTGGGCACCACACCGAGTGGGGACACCTGCAGGAAGGGCAGGGGGGGCTCCGCAAAGGGGCCCAAAACCCGGCCCTCGCGCACCTCCTTCATAATTTTGTCCCGCACAACGTGGCCCATTCCTGCCACAGACCTCAAATTGTCCGCCATGCATGCCCTGCGCGGCCCCCCATACGGGATCCTGAAACCCGCGGTAAACCCTGCGAGCAGGAAATCCGCCCCCTTCTTGGGGCGGTAGCCGGTGAGCCAATGCTGCAACCTGTCCAATCTAACGGGGGTTGGGCCCCTTACCTTGAGCCCCCCCAGGCTGGGGTTTGGTGGGGGTCCCAGCGTCCTTGGAGCCGGCCCCACCGCGCCCCCTGTAACAAGCGGAGGTCGGGTGTCTGCCACTACACAAGGAGCAGGCGTGGCGAAAACGACAATATGCCCTGGAACAGGCCCCTCTAGCGCCGTACTCGTAACAGTACGGCTGACCTCGAAAGGACGACCCAGCCGTGCTGCGTTGGCCGGAGGCCGGGGTCCCCGTCCCCACCGCTGGGCGGGGAAGAGTAGCCTCCTTGCCCGTGGTTAAAAGCAAATGACCTGTGGGTGTTCGCCCACTGGCCGGAGTTGACGCTTGCTGCGTGGCCTGAAGCCACAAATCGTTATGCCGCATATCCCACGGCCAGTGCCTGTTGTGGGCGGCGAACCTGCGAAAATCCTCGTCATATCGCTTCCAAGCCTCCCCCCCAAACTCCTGATACGCTCTCAGAATCATGTTCATGTACAAGATGAGCTCATGTGTCTTATGGACATCATCTTCTACCACCACAGAGTGGTAGGCCAAAAATGCATACGCCCACGACAGAATTCCCTTGTCCATTTTGGTGCCTTTTGGGTCCTCCGACCCCTTCTTGCCCTCTTTATCCTTCTCCTTCTTTGACTTAGGCGGTAGCAAAATCTGAAACATGTCCACGTAAGCGCCCCGCCAAATTTTACGTTTGAGGGACTGGGACATGTGCATACTGAGCGGAGTGTCTGGTAGGCCCGGCGCGAAAGGATTATCGCTGTCAAAAGAAGTACTGGTAGACCCCGAGGTAGTTGACCCAGAGCTGTCCCTCGAGGTATCCCTCTTCCGTTTGTGCCTCCTAGCCACTGTCTTTCTACGCCCCCGCCTCCAGACCTGCGCAGCTGTGCGGGAGCGCCAGGTCCTCTGACCCCCCTGTGTCGTGCGTTTTGAAGCCCGTAGCCGGCCACGAGGCCCTCTTGGGAGGGACCACCGGTGCCTAGGCATAGGGCACTCACCCCAGTGAGAGGAGTCGTCATCCGCCTCCTCAGAGCCGGATACCATCCTGCTGGCCTTCCTCCGCTTGGTCTTTGACTGCGCATGCCGGTCCTCGTGGGATCTCTGCGGGCTCCCAGCCGACTCCGATGAGCTCCGAGCCCCATCCGCGCCGGCAGCTGGCGTGGCCCGGCCCCGACGAGACCTGCCCCGCTTCTTTGGCCTCTCTTCCAGTTTCTCGAGTAATGAAGACAGTATACGTGAGGAAACAGAAAGCGAATCCCTCGCCCCCTGCCCCCTTCTGGCAGGCCGTGAAGCAGAAGCCTCTGCTTCAGAGAAACCTGATTCCCTACCACTGAGAGGCCCCTCCTCAGCGCTGGAAAACTCCTCTGGGGCCCCCAGTGGGTCCACGGGCGGGGCCCGGCCCTGGCGGGGCCCCCTCGCCCCCACTGCCGCTCCCCTACGGCCCCTCGAGCGCCCCCTGGGGGTCGCCACCCCCCTGGGGCCATCCTCGCTATCCTGCCTCCCGGCAGACCCTGCCCTTGGGGCCTCGCTCCACGCCCGCTTGGGCGCCCTCCTTCTTCCGGTGCGGCGGGGCTCCGTGGGGGGGGCCCCCGGCCCTCCGGCCTGCCCCCCCGAGGCCCGCCGCCGTGCCCCCGAGCGACCACGTCCGCCCCCCGCCATGCCTCCCTGTTCCAATGCGCCTCCAAACCCTGTGGGGGGGTGTCGCCGAAGCGAACTAAGGCTCCAGCTGCCGCTCGCGGCTCTTCTGGCCTCGAAGGCCTGACGCTCCGGCGCTCCTCGGCTGCGCACCAGGCCTTCAGGCCTGTGACGCAGCTCGCTGGGGGGAAAGACAGCAGCAGCCTCGCCTCACGATGCTCCGGGCGAGACTGCTGCGCCACAAGGCAGCCCCCTCTTATAGGGCTGCCTCCACTCGCCCGGCCAATCGGTGCCCACGCACCGCACCACGTGGTCACGGCACCCGACGTGGGTGCCGTGACTCCGCCCCCCAACATGGCGGCCTCCATCCCCCGCCGATCGCCGCAAACCCCACCGGCCGGTAAGTCGGCTGTGGGAATAGTTCAAGACTGATAATTAGTTCATGAGAAACAAAAAGGAGGGGGAGGCAAAATGCATTTACATAGATCTCTAATTTTTTTACCCAATTGCAACATAAAATATCTAACCTAAACTTTAATTGCTTTATCAAACGAATTCTCAGTGTAAAGTCTATATGTCATCTGATCTGTGCCCTTTTGCAGCCGCTTGTACCACAGATGAAGGAGATATGAGCGAACGCAATATAACGCTGAAGTATTTTAGAAGAGAAGGAAAAATATATTCCGAGGATGGAGATAGAGTGCAATTTATATGTAGAAGAGGCTATAAACCAAATCCAAATAAAGCATTCACAGTTTATTGTGTGGATGGGAAATTTGACTATCCGAATTGTACTCCTGTATGTATATTTTCAAACAAAATACTTTAATTCACCAATATTAACATTTTGTTACCTTATCTATATCTGTCGGCCTATATATCTATATCTATGCATTAAAAATCACTTGAAATATTTAACAGACCTAGCTCTAGCACAGTAGAGAGTTCTAAAATCCATTACTACTGGTTCACATGTGTTTATGTGCATGCGCAACACTTCTGTGCATGTGTACAAGCATCCTGGGCAGATGGGCAGAACTTCCTGCCGCTGGTGCTACTGGTTCTAAGAACTGGGCTGAACTGGGAGCAACCCACTGCTGGTCTGGCAGCTAAATTTGTGGATATAATGGATTCCAAAATAATTTGAACTTCTGCATTTCTTCTAAATCAGAACACATATTAACAGACTTGATTTGAACATTGAACATTAATAGATAGACTTGAACATTGGATACTATCTAACAAAAACCAATGCACAGACATACTGTAGGTGGTGCCTGGCTCAATAGTAGTAACCGTGAGAGGATCTTGGAGTCCTAGTGGACAATTACTTAAATATGAGCCAGCAGTGTGCTACAGCTGCTTTAAAAAAAAGCCAATACAGTTCTAGGCTGCATTACAAGAGGCATAGATTCAATATCATGCCAATTTTATATGCCACTTTGTAACGCCTTGGCAAGACCACACTTGGAATACTGCATCTGGTTTTGATTGCCACAATTTTAAAAAGACGTTGAAACTTTAGGAAGACAACATCAATAAAGATAATTTGGGTGCTGGAGGCTAAAACATATACAGAAAGGATGCTGGAATTTGGTATATCTAGTTTATTGAAAAGAAGGACTAGTGGTGATATGATAGCAGTGTTCTAATATCTCACGGGTTTCCACATAGAAGAGGGAGTAAAGCTGCTCTCCAAAGCACCTGAAGGCAGGACAAGAAGCAATGGGTAGAAAGTAATCAAGGAGAGAAGCAATTTAGAACTAAGGAAAAAATTCCTAATAGTTAGAACAATTAATAAGTGGAACAACTTGCCTCCAGAAGTTGTGAATGCTTTAACACTGGACGTTTTTAAGAAGAGATTGGACAACCATTTTTCTGAAATGGTATAAGGTTTTCTGCCTGAGCAAAGGGTTGGATTAGGAGACCTCCAAGATCCCTTCCATCCCTTCTGATATTTGTTAAGATTCCTGGGTTATAAAAAAGATTCTTCCATTTAGAAGATGGGTGTCAAACTCAAGGCCCAGGGGCCAGATCCAGCCCACAGAGTGCTTAGATCTGGGCTGAGGGGTCACCCAAAAAAGAACAAAGGACCCATGTTGCCTCTGCCAGTGAAATGAAGCTCAGGAGGGTCATGTGCGAATTGCAGGAGGCCATTGCAGCCAAAAACAGAGTTTGGGAGCAGAGCACAGTAAGGTGACCAGATGTCCCGCTTTTGGTGGGACAGTCCCACTTTTTGATAATTTGTCCCGTGTCCTGGGGCATTTGAAAAATGCTTTTTTAAAAGATCAACTGCTGGGCAGAGGTAGCTGGCTTGACAGTCACTGTTGCAGTCATCAGTGGCTCCAGGCCGGGTAGCCTCCCGTCAAGTTGCTCCCACCAGCCTAGATCCCCTCCTGAATAACACCCGGGTGGGAGCCTCCAAGTCCAGATGAGCCAGGCCCCTCCCTGAAGAGGCAGGTGGAGCTAGCAGCCGGTAGGAGAAAGCCAAAGCAGCCAGGCGTTTGACAAGTCTCAGCAGCTCGGGAAGTTCTCCTCTTCCTTTGCCTCCCATGTGAGTCCTTCTGGCAAGCCCAATCTTGTGAAAGGCTGGGTGCCTCAGCTCCTGAACCCCTTCTCCCCCCTCCTCTATTTCTCCCCCCCCCTCAGCCAGGGCACGATCTTCAAAGGGACTCTCCATTTAGCCCCTTTGCTGAGCCCTGCCTTGCTGAAAAAATGGGGGAGGAAGAGAAAGAGAGAGAGAAAGAGGGAGAGGGAGGGAAGGAGGGAGAGAAAAAGAAAGGGAAAGAGAGAGGGAGGAAGCAAGAGAGAAAGAGAGAAAAAGAGAGTAAGGAAGAAAGAGAAAGAAAGGAAGGAAGGAAGGGGGAGGGAGAAAGAGAAAGAAAGGAAGGAAGGAAGGGGGAGGGAGAAAGAGAGAGAAAGGAAGGGAGGAAGAGAGAGAAAGAGAGTAAGGAAGAAAGAGAGAGAAAGAGAAAGAAAGAAAGAAAGGAAGGAAGGAAGGAACAAAGAAAAGAAGGAAGGAAAGAAGGAACAGGGAGGGAGAGAGAGAAAGAAAGAGAGAGAAAGAGAGAGAAAGGGAGGGAGGAAGAGAGAGAAAGAGAGAAAGGAAAAAGAGAGGGGGAAGAGAGAAAGAAAGAAAAAAAGAGAGAGGGGGAGAGAGAAATAGAGAAATAAAACAGGACAGAGGAAGAGAGAGAAAGAGAGAGGGATGGAAGGAGGGAGAGAGAAAGAAAGAGATGGAGGAAGAAAGAGAGAGAAAGAGAGAGGAAGGAAGAGAAAGAAAGAGGGACAGAGAGAGAGAAATAAAGAAAGAGAGGAAGGAAAGAAGAGAGAGAGAAAGGTGTGGGAGTGAGAGAGTAAGAGAGAGAAGGGGAGGGAGGAAGAGAGAGAGAGGGAGAGAAAGGGAGGGAGGAAGAGAGAGAGAGAAAAAAAGAAAGATATTTTTTGTAGACCATATTTTTAATCAAGAACCCCCCCCCCCCCACACACACACACCCCTTCAATGGTGTCCCTCTTTACCAATGTAAAAATCTGGTCACTTTACCCCACAGGCACCCCCGACATGATTGACATTGAGCTGGGCACACCCACCCTGGTCAAATGTCAAATAGAAGCCTGATGCAGCCCTCAATAAAATTAAGATTGGCATCACTAGTTTAGAGCAATGGGACAAAAGCACTATGGGGATAATGCTTAAAAATAATGAGGAATAAGGGCAGAATGTTAAATCTGTCAGCATTTCATCTCTTCTGTTCTCTTGATGAATCCTGACAGATTCCAAGATGAAGACCAGAATATTTCTCTGTGCTGGAGCTAAAATGAGTAAAAACTCAGTGGGCAATTTTCACTCATTTCATTACCGCAGTCAACAAATTTAGTTGCTTCAGAATGAATCGTTCCAAATGAACACTCATACACTTTACTTATTTATTTCATTACATTGATATTGAAATAGTACCCTGTCCTTTGAGCTTCAATATGCAATATGCAATTTATTCCCTTACAGATATGTCTATGTGCATATTTATAAATACCTAACAGAGGTCACAAGACCAGAACAAAAAATTAAATTAACTAAATTAGTAGCTGTTGATATTAGCAACAGCAAAAAACCACTTAGACTTATAGACCACTCTGTAGTGTTTTACAGCTCTCTCTAAAAAGTTTACACAATCAGCACATTGTCCCCAACAATCCTGGATTTCATTTTACCAATCTTGGATAGATGGAGGGCTGGGTCAACTTTGAGCTTGTCAGGATCAAACTCCTGGCAGAGGGAATGCAGAGTTATCCTGCAAACTAAGAATTACTTACTTTCTACTGAAATCTTTACGGTGCTCACTGATTAAATTTGTTGCAGTGAGCCACTAACCATTTGTTTTAAAAAGGGTGATACTGACTTTCAGAATCATCTTGCTCATGTAGATTGATATATTAAAATGATTGCAGGCTGCTTTCAGCTACAGATCAAATGAATGGAGTTTTAAAAAAATAATTACATAAAATGTACAGATGCAAATTTATTTCTTACTTAACGTTCACATTTTATTTTACAGATCTAGGTTCATGAACAACAGGACATATACAGCACCCTTAAAACCAGAAGATGAATGTCTGAAATAATATATCATTCTCTTTAATATGACACATGAAGCTGGATTGTATACAAATATAAGCGGTGGATCCAAAATGAAAGCCTATTCTGTAAAAGACATTTTACCAACTGAAATTACTGATAACATTTAAAAACAAGTTTACAGAACATCTTTAAGGATATTCTATTTAAGGATTAACTATTATAATATAAATTTATAAATATATTATTAAAAATTCATCTTGAGTGAGGAATGTAGATTATATATATACATACATTTATATAATTGTAAATGTTTGATTAACCTGAATTATCAATCAGCAGCCCATCTTAAAGTTATGACAACAGATAATGGAAATTGATTTTTTACATATAGACCAGTTTAGTACTTTTAAAATTTTTATTAAAAATCTGTTAATCATTTTTGCTGCCAAACATTTAATAATTCAATTTACAGTCTAATCCAAGATCCAGGAAGAAACTGGTGCTCTTTATGTTGCTCTGGAAATTGCCAAATGTACTTTGATGATCAGAATCTGATGGAGGTTCATCCAGAGGAATTTCTATAGTTGTTTTTGTTTTGTTTTGCTTTGCTTTGCTTTGCTTTGATTGTTTGTTATTGCAGAATGAAATTATATAATTATAAGTAATTAAAATTTAAGATAAACCTTAGAACTTGGCACAGGACTTCCCAAACTACATTCCTTCAAAAGCTGTTATTTAAGGCCAAATGAGCTAGAATTTTTTATGATATCAATTCAGTCTGATTCATTGTTCTGCACAAAATGAACCTATTCAAAACTAACTTTTTTGCCTAACCACCACAGCCGTTGCTGCTTGCCACATGTGCCTCCACATAGACACACACGCCCAGGGGTGGGCAGCTGCTAGGATGGGGGGGAACACAGTGGGATAGCGAAAATGGAGCTCCACCCCAGAGCACCCAATTTGCACTGAAAGATGTTGAAAGAAAATGCAGGGCGTCCTACATAAGCCACGCCCACAGTGTTGTAGAATTGATGAGACTTAAGCCAGCTCTTTCAGCAAGGAAAGTTTATTGCGCAGGTTCAAAGCACAAACTACAAAGTAAAACGGCCTGAACCCTGAACAGATTACAGAGACTTCTTTTTATACCTATTCTAAAATATAACATATCAGCATAACATATTGTCCCATATATGGTCATACAGTTACAGGAAATTTGGGGAAATTGAGAAATTAACAGATATCGGTATACATCATATGCATTGACAAGCCAGACATCCTGTTTGTTGCAATCATCTTGCTTAAGCAGATTTAAGACCCATTAATAACTTTCTGCTGACACTTCAATGCCCCCTTCCCTTATCTTAGTTTCGTTCTGCCAGACTGAGGTCAAGCTGACCCTTTCCCAAGCTTGGGAGACAATAATAATTCTGCTTGCCACTTTAACAGTGTGGTAGTAAAAATTTTGGTAGCCCTTCACTACACACGCCTATGTGCATGGCAGCCTCCTGATTCCTTTGCATGAGAGGGAAGCCCCAGCAGGAGCAGCTGAGGTACCAGGCTGCTGGGAACTCTTCCCTCCTCTTTTTTATCCCGGTCGACTCTTTGCCGAGTTTTCCACTGTTTTCGTATTGTAGTCAGGCTGCACATCAGCAAACGGGGAGAAAAAGAGATGCCCTGATGGGGGGGAGGAGGATGGCCAGTAGCATGGCAGCCAGGGGTGGGCTACTGCCCGGACGGGGTGGAACGCAGTGGGTTAGTGTTATGCCAGGAGTCACGTTACAAGCCCCAATTAAGTCTGAAGTATAAATTCAAACACACACTCACTTGTAAAGTAAAAAAGGCAGTTTATCACAAAGAAAAAATACTGTTCAAATGCACTTTTATCAGCCCAAGTGCTCTCCCACAAAATGCACACTTTGAATGTTGTGTTAAACCAAAACAAAAGCAAAACAGATAAAAAGCAGCTGTGAAGACGTCACGGCCACACACATCCTGTTCAAGAGTCCTCATGCTTACTTAACTATGAATTGTCCTTGAAAATCCTGAAGCAGTTCACAAAAGTCTTTGTCAATCCCAAAGCAAACCACAAGTCTCTCTCTCTCATAAAATGGATAAACTCCCACACCGAGAGGCAACAACACTGCAATTTATCAGCAGCCCAATTATCCTAATTGCCCCAGCAACAGGTGTTCTCCCTTATTTCCTATAATACTTGCACAGTTGTTCCTTCCATGTCATAAACCTGCGTCTGCGCGCATCTATGAATACCTCCTCTTTTGAATCTAACAATGATGATGATTCACTAATGGGGCAATTAGCTAATGGGCTGCCTGTAATTATCTCCTCATCCGATCCTGCTTCACTCCCAGAATCCTCCCCTGACACAGAAGCATCACTTTCCGAAGCTGTTGGCAGTAAAACTGGCCTCTGATAATGTGAGGATTGTCCCACACCAACCCGCACAGTCCTTGGAGCAGGAGATGGCACAGAGCCAACCACAACAGTTAGCGGAAATGGAGCTCCACCCCAGAGCACCCAATTTGCACTGAAAGATGTTGAAAGAAAATGCAGGGCGTCCTGCATAAGCCACAGTGTGGTAGTAAAAATTTTGGTAGCCCGTCACTGATGACAGCCCTGTAATGATGGCAATGCATCAGCAAAGGAGAAAGAGGGGAAGGAAAAGTGCAATGGTTTTCCCAGTTTTCTTTATTTTATTTTATTTTCAATAATTAATCTAGAGTAGAGTTTCCCTTCTACCTGCTCTTCTTTCCCCCCACTGCTGTGGCTTGGATTTACAATTTCAGCCCAGGGTATCAGGCTGAAGCCATAGATTACAAAGATCCTTGCAAAGCCAGTAAGAAAAAAGGGAGAAGGGAGAAAGGAGGGAGGGAGGGAGGGAGCCTGCACACACACATGTGTGACAGGAGGACTTTAAAAAAAAAACAATGCATAACTTCAAGCTTCTTCTCTGGAGAGCTTGGGAACTCTTTCTTAGCCCGGGCTAAGAATATTGTCCTTCCTGTTTGCCTGCTGACTCCCAGGAATACTTGCTGCTTTGACACAAAGGGGAAGGGAAGGGAGAGCAGGGAGGCTCTGTCATCTCAGCCAGTCTCTCTCAGGGAACCAAATGAGGAACAGGAGCCAAACACAAATGGGCTCTGAGCTGCTTGAGGAGCAAAGGGAGACCTTGACCTGGCTCACTGCTGCTTCCACCTCCTCACCAGCCAGGATGCCTGGAATCCTTGCTGCATGTTGGGGGCTTCTCGGCTGCTGAGGCACGAGGGAACTGAGATAGCTCCTGCCACACCCACCGCCTAGCAGCCCAAGAAGCTCCAAATGTATGCCCTTTTTCCACTCCAGAGGAACTTCCCTGAACTCTCTGGAGTGCAAAAAACTGCTCAACAGCAAAACGGAAGTATGTTTTTCTGAACTTCCGGTTTGTCCATTGGGCAATTTTTTCCACCTACCAGGCTTCAGAAAGGCCTGTGTGTGTGTGTGTGCAGTGCTGGGGCAATTTGTGCATGTGGGGGTGGGGTGGGAAGAGGTGTGGGCATCTGTACACATGCTAGCACCCCCTCACACATGCACACCCCTTTTGGGGCGCGAACCATAAAAGGTTTGCTATCACTGACTTAGTGCAACTCATGAATCATTTCATAGCAAAGAAAAGCCTTTAACTGAAAGCTGATCAGTAGCAGTGTCCAGTAAATGGTTCCAATCAACTAAGATGACAAAACTGAACTAGTTAACTTGCAGTTTGCACTTTTTAGAGAAGTGCTACACTGGGGAGAAAAGCAGATCAGAAAGAATAACTTGTTTATTTAATCTCACTGCTCTGCAAGAGTTGAAGAAGAAAATAATGGACCAGACAGATGCTGCAAAAGTTGCAAAAGAGATGAGAAGTTGGTGGGCTTCTAGCAGAGAAGATAATACAGTGATACCTTGTCTTACAAACTTAATTGGTTCCAGGATGAGGTTCTTAAGGTGAAACGTTTGGAAGACAAAACAATGTTTCCCCTAGGAATCAATGGAAAATCAATTTATGCGTGCAAGCCCAAAATTCACCCCTTCTGCCAGCCGAAGCACCTGTTTTTGCACTGCTGGGATTTCTCTGAGGCTCCCCTCCATGGGAAACCCCACCTCTGGACTTCTGTGCTTTTGTGATGCTACAGGGGAATCCCAGTAGGGGAATCCCAGCATCGCAAAAATGAGCGCTTTGCTGTCAATGGAAGTCCGGAGGTGAGGTTTCCCAGTGAAGGGAGCATCAGTGAAATCGCAGCATCGCAAAAACACTGAAGTTCTTGAAACCCCACCTCCGGACCTCTGTGTTTTTGCGATGCTGCGATTTCACTGAAGCTCCCCTTGCTGGGAAATCCCACCTCCGGACTTCCGTTGCCAGCGAAGTGACCGTTTTTGTACTGCTGGGATTCCCCTGCTGGGATTTCCCTGCAGCATCACAAAAACATGGAAGTCCGGAGATGGGGTTTCCCAAGGAGGGGAGCTGGCAACGGAAGTCCAGAAGCGGGGCATCCCAGCAGCGGTGGTGGGTTTGTAAGGTGAAAATAGTTCGTAAGAAGAGGCAAAAAAAATCTTAAACCCCGGGTTTGTATCTCGAAAAGTTTGTATGACGAGGCATTTGTAAGACAAGGTATCACTGTAATTAGAAGGTGATGAAGGAAGCTGCAAACAGGGATACATGTACCTATAAACCTGATGACCAAATATCGAACTCCTGCAGGATGTCATTGGACTGTGATTGTTAAACAAAGTTCCTCCTTCATTCTAAGGACCTCTTATAGCAGAGGGATCTGATCAAGATATAATGATGGCAAATGTCACCACCATGCAGACGGATCCATGTAAGAAGACCATCAAGAAAAACCAAAGCTTTTTGGAGCTCCTGAATGCAGGAATGTCTAGGTAAAATAAAAAATAGATTGCATTCCCAATTCAGAGATGTACAAACCACAGAAGAAGAAATGTGGCAGGAAAACACTGAAAGCTACAGTTGTAAGAGGGGCTATTCCCCTGATACCACCTGAAGAAGTCTTATCATATTAGAGGGGAAAAGCTGGATGACATGGTTCCAAGTAACACCCTCAACCAAGTAAGACTCCAAGGCAGACATTTTCTCAAAGTTAATTTTTTATTAGAAATATTTTATCGATGCATTTGAGATCTGAAAGTCTCAAATTTTCCTCACCCAAAGGAAAGCTAATCCCTTCCCCTATGCCCACATGTCCATTGCATGGCCCAATCAGGTCACCATCCTAATTGGAGTTGTTGTCCAGTCATGTCTCTCTAGGTGCAGACTGAACATCCCTGACTCCCAGGGAAAGAATGTTGTTATGACTCGCCCCATCGTCATCCAATCCCTTTCCATTTCCCACAGCATGTCCATCCACCAAGTCTGGCAGCCCTGAAGATACAAAGAAAAAGATGGCATCCAGGGCTGACACCTGATGGTGAATTCCCCTCCCTATAAAATGGGGATAATGGAGCCAAAGGTTAATAAAGGGAGTCATCTAAAGAAACAAATATCCACATATTATTTAATAGGATTTACAAAATGCTCAGTTAGTAATGTGCTTGATTGCGACACAAATACATCACAACCCAATTCAAGGGAGGTGATCTGTAGATCAATATATATGAAGGGTTCATTATATAAACAAAACTCTAGTCTGTATAAATGTAGTGAATCATTAGCCAATCGTAACAAGAAGACTTTGTATATTTTATTTACTTTTAGAAATTCTACCAAGGGAGTATTTAGTGCTCTCCAATCAGAATGCTGCTTCCCCGCCCCCTCCACCACTGATTAGGTAGCTGAGCAACATTACAATTACTAAAGAAGGATTTTTTATTGTCAATAAGTAATTTTTTTTTAAAGAAAGCATGTCACATTTGGAATCGCAAACATTCTGAACTAAGTCAGAAAAATCTCATCTTTTCTTTAGTGAAAACAGTGATTCTCTAACCCATCTCTTTTTGTATGAGCTAGTTTACACCCCTTTGTCCTAGCTAGGCATTAGCTCTTTGGTCAGAGTCTATGAAGGTATTGTGCAAATGAAATTAATATATAATTTGCAAATATTTGCATGATGATGTCATGTCACACATGATGTCTCAAGTCCTCACATTATTTCTTTTTTTTTCCAAATATTTATATTAATTTTCTTTAAAATAACATACAGACTTACAAGCATTTAACATACAGTGTAAGGATGTATCATCCCTGCTTTTCTCAAAAGTATAAATGCAGATACAGAAAAAGGAATACATGATTAAATACATAATTCAATGCTACTAATACAAAAAATATCTAATAGAAAGAAATTGATATCATAAGAAAATTCTAACTAGTTTCAAGTCAAACAGTCTTAAAAAATTCTATTCTATATATATAAACTAAATCTAATATAAATCTCAATGAAAAAAAAGGAGTAATTTGAACCAAAATATCTATACTTATTATTAATCTTCTATCTTTATTTTTTTTCTCTTATCTATCCATTCATAAACATTGTTCCATGTTTCATAAAATTTGGTTTCTTCTTGATCATTCAAGCGTCTTGTCATCATGTCCATTTCCGCGCAGTCTAATATTTTTGCAATAACTCCCTCTTCTTTGGGGATATCTTCCCCTTTCCAATTTTGCGCGTAGATAATCCTTGCCGCTGTAAAAATATGTATAATCAAATACAAAATTTCTTTTTTGTAATTTTGGTTAGTAATTCCTAATAAACAAAACTCCGGGGTAAAATCTATTTTCTGCTTTGTAATCTCTTTTGTCATTTTCTCTATCATTTTCCAGTACATTTTAGCTTTGTTACATGTCCACCATTGGTGGTAGTAGGATCCTATTTCTTTCTTACATTTCCAACATAGAGGTGATGTCTTTGGGAACATTTTTGCTATTCTGCTTGGTGGGAGATGCCATCTATAGAACATTTTAATTTGGTTCTCTTTCAAAGAAACTGACTTTGTCATCCTCCAATTACACATCCAAACTTTCTCCCATGTATCTAAATCTATTTCTTTGCCTATATTTCTACACCAGTGTATCATACTATCTTTTAATGTTAACTCGATATTCTTGTGGGTAATCAAATATTTATATATTTTTCCAATTACCCTATTTTGATTTTTAGTAATTAAGTCGCTTAACAAATTTTTACTTTTATTAAATATGTAAAGTATACTGTCTTTCTGATATCTAGATCTAATCTGTGCATAGTGCCACCAATCAATTTGTATCCCTTCATCTTGTAATTTCATTCTAGTTTTTAATTTCATTTGATTGTCTAACAAGTCTTTATATCTTATTTTTCTTGTGTCCTTAATAGAATTTGGGTGTATTATTGCATCCAAAGGGGTAACCCAATCCGGGATTGTTAAAAAGTGGTTTTTCTTTATATCTTTCCATACGTCGAATAAGTATTTTCTCAATGTATGTCTTTTAAAATAAGAATGGTTTTTATCTTTATCATACCAAACAAATGCATGCCAGCCAAGCATAAGATCATGTCCTTCTAATTTTAATGTTCTCATGTCCTCTAAAGTTATCCAATTTTTAATCCATGTTAAGGCGGCTGCCTGGTAATATAATTTCCAGTTTGGGAGGGCAAAACCCCCCCTCTCTTTTATATCTTCTAACATATTTATCTTAATTCTTGCCTTTTTCCCTTGCCATAAGAATTTTTTTACCACATTTGTTAGGTTTTTAAAAAAGTTTGCCCCTGGATTAATTGGGATCACTTGAAATAAAAATAATACCTTAGGTAAGATATTCATCTTGATCGTGGCAATTCTTCCCAGAAAGGATATTTTTAAATTATTCCATATTTCCAAATCCTTTTTAATTTCATTAATTAATTTTATGTAATTATCATTTTTTAATGTTATTGTTTTGGCTGTTAGCCATATTCCCAAATACTTTACTTTTTTAACTATTTGTATTCCAGTAATACATTCTAAATTACTTTCTTGTATTTTGTTCATGTTTTTGGTTATAAATTTTGTTTTATTTTTATTTATTTTCAGACCTGCTACCTTACCATATTGTTCTATTGTTTGGATTAATCTTGGTGCTGTAACTATCGGATCTTCCATTATAAAGGTCAGATCATCTGCAAAAGCCTGGACTTTATATGTCTCTTTTCCAACTGTTAAGCCTTTTATCTTTGAATCTGCTCTTATTTTTATTAATAGTGTTTCTAAAGTCATAATGAAGAGAAGGGGTGAAATAGGGCATCCTTGCCGAACTCCTTTATTTATTTTAAACACTTCTAATTGCTCATTATTTAATATGATTTTTGTTGTTTGTTCTGAATATATAGCATCTATTAAATTAACAAATTTGGGGCCAAATCTCATTCTATTTAATTGCATCTTTATAAATGTCCAATTCACGTTGTCAAAAGCTTTTTGGGCATCTAGGAACATTAAAGATAATGTTTTATCTGAATATTGCTCATAATACTCTAATACATTGATAATTGTTCTAAGATTATTTTTAATTTGTCTACCTGGAAGAAAGCCATTTTGGTCTGAGTGAATTTTACTATTTATTACGGTTTTCAACCTATCTGCATATATTGCTATAAATATTTTATAATCTACATTCAATAAGGATATTGGTCTATAGTTTTTAATTTTTTCTTTTGCTGTATCTGGTTTATGAATTAAAGTTATCAAAGATTCCGACCATGATTTAGGAATTTTACCATCTACTCTACATTCGTTAAAAATTTGCAGCATATTATTTCTTAATGTTTCATTTTCTATTTTATACCACTCTGCTGGAATAGCATCTGGCCCCGTGGCTTTGTTGTTTTTCTGCTTCTTAATAATTGTAAGGAGTTCTTCCATTGTTATTGGGCTCTCCATCTTCTCTTGTTGTTCTTCTGTTATTTGTGGTAACTCTGAACTCTCTAGGTATTTAAATACTACGTCTTCTTCAATGTTATCATCTTTATACAATTCTTTAAAAAAAATTTGAACTATGTTTGCTTTTCCCTCTGAGTCATATTTTATTGTTCCATCTTTATCTTCTAAATGTTTAATTAATTTAGATTGTCTCTGTTTTCTCAGTTTATATGCTAACCATCTACCTGGTTTATTAGCATGCTCAAAATATTGTTGCTTAGCTCTTTTTATTTTTTCCAATATCTGATTTTGTTCTTGCAGTCTAATTTTATGTTTAATTAAATTTATTTTTTCCCCCAAATCTTTATTTTTCATATTTTGTTGTGATAAAGATTCTAATTGTTTTAATTCGTTCATTAATTGTTCATATTTTCTTTTCTTTTCTTTATTATATTTTGCTGTATAAGATATTGTTAATCCTCTTATGTATGCTTTAGTCGCATCCCATAAGTTTTGTGGAGTGGTATCTGTATTTTTATTAATTTCAAAAAATATTTTAAATTCCTTTTTGATCCATTCTTTATATTCTTTCTCTTTCAAAATATTTCTATTCATTTGCCAATTGTAGTGTTTTTTAATATTTCTCATATAAACTATAACTGGGTTGTGGTCCGCCCAAGTATTAACATCTATTTCTACCTCTTGTATATACTCTGCTGTTATTTTGGGAGCCCACACCATATCTATTCTAGTCCAAATTTTGTGGGGGTTTGAGTAGAAAGTATATTGCCTTCTATGAGGATGTCTTTCCCTCCAAATATCATTCAATAACAATTCTGCTTTCATTTTTTGAAAAGTGGAGGGTAATAAGTTCTTTTTTTTCTTTTTGCAACTTTTCTTCTCCCCCGAATGATCTAATTGTCTATTTGTTATAGCATTAAAATCTCCAATAATTAACATATTTTCCAAGTTTAACTCTATAATTTTTTGATATAACTTTTCATAAAATGCAATTTGATCATCATTTGGGGCATATATAGAAACAATAGCAAGAGGTTTGGGTTCAATATCAACCTGGACAATCAAAATTCTACCTTCATTATCACTAAATAATTGTTTGGAATTTATAGACCTCTCAACATAAATTGCCACTCCTCTTTTCCTTTGATCTGCTAATGCAGCATACATATTTCCAATTTTGTTATTTAACAGTAAATTCCGATTACTTTTTTTTTATATGTACTTCTTGAAGAATCACAATTTGAGCCTTTTGGTTCTTGATTTTGGAAAACATTTGTTTTCTTTTCTTTGGTTCGTTAAGTCCATTGACATTTACCGAATTTTTTTTAAAATCTCTCGATGCAGTCATTTATTGTATTTCTTGGTTTCGCGCTGAGGTTGCTTTCTTCTGGCCCCTTGGTCCTGCTCCTCCGCTTGTGTGAATGCCCTCATGGCTTCCGCCTGCATTGCTTCCAATTCTTTTGTTAACTGTTCCATTTCGCTTATTCCACTATTTTCAAAAAAATCTCTTGCTTGATCCAAGTTCTCCAACTTATATCTTGTTGATTTCCATGTCAATGATAGTCTTTGTGGAATAAGCCAGCGAAACGTTATATTTTCTTTAATCAGAAGTTTGGTCAAGAAACTTCTGGTCTCTCGAACACGTCTTGGAATTTGTTTTAATATTTTTATATCTTTGCCTTTGTGTTGTAATTGACCAGCTCTTGACCAATGCAATATGTCATCTCTCAAGCTTTTTCTTACAAATTTGATGTGAATCTCTCGTGGAAGATTAAAACGGCGTATGTAGCTGTTTGAAATTCTAAAGACTTCGTCGATTTCTCTCTTTATTTCAAGTGGGTCCATCTGGAGGATTTTCCCAATAATGTCAGCCATGATGGCCTTTAAATCTTCATCTTTTTCTTCTATTATATTTTGAAATCGTAGTCCATATGACGCACGTTGCATTTCCAGATGTGTGATTGATTCATCATATCCTCTGTAGCGTGAAGCAGCTCTGTCCTCTAGGTGGTCAATTCTTTTCTCCATTTTCTCCGCCTTTTCCTCAGCTGCTTTCATTCGTTCTTCATTGTCTTGCAAGGCTTGCTTAATCTCCTTCATCTGGTCTTTCATCTCGCCTGTGTTTACTTTCATTTCAGCCATCTCAGCTTTTATTTCATCTCTCTGGTGAGTTGCATCTCGTTGAGATTGGAGCATAAAGTCATTTAATGCGGTTAGTGTCTCTTGGATTGAGGCCAGAGAAGGTTGTTGTGATTTCTCTCTGTCCTTTTCCTTGGTAAACATAGTTGCTGATAAGACCGGCTGTGCGGGGGATGGATGAGGTGAACTTTGAGGGGAGGACGCAACAGATGTCTGCTTCTTGATTGTTTTGGTGTAGGTGGAAGTACTTGACATTTTAAAATTTAAAGTTAATGTTATTTTATGTTGGCAATATGTAGACAATTACTATAAATTCCAAACCTACACAATTAATTGTACTAAATTAATAACAATAAGAATTCAAATTCAAATAGAAACTAAATTTCTATTAAAATATAATTCAAATACGATTAAAATTCAAATGCAGAGTATAACTTATTAATTCTTATTGCTCTAAAACCAAAATTTGTATCAAGGAGAGAGAAAAAAAAAGTTAATTTGGCACAGCAGGAAAAAGAAAGGAAGGGAGAGAGATAAAACCAGCGGAGAGAGAAGGAGAAAGGGGGTGAAAGGGAGGGGGAAAAAAGAAGGAAGAGGATGAAAAAGAGAGGGCAATCTAAAAAAAAGGATTATTATTCAATTAAGGAGGAGCAGGAGACCAAGGATTTAGCAATGCATAGACAAAACCAAGATTAATTATAATATAATATAAATTTGAAATTCAAAGGTTGAAGTTATGAGAAGGAAAATGCAGAAAAACAATTGTTAATATTCCAGTTGTAATAGGATGGTTTGTTGATTGAAGATCTAGTTTGTTTTCAGAAACACTTTAATGAATGCTACAAGGAAGTTCCGTTGATTAAAAAAATAAGAATAATAAAGTATAGTCTTTTAAAAATTTATAAAGTTTGTAAAAGCTTAGTTTTCCAAACAAGTACAGTTTAATTTCACAATATTAAAATGAAGTCGATCCGTCTCTCGCAGCTTGAGTAAAATGTCAAGCCTCTCCGCTGCAAATCCGACAAAACCGCTGTTAATCCAAAACCGCTGTTAATCCAAATGAAATGATCCAACGAAGTAATCCAAATAGAGTCAATCAAATAATCCAAATCTTGAAAATCCCGAGTAGAGGAAAAGAATTTTTTCTTTATATATATTTATTCAAATTTTGTAAATAGATAGTGAGCAGTCTTGATCCTTCCGCTAGAAAAATCCCAGCCCGGACTTCATTTTCTGATATTTCGTAACAAATTACTTCAAAAGGGGAAAAAAAATTCAACCAAATAATATCATTTTGTATATGATAAATCTTTTAGTGTCTCATTTTTTAAAATCGTCTAAATTCCCCTTGTTTGCAAAAATTTGACAATTCCGATCGAAGTTCAAAATACTGAGTGAAAGTAGTGAAAGTAAGTTCCAGCTGTTAATTTGCGCCTGGATACAATGTTTTTTAACAACTTTCTCTTTCGCCTTCTTTTAAACTTTTAATTCTCCGCTTTCTTATACTTCAATCTTCTTACTTAACATGGAACATAAAAATTTTACCTTGATTGTAGCTTCTTTGGAATATTCCTTTTTCGATTAGGGTTGCTTGATTCTCTGCTTTTTACTTTCTGATGTTTCTTGCTTCCCGCTGGTTTAGTGGGATCGCAATGGCCGTGTCCTCTTGAAGGAGGACCGGTGCTCCCTGCTCCAGAGCTGCAGGACAGACCCCCTGTCCCCGAAGCCTCGGCGATGGCTCCTCGGACAGAGGGAAATCCCCTGTTCTAGGATCGAGCCATCCGGACTCGATCCGATCGCGTTGGAGCGACCTCTGGGAGGGTAGAAGGGGTCTCAAGGCAGAGCCCTGCCAAGAGACTCCGCTGCGGTCCTCAGCGAAACCGGAAGTCTCCCTCACATTATTTCTATATACCTAGCCAGCCTTCTGGTCCAAACCAGAATAGAAATAGAATAGAAAAAGAAAGAAAAAATTCAATGAGAAAAGGAATCAAATAGAAAAAGTATCTCCCTATGTCTTAATGTTGCTCATTCCTAATTTTTTTAGGTCCCTAAATAAAATGCTGAATGGCTGCAATTAAGTCCAAAACAAAAATTGAGCTAATAGCTGATTTGGAACTGACCAATTCAATGGCTGGGGGAAAAAAGAATAATCATAGATAAACACAAAGACATTAAAATTTCAGGAACATACCAGAACAAGTTTAACTTTATAGTGTAAGATAGAAAAACTGCCATCAAAAGTGGATTACTCTGGAATCTAGCAGTAATTATGGACAAAGGGTTAAAAAATCTTGGAGTTTCTATTTTTTTTTTTGTTCTCATGTGTAATGGAAATTCTTGCCAGGAACTCCTTAATCCTTACCATATTTTCATGTGTTTCATATCCCAAGACACTTGTAGAAGAGGGTGGATCTGAGGAGGAATTCCATTGACAACTTTCAGAAAAATCTGCCCATTCTTCATACTGTTCTCTGGCTATCACGGCCCATGCCAGTCCATGGACTAGGGATTGGGGACCCCTAGTTTACATTTATGAAAAAACGAGGGGATCTTTTTGAATCAATTCAAGTTGGACAAGAAAGATAACATATTGTTTTCTTCATAGTTAAATGGAATTTGTAGCAAAGAGTTTTATAAACACCTATAAAAATAAGACTTTTGAATTTAAGAAAAAATTTAAAATGCTGGCAACATATTTTCTCTAAAAGACAAAACAGGAAAAAATGAAATAAAATGTAAAATCACAGTTTTCCTTGTAAAATGAAATTTTCGTTGTTAATAAAAGGAGGATAGATATTGTATCCTTCTGATAAGTAAGTAATTTCTTTTCTCGGGAGTTGATAGTATTTTGAGCTTCTAGATATTTGTTGAAGTGCAAACTAATCCTAGATCTGAGGTATTTGGTGAAAAAACAACAGGTTAGCAAATTGTAGAAACAGTTTCCCTGATATGATTCTCTAATGTTTAATTGCATGTTGCTAAAGATTGAAAAACTCCAGAATAATTTAAGAAAAAAACAGGATATCTACAGGATATAAATATAAAATAGATATGACAGATATAAAATTTTATTGATCATCAAATTTCTACATTACCCTTTTCACTGTCTATTCACTCTGGGTGATTTGTAATAAAATAAAAATACAGTTTTAAGACATGGAAGAATGAGAAAGTGGTTTCTATAGTCAAGAAATTTTCATAAAAGTCATATATAATAATTTTGTTGTTAGCTGCTGCTACTGAAGACCTTGGAAAAGCTCAGAATTGCTCAACACTGGAATGAAAGTGGAAGTTTTTTCTTCTGAAGAAGATTTGGAAAAACTGCCTGAAAAGTTGAACTATTGCTTGATTTGTTTGCTATTACCATTGCAACATAAAGTTCACAAATTTTAGTGGTTGAGAGATTACCTGAAGAACTATGAAGCTGTCCCTGGTTGCTGTTTTTCTTCTCTGGCCAGGCTTCTCTTCTCAAAATGGTAAGTTAACCCTGGTATCCCCCTCGTGTCTAAAAGGACCCAAAATGAAGTTTGAGACCCTGTAAAAAAATTTCCCTGCATATCTGAAACTTGAAATTCCATGACTTTTTCTCATTCTTTCTAAGGGTGATGGGGTTTTTTTGGAGGGGGGTGTATAGTTTTTGCTGGGCAAAAAAAGTTACCAATGTTACCAATTTGGTCATATGTTATTATTTTGTTTAAATTCATTATATTAGGGTATATAATAGCCTCATTTGGTGATATCCATCTTGGGATTTGTAAATACTGGGATTTTCAAACTGTTAGACAAGGTTCTATTAAGCTTTTTCTTATGAGATGTTGTTTGAAGTGAGTGTAAGATTTATTTTTATTCCCAAATAAGAAAGAGTGCCATCCAAATTCAAGATTAAAACCCTCTATTGCTTATGCTCTCTTCCCCCTGAAGGTTATCCAATCCTTTATCCAACACATTGAGGTGGCTATATAGTACAATTTCCAGTCTGGAACTCCCATCCCCCCTCTAGTCTTATGATCTTGTATATTTTTATATTCAGTTCTCTCTTTTTTCTTGCTCCATATAAATTGATGTGCTATTTTTTTTAGTTTGTCATAGAATTTTTTGGGTAGCTTTATAGGGACCGTTTGAAAAAGGAAATTTCATTGTGTTCAGAAATGTTCGAATTAGTACACTAGTGAAAAAAGGAATTTTAAAAAAACATTCCAGTAGCTAGAACCAACCTTTTTTACTCCTGGTCACATATGGCCGGAGGACTCCACGTGTTCAAAACATTTTTTTTTCATTTCATTATGTTCAGAAATGTTCATATTAGTATGCCAATGCCAAAGATGGTAAAAAAATTCTGATTTGGCAGGCTATTCTATCTATAAATTAAAAAATGTGCACACAGATGTGGTGGGGAGGCCCTTTTCTGAGCAAAATAAAGAAATAAGCATCACTTTTTTCGTTTCAATTTTCATACCATTGTGTTCAGAAATGTTCAAATAAGTTTCCCAATACCAAATCTGGTTTAAAAAGTCAGATTTTGCAGCCTAATCTAGATGAAAATGAACAACATTTCACAAAAACGGGGGAGGCAAGGTTTGATGAGCAAAATAAACAAATAAGCATTTTTTATTTCACTTCAATTTTCATTTCATTGTGTTCAGAAATGTTCAAATTAGTATACTAGTGAAAAAAGTATATAAAAAGACCCTTCCAGTAGCTAGAACCAACCTTTTTATACTCCGGGTCTAAAAAGACCCAGAGGGTAACAAGTGTATAGTAAATGCGAGGAGAATATCAGGGTTAAGACAATGATAAATCAAGGGGGGAACAGTGTCTGCTTGCATTCATTAAAGTAAGTTACTTTTAGAAAAGACAAACAGTTTCATTTTTCTCTTGTGGCTTTCAGGAAATTTGTGATGCCAGATTCTTTAATAATATTATAGATTTATAATTCCAATCCTTTTTTCAAATAATGTTTTTTAACAACTGATTTGTAAATAGCAAAGTACTTTGTATCAGTATTATAAATTTATACCTATTTAGAGGGTCTTTGTTTCAGTTAATAAGCAACTTGGTATGATAATAACCAAGAGATTACCATGTCTAAGATGAGCTTCATATATCAGAATGTTTATATCAGGATAAATACAAATAAATCAGTGGAAGTCTAAATTCACAGCGATTATATCATTCACAAGAGGATGGGGATAATATTGACTTCAGTAGACACTGAACCTAACTTTGTTTAATATTCATAGTAATCTTCATACTTTTGAACCAATCATATATTTATCATTTGTTACAAAAGTGAAAGAAGAGAACTGGAACTGGCCTCTATCAACAGAGAACATAGAAGGCATTCCTTTCTCAATATTTGCAAATATAATTGAAAACACATCAATACAATTAGTGAATGTTATCCCATATCATGCTTTTACTTTCAAATTTGATAGATGAAGGGTTAGAAGAACAAGGGAAGTACATGAGTGTGTTAAAAAATTACAGAATAAATTATATGTGGCAGCACGGATAAAAATAAACTAAATTTATCTCAGCATCTACTGTTGTCGTACTATCGCAACACCATTGAGAGTGTCTTGACATACGGCATTCTAGTTTGGTATGGGAGCAGCTCTGTAGCAAACAAAAAAGCTCTACAGAGAATTATTAAAACTGCCCAGAACATCATTGGGCCCCAGCTACCCGCCCTGGATGGCATCTTCACATCTCGCTGTTCTAGGAAGGTACATAACATTCTCAAAGACTTTTCTCATCCTGCTTACAATCTTTTTGAACTGTTGCCTTCTGGCAGAAGATATAGAACAACTAGAATTCAGACCACACGTTTCCTGAATAGTTTTTATCCCAGAGCTATACTCGCATTTAACAATGAACTAAAGGGTCACCATCAGTGATCTGTTGGACAATATTACTCAGTTTGTCATGTAGATGGTTGAGTGGTTCAGGGTGGGAAATTTGTAGTGGGTGGGACATTTTATTCTATTTTTTATTTTATTTTTTATTCTATTTTAAATTTACCTATTCTGATTTTATGTATGGTGGGACTGGTCTCTGGGGGTCACACGACTTTCATTGCCAATGACAATTCATTGTATTGACAATGACAATAAATTCATTATCATTATCATTATTATATGTATTGAGAAATTAGTATAAGGTTAATATTAGTAAGCAATAGTTTAATATTTCTAAGAAAGGAACTGTTGGCAGCATTTAAAATTTTGGTTACATGTTGCTGATGAATTATACATGGAAAGAAGGCAGGGTGATTAAAACCGAGAAAGGTTTAATCATGAAAACCCAATACATATATCAGTCAGAAAGATTTCTCCAGGACCAACAAGGGTAAAGCAAAGTGCTGTCAAGTATGAAATTCCACAGAATTACAGGCAAATTACTTTGGGGGGAAATTTTCATAGCCTTACAACCTCTCTTTATCTCCCTATACCAAGATTTGCTTAAATTCTTGCATTAGCAAAAAAAAGCTAACATATTATATGTAGTTCTTAATGACCACTTGAAGTCTCCCCAACATAACTTGTTATGGTCTTAAAGTGAGTCAACTCATACGACAATTTTATGATCTTTATGTACTGTTGTGATTCAGTCTGAGGCTCCTCAGGGAATGGCTGGAACTCTGCCGGCTCCATGCTCAGAGGGGGAGGACGAGGAACAGGAGGAGGAGGAGAACCAGGCAAATGGGGAACAGGAATGTCAGGACGAGGAGGAGGGGGAACAGTCTGGGACCCCTGGGGGGGGAGCTCTCCCCAGCAAGCAGCCTGGAGTCATTAGATGAGAATGCACAAGCCATCATAGATATGAGGCAGAGAAGGGCAGCACAACGAAGGGGACAATTAGCCAGGTATTTCCATCCCTAATAGGCAACAGCTGGGTTTGGGTGTGGTTCTCCTCAGAAAGGTTGAAAAGGCAGGCCCGCCCTTCCTGTATTGTGGAGAGTTATCTTTTGGGAGTCCTGTGACCTTGCTTCGTTCCTTGGCGTTTCTGATTCTGGCTTGTGGCCTCGAAGGCTGAAAACTTGGGGGAGGCGTGGTGTGTGTGCCAGCAAGAAGCTTGTTGTATTGTCTGGCCGTTGTGACTCTTCTGTGAAGCTTCATAGCATTCCAGTTTGTAAGAACAGTTTTTGTTATCTGTGTTTGTTTTCAAAGATATTAAATGACTTTGTTTTTTACCAGCGTGTCTGGCTACTCTTTTTAGTTGGTGTTGACGTCTGGGGGAACCCAGACAGAACATGTACTGGCCATTAAACAAATTACTATTGTCATTACATAAATCCATATTGTTAAGAGAAACAATGATTTACTGTGGCCTGCCAAAAACTGCTGGTTTTTAGCAAAACTGTCATAACACAGGGTCATGTGACTGCAGGACATTGTAAATGACCATGAAATGCAGCCGAGTTACCTAGTGACCCAAATGTGATCATGTCACCAATTGGCTGAGCAGTGGTTGGAATTTCAAATTCAAGTTGTAAGTTTCCCCTTTGAAATGAGGACTATCTGTAATGTTGATTAAGTGTATAGCAGGTATCGGTTTATTTTAGACAAAAGAAGAAAACTAAGAGACCTTTTTGTGCAGTCATGCTGGTTTCTTTTGAGATCTCTTAGTTTTCTTCTTCATTGGAATTGTGCTAGACTGACCCTTTCAGGGTCACTGACTTTTCACAGTTCCCCAAGCTTCTTGGGCTGTTTTCCCCTGAGGATTCTCATCCATGAAATCCTTCCCAAGCTCTCTCTAAGTTTATTGAAATCAGTTCTCTTGAAGTCCAAGACTTTAGTTTGACTTTGATCTTGTTCTTGCATAATGTTGAATTCAAATAATACATGGTCACTCCCCCACAAGGTTCCTGTTAGTTCAACATCTTATATATTTCATTTCTGTTACTGAGAATTAAATCCAGTATGGCGGATCCTCTAGTTCTCTTCTCTACCTTTTGGGACATAAAGTGATCAGCTAGATTTGTCAGGAATCTGTTTGACCTTCCACTAGGTTGGTCTCCCATTGATGTCAGAGTAGTTAAAGTTCTCATTCCTATTGTGATGTGCTTCCTACATACCTTAGTTTGGTTAGTTGGGTGTACTGTATTATACATTAGGTAATGTCAATATTTTTTTCTTTTATATTGACCAAAATGCATTCAAGATTTTTTTAACCATTATTCTGTTGTATTTTTGTTGAGCTATAGTTGTTTCTTATATATAGCAGAAGTCTACCTCCGTTTATTAGGTCTGTTTCTTTTAAGTAATTTAACTCTCTCTAGTTGTATATTCCATTCATAGGTTTCATCCCACCAAAATAGATACTTTGATTATCAGAACTGGCCTTGTAGGTCATGTAGTCCAACCCCTCAGTCCAAGCAGGAAACCCTACAACATTTCTGACAAATGGTAGTTCAATCTCTTCTTGAAAGATTCCAATGATGAAACACCCACAACCTCGGAAGGCAAATTGTCCATTGGTTGATTTTTTTCACTATCAGAAAATTTATCTTTATTTCTAGGTTGAATCTCTCCTTGATCACTTTCCAGCCATTATTCCTTGTCTGGCCTTCAGGTACCTTGAAAAATAGCTTGACTCCTTCCTCTCTGTAGCAGCCCCTCAAATATTGGAACATTGCTATCAAGTCTCACTTCATCCTTCTTTTCACTAGACTAGTCATGCCCAGTTCCTGTAATCGTTCTTCATTTGTTTTATTCTCCAGTCCCCTAATCATCCTGGTTGCTCATCACTGCACTCTTTCTAGAGTTGCAATATCTTATTTATAGTGTAGTGATCAAAACTGGATGCAGTAATCTAGGTGTAGTTTTACTAAGACTTTATAGAGTGGTATTAGATCTTGATTATATCCGAGGGTGGGCTACTGTCTGGACGGGGGGCTGGGGGGGCACAGTGGGGTAGTGAAAATGGAGCTCCACCCCAGAGCACCCAATTTGCACTGAAAGATATTGAAAGAAAATGCATCCTGCATAAGCCATGCCCACAATGTATTAATAAAAATTTTGGTAGCCCTTCACTGATTATATCCCTCTGTTAATGCAACTCAGGATTGCATTGGCTTTTTTGGCTGCCACAGCACACTGCCAGCTAATATTTAACTGGCTGTCCACTAAGACTCCACGTTCCCTCTCACAGTCACTGCTATTAATGCCAGTTTCACCCAGTTTATATGTGTATATTTGGTTTTTCTTGCCTAATTATAAGACTTTACTTTCCTCTACTTTGAATTTCATTAGGTGGGAGCCAGTGTTCAATCTGTCAAGATTCATCTGGATCTTGTGCCTATCTTCAATGGTGTTAGCTATTCTTGACATTAATATTATCTGCAAATTTGATAAGTTCCCCTTCTATTCATCATCTAAGTCATTTGTGAAGCACTGGGCCTAAGCTGGAATATGTCAGATATCAAATGTAATTTAATTATTTAATAATCAAATTTCTACACTGCCCTTTTCATCTGAGTCACTCTGAGTGATTTGCAATACAAATTACCATGTTAAGACATGGAAGAATGAGAAAATGTTTTCCATTGCCAAGAAGTTTTCATAAATTCATGTATGAACCTGGGAAGATTTATCAATGCTGGGATGTAAGTGGGTTTTTTCCCTCTTCTGAAGAGATAGAAGCACAGCATGAAAAGTTGAACTGTTGCTTCATTTGTTTGTTATTCATTGCAATACAAAGTTCACAAAGTTCTCATGAAGTCCTCATTTAGCTAGCAAGGTCATATTTTTATTCCAATAATACTTCCTTTTCACAAGTTCCGTAACAAAAAGCTCAGAGAAATCAGCTGAAATAGCTAAACTGCTGAACTGAATTTTAGTGGCTGGGAGATTACCTAAAGAGCTATGAAGGCCTGGCTGCTCCCGACTGCTGTTTTTCTTCTCTGGCCAGACTTCTCTTCTCAAAAAGGTAAGTTAAAACAAAGAGAAATCAAGGGGGAACTAGTGCCTGATTGCATTCATTAAAGGAAGTTACGTTTAGAAAAGACAAACAGTTTCATTTTTCTCTTGAGGCTTTCTGGACATTTGTAATACCAGATTCTTTAAAAATATCATGGATTTATAATTCCAATCCCGTTTTCAAATACAAGATTTTTCAGCAGTTAATTTGTAAATAGCAAAATACTTCACATCAGTATTATAAATTCACAACAATTCGGAGGATCTTTGTTTCAGTTAATAAAGAAATTGATATGATCATAACCAAGTACAGTGATCCCCCGGTTATTGCGTCCCCGACCATTGCGAACAGGGTAATTTGCGATTTTTGAACCCGGAAGTCAAAACACCATCTGTGCATGCGTGCCCTTTTTTTCTATGGGCACGCATGCGTAGATGGCGCCCGGCAGGTCAGCTGCTGGGCGGCTTCCCTGGGTCTTCCCCCTCTTGCTGGCGGGAGGGTGAAGCCCCCCCAGCACCCGCTCGCCCGCCCTTCGCCCTTCGCCCTTCGCCCTTCGCCCGGGAAGTTCGCCAGGAGTCAGCGGAGAACGGCGTGCCTGTTTTAAAACGATCAGAGCGGCCGGCTCCGATCGTTTTAAAACAGGCGCACCGTTCTCCGCTGACTCCTAAAGCGGGGAAGTTCGCCAGGAGTCAGCGGAGAACGGCGCGCCTGTTTTAAAACGATCGGAGCCAGCCGGCTCCGATCGTTTTAAAGCAGGCGTGCCGTTCTCCGCTGACTCCTAAAGCGGAGAAGTTCGCCAGGAGTCAGCGGAGAACGGCGCGCCTGTTTTAAAACGATCGGAGCTTTCCAATGAGTCCCGAAGACAAACGTCAAACTTCCGCGTTTGTCTTCAGGACTCATTGGAAAGCCACGCGGGTGTTTTAAAACGTCGCCGCCGACATGGGGGGCTCGCTAGCACCCCCCCGAACACCCAACCCGGGTTTGGGGGGGTGCTAGCAAGCCCCCCATGTCGGTGGCGACATTTTAAAACACCCACGCGGCTTTCCAATGAGTCCCGAAGACAAACGCGGAAGTTTGACGTTTGTCTTCGGGACTCATTGGAAAGCTCCGATCGTTTTAAAGCAGGCGCGCCGTTCTCCGCTGACTCCTAAAGCGGGGAAGTTCGCCAGGAGTCAGCGGAGAACAGCGCGCCTGTTTTAAAACGATCGGAGCTTTCCAATGAGTCCCGAAGACAAACGTCAAACTTCCGCGTTTGTCTTCGGGACTCATTGGAAAGCCGTGCGGGTGTTTTAAAATGTCCCTGCCGACATGGGGGGCTTGCTAGCACCCCCCCAAACCCGGGTTGGGGGTTCGGGGGGGTGCTAGCGAGCCCCCCATGTCGGCGGCGACATTTTAAAACAGCCGCGCCGCCCCAATCTTCGGCTCCTCGCTAGCGCTGCGGAAGTTAAAAACACCATCTGCACATGCGCAGATGGTGTTTTTACTTCCGCAGTGCTACTTCGCGAAAACCCGCTCGTTGCGGGGGGTCCTGGAACGGAACCCTCGCAACGAGCGGGGGATCACTGTAATTACCATGACTAAGATGACGTTTCATAAGTCAGAGTGATTGAAGTTGTAGAGATGTATTTTAGTTGGGTATCGTATATATCAGAATAAATACAAAGAAATTAGCGGATGTCTAAATTGAAAATGGTTGTATCTTTTACAAGAAGACAACGAAAGCAATATTGACTTCACAATATTTTGAAGTTCAGACTATATTTTCTAAGACTATATTCCTATTTTGAGCCAATCATATATTTATCACTGTTTTGGATGGTTGCAAAAGTCATTCATGAAGGAAAAGAAAGAAATAGAACTGGTCTTAATCAACAATCAGTGATGGGGAACCTTTTTTTCCTCAGGTGCTGAAAAAGCATGGGCACGTGCTATCGCCCATGTGCGAGTGTTCACACCCATAATTCAATGCCTGGGGAGGGCAAAAACAGTTTTCTCTGCCCCCTAGAGGCTGGAAAGGGCCTGTTTCCCAACTTCTGGTGGGCCCAGTAGGCTCATGTTTCACTCCCTCCAGGCTCCCAAGGCTTCCCTGGAGCTGACAGAGGGTAAAAACGCCCTCCCCCATCCCTCCAGAATCTCTCTGTAAGCCAAAAACACCCTCCCAGGGCCTTTGTGCAAGCAAAAAATCAGCTGGCCAGCACACACATGCACATTGGAGCTGAGCTAGGGCAATGGCTCGTGTGCCAGCAGATATGGCTATGCATGCAACCTGTGCCACAGGTTCACCATCACTAATATAGATGGTATTCTTTCCCCAATAATTTTAAAATTAATTGGTAACTCAATGCCATGAGAAGCTGTGAATGCTATCCAATTTCAGACTTTTTCAAATTCAATAGCTGAATTCACTAGCTGACGGGTTAGAGGCAATTATTCTATAATTATTTTCTTCCTGATTCTGACCGGAACAATCTGGAACTGAATATATTCAAAACTGTAAAAAAAAATGGTAGACTTTAGGAGAAACCCATCTGTACTTTCACCTCTTACAATACTAGACAATACAGTATCAACAGTAGAGACCTTCAAATTCCTATGGTCAACTATATCGTAAGATCTAAAATGGACACCTAACATAAAAAACATCATCAAAAAAGCACAGCAAAGAATGTTCTTTCTGCACCAATTCAGAAAGCTCAAACTGCCCAGGAAGCTACTGATACAGTTCTACAGAGGAATTATTGAGTCTGTTATCTACCCCTCTATAACTGTCTGGTTTGGTTCTGCAATCCAACAAGACAGACACAGACTTCAGAGGATAATTAGAACTGCAGAAAAAACAATTGCTACCATCCTTTCTTCTATTGAGGTCCTGTATACTGCACAAGTCAAAAAGTGGGTTGTGAAAATATTTACTGACCTCTCACATCCTGGACACAAACTGCTTCAATTCCTACCCTCAAAACAGCACTATAGAGCAATTCACAACAGAACAATTCCTTGTGTGTCCAATCACACTTGCCAATAAAATTCTATCTCTTCCCTTGGGGCCTGCCAGACGACATTGTTTAGTCGACAGGACCCAGAGAAGGTCAACTCTGTGGGACTTTATCGGCCGCTGGGATTTACGAACACTTTTCAAATGTAGAGAGCATTGCAGTAGTCGAACCTTGAGATGACGAGGGCATGAGCGACTGTGAGCAATGACTCCCTGTCCAAATAGTGCCGCAACTGGTGCACCAGGTGAACCTGTGCAAACGCCCTCCTTGCCACAGCCGAAAGATGATGTTCCAATTTTAGCTGTGGATTGAGGAGGAAGCACAAGTTGCGGACCCTCTCCGAGGGGGACAATAATCCCCCCCCAGGGTAATGGACAGACAGATGGAATTGTCCTTGGGAGGCAAAACCCACAGCCACTCCGTCTTGTCAGGGTTGAGTTTGAGCTTGTTTACACTCATCCAGACCCCAAAAGCCTCCAGGCACCGGAACATCACTTCCACCGCTTCGCTGACTGGACATGGGGTGGAGATGTACAACTGGGTATCATCAGTATGCTGATGATACCTCACCCCATGCCGTTGGATGATCTTACCCAGTGGTTTCATGTAGTTATTAAATAGTGGGTGGGGACCGACCCCTGAGGCACCCCACAAGAGAGAGACCTAGAGGTCAAGCTGTGACCCCCCACTAACACTGACTGCGACTGATCAGAAAGGTAGGAGGAGAACCACTGAAGAACAGTACCTCCCACTCCCAACCCCTTCAGCCGGCACAGAAGGATACCACGGTCGATGGTATCGAAAGCTGCTGAGAGGTTAAGAAGCACCAGGACAGAGGACAAGCCCCTGTACTGGGCCCGCCAGAGATCATCCATCAGTGCAACCAAAGCAGTTTCCGTGCTGTAGCCAGGCCTGAATCCTGACTGTTGAGGACCTAGATAATTGGCTTCTTCCAAGAACTCTGAAAGTCCCATTTGAGTCCCATCTCAAGCAGGAGGAATTCCTGGCCTTAAAGGTGACCTTCATGAAGGAGCCAATCCACAAAGACCCAGAACCCCACCATTCATTTGTAGTAGAAGTGGATGTGTCAGACATTGCCGTCGGAGCCATGCTTCGCCAGGCTCATGAGGATGGCAGTCCTCTTTTCCCATGCACTTATTATCCCAGCAAGTTAAATCCATCCGATCGCAACTACACAATTTGGGAGAAAGAGTTGTTTGCCATTAAGACCACATTCAAGACCTGGAGGCATCCCCTTGAGGAGTATTGACATCAAGTAGAAGTTTGGACAGACCACAAGAACCTGGAATTCCTATAAAGTGCAAGGAAACTTAACCAGCACCAGATCTGGTGGTCCTACTTTGCCCAATTCAACTTTAAAGTCACCCATATCCTGAGTGGGTGTAACCACCTGGCAAATGCCCTATCCTGCAAACCTGAATACATCCATGTCGAGGACCCACTGCTGTCTCATATTATCCTGCCAATCAAGTTGTTTATGGCTGTCCACAACCCTGTTGATCTACGAAGACATATTCGGGAGGAGAAGCAGAGGATGATTTTGTAGAGCAACGGAAGTGGAACATAGGGCCTGAGTCTCCTTGGACCTTCTCAGAAGACCTTCTCCACTTTTTGAGACAAATTGTATGTCCCAGCAGGACTGCTCTGAGGTCTGATTTTAACCCAATGCCATATTAACCCTGTGTCAGGACATTTAAGTCTCTTTAAGATACTTCACTTGGTTTCCCAGACTTTTTGGTGACCCTGACTCCGTCATGACATCCAATCATATATGACCTCCTGTATCTGGTGTTGCCAGGCCAAGTCAGCCATGGGAGCATCTCCTGGTCTGGTGCAGCCTTTGGTGAGGCCAGAGAGACCCTGGGAGTCCATCTCCATGGACTTTCTAATGGACTTGCCTCTGTCCACCAGTTTCATGACTGTGTTCATGGTGATAGACATGCTGATGAAGATGGTGCATTTCATCCCCTTTCAAGGATTACCATCAGCTCGCTCCATTGCCCACATATTTATTCAGCATGTCTTCTAGTTACATGGGCTGCCAGATAGGGTCATGTCAGACAGAGGGGCCCAATTCACCACCCAATTCTGGAAAAGTCTGATGTCAGCTCTAGAGATCCAAGTCTGTTTATCATCAGCGCATCAAACTGAAACTGATGGAGGCATGGAGAAGGTGATTGGCATCCTTGAGCAGTACCTGCACTGTTTTGTCAATCAACAACAGGATAATTGGGCAGAGTACCTCGCAGTGGTCAACTCCCAACACACTTCCATCCAAACCACTCCTTTCCTAGACAATTTGGGCTACCGCCCCCACTTCTTCCAGCTCACGCTGCTTGATTCCCCATTTCCTGCAGCAGAGGACTTCTCGTTCAAGCTGCAGGCCATTCACCAATTAGTATATGAAACCAATTGGTACATGAAACCGTACATGAACAAGGCCAAGGTGGATTACAAAAAGGTCATGGATCACTCTTGAAGAGCCACACCACCATTGGTGATAGGGGATCGAGTATGGCTCTCTACCAAGCATCTCCCCTCTGACTAACCAGTCTGCAAGCTCAACCATCACTATCTGAGGCCATTTCCAGTGGAAGAAGTCATGTTCCTGTGACTTATTGCCTGACCTTGCCCCTCTCCATGTCTATCCCGTGTTCCACTCTTCTCTTCTTGTTCCTGACAATCCTGCCTGTCTGCTCCATCTTCTTCATCAGCCACAGCCATTGCCCAGTATATGAGATGAACTGCCCAAATTTGAAGTCGCCAGCATTCATGATTCACAGTGGCTGAAGGGCTGGTTCCAGTACCTCATCGAGTGGAAGGTGAATGGGCCAGAAGATTTCATATAGAAGGATGTGATCTCTGTTCAAGCTCATGACTTGGTTCATGGATTCCATGAACAATTCCCATCACAACTGCATCCAGGCTGACAGATCCAGGGGAAGGGCCCTGTGGTGAGGGATAGTGTTGTGCATGCCTGCATCCTGCAGAGCTGGTCATGGATCCCGAGGACCAAGATGCGGTTGTGGTGCAGTACCATCGATCCTGGCACCTGAGTCTGATAGTGAGGAGGGGCACATGAGTGATACAGAAGAAGAGGAGAGGGTCTCTTATTCTCGAGGCTAGGGCATGCAGGGCTGCTAGCAGACAAGACTGGCTACACAGGATGAGGTCTCTTTGAGAGAGAGCTGCAGGCTAATTGGCCATGCCCTTAGATTATTTAAGTCCTAACCATGCTGAGCATAGTTGCAGGGAACAACATCATTTCTGAATCTTGACTCCTGTGTTGCCAGTTTGCATTCCAGTTCAGACTTGCTTCCTGCATTTGCTAGTTTGGATGTCGCTTCTAACTCTTGACTTCTGCATTTGTATTTCAGCAAGGAACTTGTCTCTTGCATTTGCCAGTTTTGGGACTTATGCCAAGTACTGTAAAACTTGCCAATTATCTTTTGGACATTGGCCAGCTGTTAAGATAGTGTATTAACAGCTGGGGTTGTGAACAGAATAACTTCTGCCTTTTCTTTTGCTTTTCACATTCCTAAGAAGTTATTAGGAGACTTTGTGTTAATTACAAAAATAAACTGTGTTTGAATGCTTGTGTGTGCATAATTATTTGGAGGCTCTGCGCTGGGGCAGAACATTAATGATGAAAATCCAATACATAAAACTGTCAGAAAGATTTCTTCAGGACCAACCAGGGTAAGTCAAAGTATTGGCAAAGATGAAATTCCACAGAATCATATACAAAGAGAATGCAATTTTGAGAGCCCCTCAACCTCTCTCTACCTTTCTATCCACAGATTTGTTTAGATTAGGCAAGGCAGGTTTGCATATTATAGCTAGTCCTTAAATTATTATCCACTTGGAGCCTACTCATCACGATCATAATTTGTTATGATTTTAAAGTGACTGATTCAATTTTATGACCTTTTTTGTACTGGCCATTAAGCAAATTACCATGGTCAATAAGCAAATCCATAGTCATTAAGATAAGCAATGATTTGCTATGGGCAGGGATTGTTACAAACTGGAAGTAAATATTGCAAAAGTGATACAAAACAGGGTCATATAACTGTAGGACACTATAAATGATTATAAATGCAATAAAGTTGCCCAATGTCCAAAGTGTGATCATGTCACCATTGGGATGGGCAACTGTCAGAACTTCAAATCCAAGTTGTAAATATTCCCCTTTGGAACTTTGAATGTCATTAGTCAATGAGTCATTAGTCAAGGACAACCTATAGCATGGATTAAGTATGTAGCAGGTATTAGTTTACTAGTTTAGACAAAAATGGGAACTAATTATGAGAGAAATTTGTTATCTCACAGCTCATAAGAGTAGATAGGAAGAACAAGCAGGTAAGATAATTTAATGTAAATTTATTTTCAGCATGTAATGAACCAGATGAGATTGACTTTGGGGAAATTGTGAGTACTGAGAAAGCCAAGTACCTGGAAAATGACAGTGTGCAATACAGATGCAATCCTTCCTATGTCTTGGAAGGACCTGAATGGATCCAGTGTAAAGGAGAAGAATGGACACCTCATCCACCAAAATGCTTAGGTAAATCATCATGCTTTCTTTGACTAATGTAAACCTGAGAGAAAATGCATAATTCATCCAATAGGAGAAGACTTGCAGGTGCCCAATTTTTTGAGAAGTAGCTTTTCCCTCACTACTGCTGGTTATGTCATGGTGATGTCATGGAACTGGTTCTGTCAGTGCTGGCCCATGGATGCCACCATCTCTTTTGGGGATTTTTTTTTGGGGGGGGGATTTTTTTGTATGGAATTTTTTTACTGATATTTTTCTTCTGTGCATGCACAGAAGCCAAGTTTCTGGCACTGTGCATGCGCTGCCATCTTGTTTTTGGCTTTTTCTTTTAAAAAAAGATTAATTTGGGCACTGTGTTGCCACATGGTATGGGAGGAAGTGAACCGGCTGCGAGTTAGAATTGATATATGTAATGTGCTGTACGACAGATCAATTAAATTGCAAATAGATATACAAACTCATAAATTCTGGACCTGCTTTGTAAGGGGGGAGATTATTATTGTTGTAATAGATCAGTGTTCAACTAGAGAGGATAGAATGTGTGTTTTTGTCCTTTCTTAATTCACATTTTTAAATGTTTTTGTCTAGTTTAGTTTAGTTATTTTTATTTGGATTTTATATTTTAACCTTTTCAATAAAATAAAATTGTAAAAAAAAGTGAAATCAATGCTTAGATAAGTTGAGATGTTTTTCAACATACTTCAATAGAATATGGCTCCAGTTGCCTGAAATTTTGTTCCATTATAACTCAGTCAACTCCAAATGTTTTTGCAGAAGATTCTGAGTTAGGCTGTTTGCTCTTTGCTTGAAATAAACAAGACTATCTGTTTGTGCATGCTCCTACATGTTCCTACAAGCCAGTCCTCTGTGCTATGTCTAAAATCTATTGCAGAATCATAACTTGTTTATCATTAATATTGTGCTCTGTTCTGTCTGGGTTCCCCCAGACCTCAACACCAACTGGAAAAAACAGCCAGACACTCTGGTAAAAGCCAAAAGTATTTTATAACTGGAAAAAATAAGCACAGAGGAAAACCTGTTCTTCCCAACAGACAGGATATAATACGGTAGAGCAGGGTCCTGATGTCCAGACAATACAGCAAGCTTCTTGCTGGCACACACCCCCAAGGTTTCAATAGTCAAAGGCACAAACCAGGATTCCAAGACACCAAAGTTCACAGTCAGGTCCCACGACTCTCAAAGATAAAACTCCACAAGCCAGGAAGGGTGGGTCTGCCTTTTAGCCTTTCCCAAGAGCACCACACCCAAACCCAGCTGTTGCCACTTTAATGCTGAAAGTATTTAGCCAATTGACTCCGTCTCTGAGTAGCTCTTCGTTGTCGCAGATCAATTATGGCTTGTGCACTTTCCTCTAAGGAATCCAGGCTGCTTGCTGGGGAGAGCTCCCCCTGGTGGGACTCTGGCTGTCCTCCCTCTTCTTCAGCCTGGGATTCCTCCTCGTCTGTCTGCACCTCCTGTTCCTCAGCCTCTCCCTCTGAGCTGGAAACCGACAGAAGGTCAGCCGTTCCCGGAGGGGCCTCAGACGGAACCACAACACCATCCCCCCGCGGAAGGCCCCTCCCCACCTGCCAGCGGAGAGGACGCGGTCTCTGAGGGAACTGGGCGTGAAAATCCCGAATAAGGTCGGGAGCGTCCAACAACGCCGCTTCCACCCAGGAGCAATCATCAGGGTCCCCCTCCACCCATTGCACCTTGTACTGGAAGCAACCGTCCACCCAACGGGAATCCACAATGTCATGTACCATAGCTTCAGGGAGGTGGTCACGAACACACGTGGCAGGAAACACGGGAACATTGGGACGGAGCGGACAATCGGGAGGAACAGGGACTAACAGTGAACGGTGAAACACAGGGTGAACCCGCAAGTTGGCCGGCAGGGTGAGCCGATAGGCCACCGGATTGATCACCCGCTCAACGGGAAAAGGACCCAGGAACCGGGGATCTAATTTGTGTTGGGGTAATTCAGAGGCTACGTATTTTGTGGACAGCCACACCTGATCCCCCACCACCAAGGGGGGCACATCCCGTCTGGAGCGATCAGCCACCCTCTTGTAGTCCTCCTTGGCTTTATTCAGGTACCTCTTCACCATTTCGTGGACCGCCTGCAGCTCCGAGAGAAAGTCCTCAGCAGCAGGCACCGGGGAATCTAGGAGGGTCAAGGGAAAGAAGCGAGGGTGGAAACCATAATTTGCGAAAAAGGGCGTGAGCCGGGTCGATGAGTGGCGGGAGTTGTTAAAAGCGAACTCCGCTACAGGGAGGAACCGGGACCAATCAGTCTGGCGATCCGCCACGGCACACCTCAGGTATTGCTCCAGTATCCCTATAACTTTTTCTGTGCCTCCATCGGTCTGGGGGTGCTGCGTCGATGCGAGGCACACGGACACATTCAGGGCCGACATCAATTCCCGCCAAAACCGGGCTGTGAATTGTGTTCCCCTATCAGAGACCACTCGATCCAGGAGCCCATGTAACCTAAACACGTGGCTGATAAACATTTGAGCCGTGAGTTGGGCAGTGGGCACCCTAGTGCAAGGTACAAAATGGACCATCTTGGTGAGCATGTCCATCACCACCATGACTACCGTGAAGCGAGCAGAGGAATGCAAATGAGTTACAAAGTCAATGGACACGGCACCCCAGGGTCTCTCAGGCGTGGGCAAAGGTTGCAGTAATCCCGGTGGGGCTCCAGTCACCCCCTTGGCCGTACGACACCGGACACAGGTGGCCACATAGGAACGCACATCATCTTGGATGCGTGGCCACCAGAATGTTCGAGAGACCAGCTCCAATGTTTTGAACAGGCCAAAATGCCCCGCCACTGGACAGTCATGACACTGGGTCATAATCAACCCTCTCACTGGCCCGGCGGGAACATACAGCTGCCCCCGGTACCGAAGCAGACCGTCTTGAAACGTCCAGGGGGAATTGGGTGTTAACTCCCGCACTCTCTGCGCTACCAACCCATCCTCCCGCTGCGCCTCCCGTAAACGGCGACGCAAGTCCACTGGGTCCTGAGTGGCAGCCAAAGCTGCAGGGGGTAAAACTGTCTGCAGAGGAGCCGGCTCCCTCGGGTGCGTGTACTCCGGCTTGCGCGACAAGGCATCTGCTCGAGGGTTCTGGGCACTGGGAGTGTACCTGATGCGGAAATTGAACCGCGCGAAAAAGAAGGACCAGCGGATCTGTCTCTGGTTTAACTTCCGAGCCGTCTGCAAATACTCGAGGTTCCGGTGATCCGTCCGTACCTCGATTTGATGACGGGCCCCCTCCAGGTAATGCCGCCAATGCTCAAAGGCAGCCTTCACCGCTAAGAGTTCCTTCTCCCAAATAGTATAATTCCTTTCCGAGGGAGACAATTTCCGGGAGAAGTAGGCACACGGAAACAACATGTCACCGGGACGATGGGCTTGGAGGAGCACTGTGCCAACCGCTACATCTGAAGCGTCTGTTTCTAACACAAACGGCCGAGCGGGATCAGGATGGCGCAGAAGCGGTTCCGCCATGAACGCCGCTTTCAGGGCATCAAAAGCCCGCTGTTCCGCCTCCCCCCAACCAAACGGGACTTGTTTTTGTAACAACCGAGTCAAGGGCGTGGTTAACGTGGCATACCCCGGAACAAAAGCCCGATAGTAGTTCGCAAACCCCAAAAGACGTTGTACGTCTTTCACCCGTCGTGGAGGTTGCCAAGACTGAAGTGCGGCCACTTTGCCCGGGTCCATGGAAATGCCACCTGGAGACAAAATGTGCCCAAGGAATTCGACGGTAGTCTGGAAGAATTGGCACTTCTCCAGCTTGGCATACAAATGCTGCTCCCGCAACCGGAGCAGGACCCGGCGCAAATGGTTCAAATGCAAGGCATGGTTCGGGGAATACACTAAAATGTCATCAAGGTAAATCACCACAAAATGGTCCAACATGTCCCGGAACACGTCGTTCATCAGATGTTGAAACACGGCCGGGGCGTTGGTGAGGCCAAATGGCATCACTGTATATTCAAAGTGGCCGTAACGCGTGCCAAACGCTGTCTTCCACTCATCCCCGGCCCGCATCCGGACCAAATTGTATGCACTGCGCAAATCGATTTTGGTGAATACCGTTGCCGTCCGCAACCGGTCCATGAGTTCAGGGATCAAGGGCAAGGGGTACCTATTCCGCACCGTGATGGCGTTAAAGCGGCGATAGTCACAGCAGAGGCAAAGATCGCCCATTTTCTTTTTCACGAACAAAACAGGGGCAGACAAAGGGGACTTGGATGGCCGAATAAATCCCTTGGCCAAATTCTTCTCCACAAACTCCTTGAGGGCCACAAGCTCCGGCTCGGACATGGAGTACAAACGACCAGCCGGGAGCTTGGCGTCAGGGAGCAGGTCGATGGCACAGTCATACGTCCGATGCGGTGGTAGCTGATCCGCCTCCTTCTCGTTGAACACATCGGCGAATTCCTCGAGGCAACGGGGTAATTGGATCGCGGGAACTACTGGGCCGTGGGCTGCGCACACATGTCGGTGATGGTCCACGCACTGCAAACTGGAGAATGTGACCAGGTTTTGGGACCACACCACATGCGGATCATGTGCACGCAGCCATGACAACCCCAACACGAGGGGAAAATGAAGCCCCTTGGTAACATAAAACTGTAGGGCCTCCTCATGAGTTCCAATGCACATCCGCACCGGCAGGGTCTGGAAACGGATGGGACCAGCCAGCAAAACCCGCCCATCGATAGTCTCCACAGTTAATGGCGGGGTAACAGGACAAAGGGGCAAGGAATGACGTTGGGCAAAGGCTTCGTCCAAGAAGTTCGTCGTCGCCCCCGAATCCACGAGGGCCAACGCGGGATAAGTCCGAGTCCGTTGCGCGATATGCAGAGTCACCGCAAGCGTCAGGTGTTGAAACGGTCCGAATTCGGGAGTCGTGGAGTCAGAAGAAAGTGGGATTCCCGCCCGACCTAGTGTTGCCACCAAGCCGGGCCCCCCTCGTTTCCCGATCGTTCCGGCGATGGAGGACATCCAGACGAAGGCCCCGCCATCGGAGAGTTCAAGGCAGGGACGGGGACACAAGGGGTTGTCTCCTGTAACTGCACAGGGGACGCCATGGGAAGCACGGGAGAACTGTAGGGTACGGGAACGACGGCAGCCACCGTGCTCCGCCTCTTGTGGGGACAAACGACAGCAAAATGTCCCGGGGCCCCACAATAGAAGCACAACCCAGCTGCCCGCCGACGCCCTCGTTCCTCCGGGGTCTGTCGGGGTCGGGCGTAACTCACGTCCATTGGCTCCCCGGCAGCAACACGATCCATCAGGCATGGAGGCAGCGCTGGTGAAAAACGTCGGGGCGCAGGGACCGGAGCCGGGGTGCTTACGGTCGACAACCCCCGCCGCGGAACAGGTGTCGGCGGGACGCCTGACGCACGGGGGTTGGACCGTCCCGCTCGACGGACTTCCCTGGCCAACAGCCTGGCCTCTATTGCCAAGCAATGCCGCTCCAAAGCGTCCAACGTGCCGGGCATCACCTCATGCACCAGTTCGTCCAACATCGTGTCTGATAGTCCATCCTGAAAGGCCTCGATCAGGGCAGCCTCATTCCACTGGACTTGCCCGGCCAGAGACCGAAAGTCAGCCATATAGTCCGCCAGGGGGCGCGAACCCTGGCGTAATTGCTTCAGCGCCCGCGTGGCCGTCTGCTCCTGCACCGGGTCCGCAAATTGGTGACGCAGCAGGTCACAGAAAGCGTTGTAGTTCTGGAGTAGCGGGTCATCCCGGGCCAGGTAAGGTGCCACCCACGACGCTGCAGGGCCAGCCAACAAACTACACAGAAACGCCACCTTGTTGTCATCCCCTGGGAAGTGCATCATCTGAGCGTTGATAAAAAGCTGCACCTGGCTCTGGAATGCAGAAAACAGCCGCCGGTCCCCCCAGAACTTTTCCGGCATCGCCACAAAACATTTCCTTCTGGGCAAAGGTGCTGGAGGAGGTACCACAGGTGCCGCCTGGGGTGGGGCCGCCTGGGACAAAACCTCCACTTGGCGTTGTAATAACAGGACTGTCTGGGTCAACTGAGCAATGTCCCCTCGCAACTCTGCAAAGACAGCCTGCATGTCAGCTGCAGAAACATCCATGGTGGCAGGCAAAAACAGGAAGCCAACAAGCAAAAGATGTCCAACAAGGAACCAGCAGCAGAGAGCAAGAAAAAAAACAACCAAACCACCCCTCCAAAATGAGCACCAGGTGTCTGGTGGTTGGTGGAGTTTTATACTGTTCTGTCTGGGTTCCCCCAGACCTCAACACCAACTGGAAAAAACAGCCAGACACTCTGGTAAAAGCCAAAAGTATTTTATAACTGGAAAAAATAAGCACAGAGGAAAACCTGTTCTTCCCAACAGACAGGATATAATACGGTACAGCAGGGTCCTGATGTCCAGACAATACAGCAAGCTTCTTGCTGGCACCCCCCCCCAAGGTTTCAATAGTCAAAGGCACAAACCAGGATTCCAAGACACCAAAGTTCACAGTCAGGTCCCACGACTCTCAAAGATAAAACTCCACAAGCCAGGAAGGGTGGGTCTGCCTTTTAGCCTTTCCCAAGAGCACCACACCCAAACCCAGCTGTTGCCACTTTAATGCTGAAAGTATTTAGCCAATTGACTCCGTCTCTGAGTAGCTCTTCGTTGTCGCAGATCAATTATGGCTTGTGCACTTTCCTCTAAGGAATCCAGGCTGCTTGCTGGGGAGAGCTCCCCCTGGTGGGACTCTGACTGTCCTCCCTCTTCTTCAGCCTGGGATTCCTCCTCGTCTGTCTGCACCTCCTGTTCCTCAGCCTCTCCCTCTGAGCTGGAAACCGACAGAAGGTCAGCCGTTCCCGGAGGGGCCTCAGACGGAACCACAACATGCTCTAACTTGGTTTATTTGCTTTTAATCTGGAACTATAAGTTGTGATTTACAAACCAGGCTGATTTTGTTGGTAGTGGAATAGAGGGAAACCAATGGACAAATTACGTGCCTTGATAAGTTCTACCTTCTTTTATCTCTTTTTAGCACCCTGCAGTATCACAAGACAACAGCTAGCAGCAAAAAACTTGTCCGTGTTTGGGAGTCAAAGAAAAGCTCAGCTTATTCAAAGTAATCAGAGTCTGCAGTTTCAGTGTAATGAAGGATATGTGCTTGTAGTTCCATCAGTTAGAAAGTGTATTGATGGTTACATGGATTTCCCATTATGTATCTCTGGTAAGCATGCTATCAAAATGATTTAATTCTCTAGGATCGTAACTAATTAAAACAATTAAGATAATATAATGAATAAGCTGGTGTGGTTAGAGTGCAACACTGCAGGCTACTTCAGCTAACTGCTACCTGTAGTTCAGCAATTCACACCAACTCAAGGTTGTCTCAGCCTTCCATCCTATTGCCCCCAGATTGTTGGGGGCAATATGCTGATTCTGTAAACTTACCATGAACAAATGTGTTTGTAATTGTCAGGAATGTTGATCAATGGATTATTTGTCTAATATAGATAGTGAAGGAGGATGTGGACGCCCACCTGCTGTGGACAATGGAGACATCATAGACACACTCAAGGAAACCTATTTACAATCTGAAAGTGTAAATTATCAGTGCCAAAATTTCTACATAATGGAAGGTTCTTCAAGAGTCACTTGCCAAGATGGTCGTTGGTCACAAACACCAACATGTAGAGGTATAAGTAATATCTATATTTTTTTATATACATTTGTGCTTTATAAACAAAAATTGTCCTTTGGGAAAGCTCTTAATACCAGAGCTGTTGTATCAGTATGTTAGTGTCAGAAGGTGTTTTGTGGCCTTGTAATGGAATTAGAAGTGGTAGTGTTATGAACCAAGATAAAGAAACTCTCAGAGAGAAACTGCATTATAGTGGAAAATTGTACAATATCTTCCGACATTTACAAATGTTGTCCTCATTTTGAGAAAACTTCCTGTAAAAATTCACACTCTACATTTAATTTTTCTTAGTATTTCACAGCTGAGTACACAGTGCACTCCCATCATCACCATCGCCATTAGCAGTCATTCCCAGAAGAGAAATTATAAAACACTCAGTTTACCAACAATCCCCTATTTTTTTTTTTTGAATGATGGTAATAGACGGAGTGGCTGTGGGTCTTGCCTCCCAAGGACAATTCCATCTGTCTGTCCATTACCCTGGGGGGAGAATCATTGACCCCCTCAGAGAGGGTCCGCAGCTTGGGCGTCCTCCTCGATCCACAGCTCACATTAGAGAAACACCTTTCAGCTGTCGCAAGGGGGGCATTCGCCCAGGCTCGCCTGGTGCACCAGTTGCGACCCTATTTGAACCAGGAGTCACTGCTCACAGTCACTCATGCCCTCATCACCTCGAGGCTCGACTACTGTAACGCTCTCTACATGGGGCTACCTTTGAAAAGTGTTCGGAAACTTCAGATCATACAGAATGCAGCTGCGAGAGCAATCATGGGCTTTCCCAAATATGCCCATGTTACACCAACGCTCCACAGTCTGCATTGGTTGCCGATCAGTTTCCGGTCACAATTCAAAGTGTTGGTTATGACCTATAAAGCCCTTCATGGCACCAGACCAGATTACCTCAGGGACCGCCTTCTGCTGCACGAATCCTAGCGACCAGTTAGGTCCCACAGAGTGGGTCTTCTCCGGGTCCCGTCAACCAAACAATGTCGCTTGGTGGGACCCAGAGGAAGAGCCTTCTCTGTGGCAGCCCCGGCCCTCTGGAACCAACTCCTCCCAGAGATTAGAATTGCCTCCACCCTCCTTGCCTTTTTAAAGTTGCTTAAAACCCACCTCTGCCACCAGGCATGGGGGAACTGAGATACACTTCCCCCTAGGCCTTTACAATTTTATGCATGGTATGTCTGTATGTATGATTGGTTTTTATATAATGGGTTTTTAACTGCTTTTAGTAATTATTAGTAATAATAAATAATAATAATAATAATAATAATAATAATAATAATAATAATAATAATAATAATGTTGAAGGAGAAGATGCAATCTGGCATTTTTTTTAAAAGGTTGGCTGAACTTGTTTTTTTGTATAATTCAGACATTTAGTATGAGGAAATCTGGAGGAAGGATAAAATATTTTCCTTCTGCCTTTTGCATATGAAACATTGCCTTGCTTAAAAGAGGTTTATGTACGTTAGGTGGCTTAGTTCATGACTGATAACATCTGAGAGACAAAAAAAGAGAGGAGGCAAAGACAGATAAAAATCCATTTACATAGATCTCTAATCATTTTATTCCATTGCAACATAGAATTTCCCACCTAAATTTTAATCATTTTATCAAAGGAATTATTCACTGTCAAACTTTGTATGCATCATCAGATCTGTGTTCCTTTGCAGCCCCTTGCACAGCAAGTGGAGAAGATATGAGAGAACACAATATAAAGCTGAAGTGGAACAATGGGGATAAAATATATTCCGAGGATGGAGATGTAGTGGAATTTGAATGTAGAAGAGACTATAAACCACATCCAAATACCAGATCATTCAGAGTTACTTGTATGAATGGGAAATTAGACTTTCCAGACTGCATTCCAGTAGGTACATTATCCAGAAAAATGCTTTATTTCACCAATTAACTTTTCTTTCTCCTGTCTATATTTATATACTACGCTAGTGATGGTAAAGTGACCAGATTTTAACATTGGTAAAGAGGTAAATCTTCTCTCCATTTCTCTCTCTTTTTTTCTCTCTCTCTCCCTCCCTCTTTCTTTATCTCCCTTCCTTTATCTCTTTCTTTCTTTCTCTCCATTCCTTTTCCTTTCTCTCTTCCTCCCTGTCTCTTTCTTTCTCTCCCCCTCCTTCCCTCCCTCTCGCTCCCTTTCTCTCTCTCTTCCTCCCTCCCTTTATATTTCTCTCTCCCTTTCTTTCTCTTTCTCTCTCTATTCCTTCTTCTCTTCCTTCTCTATCAGTTTCTCCCTTCCGCCCTCCCCTTCTCTCTATTTCCCTCTCTTTTTCTCCCTGCTCTTTCTTTCTTTCTTTCTTTCCTTCCTTTCTTCTTTCTTTCTTTCTTTCTTTTTCTCCTTCTCTCTTTTCTCTCTCTCTTTCTTCCTCCCTCTCTATTTTTTTTCTTTCTCTCTCTCCCCCTTTCCTCCCTCCCTCTCCCTCTTTCTTTGTCTTCCTTCCTTCCTTCCTCTATTTTCTCTCTCTTTTTCTCTCTTCCTCCCTCCCTGTCTCTTTCTCTTCCTTTCTCTCTCCCTCCCTCCTTCCCTCCCTCTATCCCTGTTTCTCTCTCTCTCTCTCTCTTCATCCCTCCCTCCCTTTCTCTTTATTTCTCTCTCTTTCTCTCTCTCTCTCCCTTCCTCTTTATTTCTCTCTCTTTCTCTCTCTCCCTTTCTTTCTTTCTTTCTTTCTGTCTCTCTTTCTCTCTCTTCCTTTCTTCTCTCTCTCTCTGCATCGATGGTGCATACCTGTGCTGCCTTTCTCACCTGCTTCCAAGATGACACTTATCCAGAGGCAGAGGCAAAGTACGCTCAATCTCTCCATTCATGGTACTAAGGCAAAGGTCCGCTGGGGAGGAAAAACGCCAGCTCAGTTTACCCCAGCTCAGTTTTCCCCCAGCACTGGCAAGCAGCATCGGCTGGGGAAAAACTTGGAAGCCACGAAGAAGGAAGCTCAGCTTCCGTGCTGCCCAAAATCGGCCAATGAGAAGGTTTAGCAATCTCCAGCTGACAGATTCTTTCAAAAAAGCAGGACTTTTAAAAAACGCTGTGGGACACAGGACAAATTGCTAAAAATCGGGACTGTCCTGCTAAAAGCAGGACGTCGGTTGCCTTAAGTGATGTTTAACCTTTTTTTTCTGAGGTGCCAAAAGGGAGTGCCCCTGCATGTGGCCACATCCATAATGTAATGCCCTCCCCCCATGTATGTGCACACAACCACCAGCCCCATGCTGTACCCCTATGCCTACGTACAGGCCTCACTAAAACCTTTTCAATCTCCCCAGTTTCAAATGGCTTTTCTGAACCCTGTGGAGGGTGAAAAAAATGGCCTAATTGGCCTTTTGGAACTTCCGGTAGGCCCATTGGGTCTGATTTTTGCCATTTACAGACACAGGTGGCTTTTCTAAATGCCAAAAATCAGTTGGCCAGTTGGAGCTGACATAGGGCAACACCTCGAATGCCATCACATATGGCTCCGTGTGCCACAGATGGCACACATGCTTGTCATCATGATACTATACCTACTATATACAGTGGTACCTCTACTTAAGAACTTAATTCATCCTGTGACCAGGTTCTTAAGTAGAAAAGTTTGTAAGTAGAAGCAATTTTTCCCATAGGAATCAATGTAAAAGCAAATAATGCATGCAAACCCATTAGGAAAGAAATAAAAACTCAGAATTTGGGTGGGAGGAGGAAGAAGAGGAGGAGGACAGTCACTACTAAAGGAAAAAGGTGAGGTAAGGGGAATTAAAAAAAATCAAAACTTTACGGCTTTAAAAAAAAAGAGGGACTCTGAGGCGGTGAGAAAGAGCAGGGCCTTCCATATACCCAGCGCGAGGCTGTCTCCCATACACTGTGCCAGAGAGAGAAACCCAGGGGGAATGGCAGGACACTGGCCAAGCCTTCATGCCGCTCGCAAGTTTTCTGGGAAATTTTCCAGGCTTGGGTTCTTAAATAGAAAATGGTTCTTAAGAAGAGGCAAAAAAATCTTTAAAAATTCAAAGTGTTGGTTATGACCTATAAAGCCCTTCATGGCACCGGACCAGATTACCTCAGGGACCACCTTCGGCTGCATGAATCCCAGTGACCAGTTAGGTCCCACAGAGTGGATCTTCTCCGGGTCCCGTCAACTAAGCAATGTCGCCTGGCGGGATCCAGGGGAAGAGCCTTCTCTGTGGCGGCCCCGGCCCTCTGGAGCCAACTTCCCCAAGAGATTAGAACTGCCCCCACCCTCCTTGCCTTTCGTAAACAACTTAAAACCCACCTCTGCCGCCAAACATGGGGGAATTGAGATCTTCTTTCCCCCTAGGCCTTTACAATTCTATGCATGGTATGTATGTATGTATGTTTGGTTTTTATATTAATGGATTTTTAATCATTTCTAATGCCAAATTACTATTGTACACTGTTTTATTGTTGCTGTTAGCCGCCCCGAGTCTCCGGAGATGTCTGCTTCTCTCTATTTCACAATTAACATCCTTTAACTTTCCTTCTCAGCACACAACACAAGACTGGTTGTCATTTTAAAGATCTCAAATGTACTTCTTGTGATAACTTCTCCATCCATTTTCACACCTTTAGTCACCATTCTATAATGATATACAGATCAACCTAGATGCTTTGTTCATTCCCATTCATTAATATTGTATACTTCCTTCTTCTTTCAAATTTAACTATTTGAAGGTTTGGTAAAGAACATAGAATAACAGGATTGGAATGGAGATCTTGGAGGTCAGGTAGTCCAACCCTCTGCATTTGGCAGGAGATACTATACCATTGCAGACTTTCTTTAGATTTTACAGGATAGATAAACCTGATCATAGAAAGAATAACAGAATAACAAAACAAAATAATAGAGTTGAAAGGGACCCATTTCATCCCCCTGCCCAAACAGGAGACCATTTCACATAAATGGTTGTCAATCTCTCCTTTAAAACCTCCAGTGATGGAGCATCGCAACTTTTGTAGGAAAACCATTTCTCTGGTTAAATGTTCTCATTGTCAGTTCTTACTTCTAGGTTGCTTCTCTCCTTGATTAGTTTCCATCTATTGCTTTTTGTTTTGTCCTCAGGTGTTTTGAAGAATAGGTTGATCTTGTCTTCTTTATGTCAGCTTTTCAAATATTAGAAAATTGCTTTCATATCACAGTAGACATACCCGATTCCTGCAACTGTTCTTCATATGTTTTAGTTTCTGTCTTCAATCATCTGTGTTGTTGTTCTCTGCACTATTTCTAGAGTTTCTCTATCTTTTTTTAAAATATTCTACTGACCAAAACTGGACGCAATCTTCCAAGTGTGGTTTTACCAAAGCATTATAAAGTAGTGCTAACACTTCCCATGGGTTTGATTCTATCTCTCTATTAATGCAGCCTTATGATTGCATTGGCTTTTTGGGCAGATGCAGCACACTACTGGCTCATATTTAAATGATTGTCCACAATGATTCCTAGATCCCTTTCACAGTTACTGCTATTGAGTTATACTGCTATTCTATACCTATGCATTTGGTTTTTCTTATCTACCAGGTAGATCTCACAACTATCTCACAACTAAATTTAATTATATTAGATAGCATCCTATGTTCAAGTCTGTCAAGATCCTTCTGGTTCTTGAGTCTATCTTTTGGGCTGTTGGCTACTCCTGCCAGTTTGGTGTCATCTGCAAATTTGATGAATTTCCCTTGTCCTCATCTAAATCATTTATGAAGATGTTGAAGAGTACTGGGCCTGAGATAGAGCCTTGAGGTATGCCACTGCTCACTTCCCTCCATGTAGATATGGTTCCATTAAGGACTGCTTAATGTTGGATGTGGTTTAAAATGTTGAGTGTGGTTTATCAGCTAATTACAAATGGGGTTGATGCTGTCTAGCCCACATTTTTCTAGTTTACAAAGAAATAGGTTGTGATTTACTTTGTCAAATGCCTTACTGAAATCCATGTTTACTATGTCCACAGCATTTTGTTATTCCACTAATTTAGTCACTTTGTCAAATCATGAAATAAGATTTGTTTGGCATGATATTATTCCTTTTTGCATCATTCATGTATTAAAGAGTCATTCAAATCATTACCATGAACAAATGTGTTTGTAATTGTCAGGAATGCTGATCAATGTATTATTTGTCTAATATAGATAGTGAAGAAGGATGTGGACGCCCACCTCCTGTGGACAATGGAGACATCATAGACACACTCAAGGAAACCTATTTACAATCTGAAAGTGTAAATTATCAGTGCCAAAATTTCTACATAATGGAAGGTTCTTCAAGAGTCACTTGCCAAAATGGTCATTGGTCACAAACACCAACATGTAGAGGTATAAGTAATATCTATATATTTTTATATATTTATATATATATATTTGTGCTTTATAAACAAAATTGTCCTTTCGGAAAGCTCTTAATACCAGAGCTGTTGTATCAGTATGATAGTGTCAGAAGGTGTTTTGTGGCCTTGTAATGGAATTAGAAGTGGTAGTATTGTGAACCAAGATAAAGAAACTCTCGGAGAGAAACTGCATTATAGTGGAAAATTGTACAATATCTTCCAACATTTACAAATGTTGTCCTCATTTTGCGAAACCTTCCTGTGAAATTCCACAGTCTATATTTAATTTTTCTTAGTATTTCACAGCTGACCACACAGTGCAGTCCCATCGTCACCATCGCCATCAGCAGTCATTCCCAGAAGAGAAATTATAAAACACTCAGTTTACCAACAATGCCCATGTTACACCAACACTCCACAGTCTGCATTGGTTGCCAATCAGTTTCCGGTCACAATTCAAAGTGTTGGTTATGACCTATAAAGCCCTTCATGGCACCAGACCAGATTACCTCAGGGACTGCCTTCTGCTGCACGAATCCTAGCGACCAGTTAGGTCCCACAGAGTGGGTCTTCTCTGGGTCCCGTCAACCAAAAAATGTCACTTGGCGGGACCCAGAGGAAGAGCCTTCTCTGTGGCGGCCCCGGCCCTCTGGAACCAACTCCCCTCAGAGATTAGAATTGCCCCCACCCTCCTTGCCTTTCGAAAGCTGCTTAAAACCCACCTCTGTCACCAGGCATGGTGGAACTGAGATACACTTCCCCCTAGGCCTTTACAATTTTATGCATGGTATGTCTGTATGTATGATTGGTTTTTATATAATGGGTTTTTAACTGTTTTTAGTATTGGATTTTGTTATATACTGTTTTATTGCTGTTGTTAGCCGCCCCGAGTCTGCGGAGAGGGGCGGCATACAAATCCAATTAATAATAATAATAATAATAATAATAATAATAATAATAATAATAATAATAATGTTGAAGGAGAAGATGCAATCTGGCATTTTTTTAAAAAGGTTGGCTGAACTTGTTTTTTTGTGTAATTCAGACATTTAGTATGAGGAAATCTGGAGGAAGGATAAAATATTTTCCTTCTGCCTTTTGCATATGAAACATTACCTTGCTTAAAAGAGGTTTATGTATGTTAGGTGGCTTAGTTCATGACTTATAACAGCTGAGAGACAAAAAAAGAGAGGAGGCAAAGACAGATAAAAATCCATTTACATAGATCTCTAATCATTTTATTCCATTGCAACATAGAATTTCCCACCTAAATTTTAATCATTTTATCAAAGGAATTATTCACTGTCAAACTTTGTATGCATCATCAGATCTGTGTTCCTTTGCAGCCCCTTGCACAGCAAGTGGAGAAGATATGAGAGAACACAATATAAAGCTGAAGTGGAACAATGGGGATAAAATATATTCCGAGGATGGAGATGTAGTGGAATTTGAATGTAGAAGAGACTATAAACCACATCCAAATACCAGACCATTCAGAGTTACTTGTATGAATGGGAAATTAGACTTTCCAGACTGCATTCCAGTAGGTACATTATCCAGAAAAATGCTTTATTTCACCAATTAACTTTTCTTTCTCCTGTCTATATTTATATACTACGCTAGTGGTGGTAAAGTGACCAGATTTTAACATTGGTAAAGAGGTAAATCTTCTCTCCATTTCTCTCTCTTTTTCTCTCTCTCTCTCCCTCCCTCTTTCTTTATCTCCCTTCCTTTATCTCTTTCTTTCTTTCTCTCCATTCCTCTTCCTTTCTCTCTTCCTCCCTGTCTCTTTCTTTCTCTCCCCCTCCTTCAATCCCTCTCCCTCCCTTTCTCTCTCTCTTCCTCCCTCCCTTTATATTTCTCTCTCCCTCGCTCTTTCTTTCTCTTTCTCCCTCTCTACCTTCTTCTCTTTTTTCTCTATCTGTTTCTCTCTTCCGCCCTCCCTTTCTCTCTATTTCCCTCTTTTTGTCCCTCCTATTTCCTTCCTTCCTTCCTTCTTTCTTTCTTTCTCTCCTTCTCTCTTTTCTCTCTCTTTCTCCCTCCCTATTTCTTTTTCTTTCTCTCTCTCCCCCCTTTCCTCCCTCTCCCTCTTTCTTTCTCTTCCTTCCTTCCATCCCCTCTTTTCTCTCTCTCTTTCTCTCTTCCTTCCTCTCTGTCTCTTTCTCTTCCTTTCTCTCTCTCCCTCCTTACCTCCCTCTCTCTGTGTTTTTCTCTGCTTCCAAGATGACACTTTCACCTGCTTCCAAGATGACACTTATCCAGAGGCAGAGGCAGAGGCATAGTACACTCAGTCACTCCATTCATGGTGCTGAGGCAAAGGTCCATTGGGGAGGAAAAACGCCAGCTCAGTTTACCCCAGCTCAGTTTTTCCCCAGCACTGGCAAGTAGCATCTGCTGGGGAAAAACTTGGAAGCCACGAAGAAGGAAGCTCAGCTTCCGTGCTGCCCAAAATCGGCCAATGTGAAGGTTTAGCAATCTCCAGCTGGAAGCTTCTTTCAAAAAATCAGGACTTTTAAAAAACGCTGTGGGACACAGGACAAATTGCTAAAAAGTGGGACTGTCTCACTAAAAGCAGGACGTCGGGTTGCCTTAAGTGATGCTGAACCTATTTTTGCTCAGGTGCCAAAAGGGAGTGCCCCTGCATGTGACCACATCCATAATGTAATGCCCTCCCCCCATGTATGTGCACAAAACCACCAGCCCCATGCTGTACCCCTATGCCTACGTACAGGCCTCACTAAAACCTTTTCAATCTCCCCAGTTTCAAATGGCTTTTCTGAAACCTGTTGAGGGTGAAAAAATTGCCTAATTGGCCTTTTGGAACTTCTGGTAGGCCCATTGGGTCTGCTTTTTGCCATTTACAGACTCTGGTGGCTTTTCTAAAGGCCAAAAATCAGTTCGCCAGTTGGAGCTGACATAGGGCAACACCTCGAATGCCATCAGATATGGCTCTGTGTGCCACAGATGGCACACATGCTTGTCATCATGATACTATACCTACTATATATAGTGGTACCTCTACTTAAGAACTTAATTCGTCCTGTGACCAGGTTCTGAAGTAGAAAAGTTTGTAAGTAGAAGCAATTTTTCCCATAGGAATCAATGTAAAAGCAAATAATGCATGCAAGCCCATTAGGAAAGAAATAAAAACTCAGAATTTGGGTGGGAGGAGGAAGAAGAGGAGGAGGACAATCACTACTAAAGGAAGAAGGTGAGGTAAGGGGAATAAAAAAAATTCAAAACTTTACGGCTTAAAAAAAAAAGAGGGTTTCTGAGGTGGTGAGGAAGAGCACGGGCCTCCCATACACCCGGCGCGAGGCTGTCTCCTATACACTGTGCCAGAGTGAGAAACCCAGGGGGAATGGCAGGAGACTGGCCAAACCTTCATGCCACTCTCAAGTTTTCTGGGAAATTTTCCAGGCTTGGGTTCTTAAATAGAAAATGGTTCTTAAGAAGAGGCAAAAAAATCTTAAACACTCGGTTCTTATCTAGAAAAGTTTTTAAGTAGAGGCATTCTTAGGTAGAGGTACCACTGTACATCTACTGTATATCTAATCATTGAAAAAAACAATTGAAATGTGTAAATGGCCAAAGCCTGGTAGCTAAAATTGTGGATGTAATAGATTATAAAGCAACTTAGTCTTTGGCAATTCTTCTAAATCAGAACACTTTTGAAGATTCCTCTGACCTAAATAAAATTTCTTCTGATCAGAGCAATGGGAAAGAAACCTATGAGTGTTGGTGTTACTTAAAAACAATGAGGCATGGGACAAAAACATTGTCTATCATTTCATCTCTTCTGGTCTGTTGCTGAATCCTGATAAATTCCAAAATAAAGAACAGGAGATCCCTGTGTCTTAGGCCTGAAATGAATGTAAGCTCTATTTTAACCTCAATGGGCTATTTTTATTGATTTCATTGTCCTCAATGAAACAAATTCATTTAGCGTGCACAGTAAAATTTTCAGTAGAAAGCAAGTAATCCTTAGGTTGGATCTAGTAGTCTCCTGAAGTCAATAGAATTTTATTTAATAATGGACAATCTATCTCATCCAATTCATTTCATAGGGTCTTTCTTCAGTCTGTTTTTTACATTCATTCTAAGCTTGGAAATGAAAAAAAAAATGTTTTGAACACTTGTAGTCCTCCCGGTCATATGTGACCCGGAGTAAAAAAGGTTGGTTCTAGCTACTGGAATGGGTTTTTTTGAATACTTTTTTTTTCTAGTATACTAATTTGAACATTTCTGAACACAATGAAATGAAAATTGAAATGAAAAAAGTAATGCTTATTTGTTTATTTTGCTGCGAAAAGCCTGCCTCCCCTGGCTGTGTGCAATTATTTCAATTTATAGATAGATTAGCCTGTAAAATCCATTTTTTTTTCATTTCATTTTTCATTTGTTTGTGATCAGGAATATTCAAATTAGTGTACTAGTGAAAAAACTATTTTAAAAAACATCTTTGCGAACATCATTTTTTCTCATTTCAATTTTCATTTCATTATGTTCAGAATGTTCAACTTAGTATGCCAATGCCAAAGATGGTTAAAAAATTCTGATTTTGCAGGCTAATCGAGATTAAAATGAACAAAATTGCACAAAAATGGGGGGTGAGTTTTATGAGCAAAATAAACAAATAAGAATTAGTTTTTTCACTTCAATTTTCATATCATTGTCTTCAGAAACGTTCAAATGAGTTTCCTAATACCAAAAATGGTAAAAAAAAAGTCAGATTTTTCAGCCTAATCTAGATGACACCTTCCACCGGCAACATTAGCCAAAATGTATAAAGGAACAAGCCCAAAATGTTGGAGGTGCAAAAAAATGGGGACATACTACCACATTTGGTGGACCTGCTCAAAAATGAAAAAATTCTGGAACAAAATGCAGAATTGGATAGAAGAGATTTTACAAATGAAGATAAATAAAAAACCTGAAGCCTTTCTCCTGGGAATTATAGATCAAAAAATTGAAAAAAACAAACACTACTTATTAATTCATATATTGACAGCAATTAGAATAACGATAGCTCAAAATTGGAAGCAACCCGAACCACCTGAAGACGATTTGATAATTAAAAAAATATTAGACTGTGCTGAATTTGACGCACTAACAATTAAATTAAAAAATAAAGAGGATTCCGAACACGATAAAACCTGGACACATCTTTATAACTGGTTTAAGAAAAGAAATAAAATTCAAAAGAAAAAATCAAATTAACAATACTTTATATCCTTTTCATTACATAGAAAAAAAAATACAAAAGACATATATACAAAAAACCTTTTTATAAAAAAAGATCTGTATGACATTAAAGAAATTGAATATGAATAAAAGAAGGCGGATAAGAAAGAATTAAATGATTTAAAAAACAGTGACAACCTACAAGAGAAAATGGTATACGCTGAGGACACAACATGCTTCACCAGAAAATAATTTAAAATCAAAAATCATTCAAAACTTACCTCCTGAAGGGAATACAAGTACAAATATTATAAAATATGCTAAGTGAATAGTTATTGTTATTAATGTACTTAAATAAGCAATTAGATCTTTTTTTTAAAGAATATTTTTGTTTGTTTGTTTGTCATGTTTGTTTGTTCATTTATTTGTTACGCATTGATTTAGCCTTGTATTAATATAAAACATATATTGTATGTAAATGTGTATATATTTGTAATAAAAAATTAAAAAAAAAATTAAAAAAAAAAGAAATGTTCAAATTAGTATGCCAATGCCAAAGATGGTCAAAAAAAATTCTGATTTGGCAGGTTATTCTATCTATAAATTGAAAAAAGTGCACACATATGTGGGAGGAGGCCCTTTTCTGAGCAAAATAAACAAATAAGCATCTTTTTTTTTCATTTCAATTTTCATTTCATTATGTTCAGAAATGTTCGAATTAGTATACTAGTGAAAAAAGTATTCAAAAAACCCATTCCAGTAGCTAGAACCAACCTTTTAATACTCCAGGTCTAAAAGGACCTGGAGGGTAACAGGTGTATAGTAAATGCGAGGAGAGTACCAGGGTTAATAAAATTAACTTTAACATTAACTTATTTAGTTTAACCCTGCTGTTCTCCTCAGGTCCTTTTAGACACAAAACAAAATTGTAAAAGATTGTAAAAAAAATTTCCCTGCATATCTGAAACTTGAAATTACATGACTTTGTCTCATTTGATGGGCTATTTCTAAGGGTTTTTTTTTTATTGTTTAGTTTTTGCTGGGCAAAAATACTTACACTTGTACTCCTCCGTGTCCTTTTAGACCCAGAGTAAAAAAAGTTGGTTTTACCTACTGAAAGTGTTCTTTTGAATACTTTTTTCACTAGTATATTAATTTGAACATTTCTGAACTCAATGAAATGAAATATGAAATGAAAGAATTGATGCTTATTTGTTTATTTTGCTCATAAAAGCCTGCCCCCCCTGCTGTGTGCAATTTTTTCAATTTACAGATAGATTAGCCTGCAAAATCTGAATTTTAAAAATATCTTTGGCATTGGCATATTAATTTGAACATTTCTGAACATAATGAAATGAAAAATGAAATGAAAAATGTATGCTTATTTGTTTATTTTGCTTAGAAAAGGCCTTCCCCCTCCCTTCCTCCCCCAGCTGTGTGCAATTACTAACCACTGCTATTGTCCGCGTATTTACTGTACACTTGTACTCCTCCAGGTCCTTTTAGACCCAGAGTAAAAAAAGGTTGGTTTTAGCTACTGGAAGTGTCTTTTTTAATACTTTTTTCACTAGTATACTAATTTGAACATTTCTGAACATAATGAAATGAAAAATGAAATGAAAAAAATGGTGCTTATTTGTGTATTTTGCTCAGAAAAGGGCCTTCCCCCCCACCAGGCTAATCTATCTATAAATTGAAAAAAATTGCACACAGCCGGGGGGGGCAGGCTTTTCTGAGCAAATTAAACAAATAAGCATTAATTTTTTTCATTTCATTTTTCATTTCATTGTGTTCAGAAATGTTCAAATTAGTATACTAGTGAAAAAAGTATTCAAAATCCCACTTCCAGTAGCTAAATCCAACCTTTTTTTTACTCTGGGTCTAAAAGGACCCAAGGACCAAAAGTGTACAGTAAATGCGAGGAGAACAGCAGGGTTAATTAATTGGATTTATCTATTGTATATCATTGTTTCTTTCAAATGTTGTAAGCCACCCTGAGTCCTCGGAGCGGCATATAAATCAAATAAATAAATAAATAAGTAAGTAAGTAAATAAATGAATGAATAAATAAATAAATAAATGCAAGAAATAAAATAAAAAGTATGAGCATTCATTTGGAACCATTAATTTTGAGGCAAGTAAATTTATTGCATGGAGTTTCCATTTATCATTTCAGTCCCAGTACAGAGGAATGTAAGAATCTGGTCTAAGAATCTTCCAGGATTCAGAAACTCATTATGAAAGGACAGATATTTTTTCCTTCCTGCCCCATTACTTGTTTTAAGTATTATTCCCATGATACTTCTTTCCCATTGTTTTGAATGGAAACAATTTTATTTAGATCACAGGAATCTTATTGTATAATGAGGCTTTCCTTTGAAATTACAATTAATACCAATAGGAATAACAAAATACTAATTTTTTTCAAGAGTTAAAATTAAATATCAATTATTTCTGTAATGGGGCTTCTTTCTAATCAATGAAAGAAGCTTTTTCGGTATTGCTGGACTACAGCTCCCAATGTCCTTCTATTGGGCTGTGTTGTCAGAGAATAATGGGAGTTTGTTTATTCACTGCATTTGTATTCCATCTTTTCTCAAGTGTATCCCTGGTGAGGATGAATTAAAGTTTGGTAACATCTACTTTCCCACTCTTGTTTTTAAAATATTGGGCTTCAGGGTCTTTCTGACTGCCACAGTTGATATCCAAAAATAACAAGAATGGTTAATAAATATTCTTTAAATTTGTTATTGTAAGTTATATTATTGTAAAAAGTAATTTCTTTTTAAAAAAAGGAGAACATTGCCCAGAGGTCTACAAATTTTGAGTCACTTGAGTAATTTTAAGTAATTGAATTGCTGACATTTCAGAGCCTTCTTGCCCATGTATGGAATCAATTTAATATCGCAAAGTTATCAGAGGCTGTATTTTTCTGTAGATCAAGATCTAGCCATTTTTAAAAAAATTACGGTATATAAAATGTAGAGATGCACATTTATTTCTTCATTCTTCACATTGTATTTTACAGATCTAACTAAAGGAACAACAGAACATGCACACCGTTCTTTGAACCAGAAGATGAATATCAAAAATTATTTATCATTCTCCTAAAATATGACCACATTAAACTGTATTGTCTATAGCTATCAACAAAGTATCTGAACCTAAAAGTCTACTTTGTAAAAACCAAGTTTTACCAACTGGGAAAAAGTTAACATTTACAAACAAACCTGCAGACTATATTTAAGGCAGATACATCTACAATGAAGAATTTACATTTTTTAAAAATATACATTTTATCAGTAAACATTTAATTAATCTGAATTATCAGTCAGCAGGTCAACTAAACACAATAAAAATAGAAACTTGTAATTAATATTTTTAGCTTAAAGATGTGCTGAGTTCTAAAATAAAAATAAATATTTTTTTCACCAAACAATTTGTAATATATTCTTTAAATAACAGAGATAGAGAGCAAACTCTCTAATTCACAGTCCAATCCAAGTTCCAGAAGCAGTCTAGTCTTCCTTGGGTTGTTCTGGAGGTAGCCCAATATACCTTCATGCTCAGATCAACCAAGTGAATTTGCTTTGATGTATAGCATGGGAAAATAACAAATGGGTTCAAGGTTTTGTTTTTCTTTTTAACAGTATGAAATTATATAATTATTTATTAACAATTAAAATTAAGCTAGATCTTATAAATTGATGCAGGGCTTGCCAAACCACATTCCTTCATAAACTTTGACACAGAATGGAATGAAATGTACTAAATGTTCTAAAACCACTAATTACAGTAGTTCCTCTTCTGATCTTTAAAAATCCACCAAATCATTTTTGGCCTTTCATCCTTATGTGATTGTATCATCTCTGAATTTGAAATAATTCATTGGCTTGGCTTCTGATTGTATAATAGATGACAATTGGCTTGATGTTATGAACAGGACTCCAGGACAATAACATTCTGGGGGGGGGGCAGGAAATTTCAGCTGATAAGTTTCCATTCCTTGTTACACCCACCTAAATTAGGGGGAGTCAGTCTGGGCCTTTGCCTAATAACTTTGTCTGTTTCTTACTTGTAGCTATGATACAATTCCAGTTTGAGGATAGGTGGTTTATTAGCTTATTAATAAATAATTAGAAACTTTGGTAAGCTATTAATTGATTTTAGTTAGCACTATTAGTTTATTTGTGCCTTTGCCTACAAGAAGTAACATCTTTTTAACACCTGTTGGCAAGATCTAGAGGGGCTGACCACAAACACCTCATAGGTTGTTCAGAAATATTTCCTATATAACTGGTAGGTCGTGACTTTGACACTTGGCTAAGATTCATTGCAAGTAAACTCAATATTGAAATTAAGGAAAATAAAATGGTATTTAGTTTACACTTAAGCTGATAAAGATGTTTAAATGGGGGTCTGGAGATAAGTAAAGTGTATCATTAACATAGTAAAAAACACACCTAGCGGTTCAATCTATAATAGTCCAGCCTATCAGTACAGAAGGAGACAGAATAGGGATGCAGATCAAAATAGGAAAGAAAATAGTAAGAGAACATTTATCCAATCTGAATAAGTTCAAATCACCAGGACCAGATGGATTTCATCTCAGGGAACTAAAGGAGCTGGCAGATGTGTTTTTGTAGCTACTAAAGGAAGTTTTTTAGAGTTCTTGGAGCATGGTAAAACTGCTAGAGGACTGGAATACAGCTGAAGAGCCCTTCACTCCTCCCCTCGAAACAGAATACCCTACGAGACTAAGACTTTCAATCCTGGGTCTTGAAAGCGTAGAACTAAGACGCCTTAAACATGATCTAAGTATTCAAGATTATATGCTGCAACGTCCTGCCTGTTGGTGACTACTTCAGCTTCAACCACAACAACACAAGGGCACACAACAGGTTTAAACTTAATATTAACCACTCCAAACTTGACTGTAAAAAATACAACTTCAGTAACCGAGTTGTCAAAGCGTGGAACTCCATAGTGTCATCCCCCAATCCCCAACACGTTACCCTTAGATTATCCACGGTTGACCTATCCAGATTCCTAAGAGGTCAGTAAGGGGCGAGTACAAGTGCACTAGAGTGCCTTCCGTCCCCTGTCCTATTGCTCTCCTATATCTCCTATACCTTTCTTCTATTCTTGTATCTCTTCTTCTATTCTTTCATTGATATGTTCTATTCCTATAACTTCTCTTCTATTCTTTCTTAGATATATTTTACTATGAGTATATCCTCTACAACCTTCATCATGTATTTTACTATGTGTATACCCACTAAAACCCTAATTGTGTACTGGGCAAAATCAATCAATCAATAAAAATATAGTTGCTACAACAGTATCGAGTCTGCCTTAGATATTTTAGTTTCCATGACCAATGTTCCCTCTAATATTTTTTTGGTGTGGGCAGAAAAGTATAACGTCTGAGAGGCGCATTTTCATGCCTGGGCGTGGATTGGTTAGAAACCTAGTTGTTAAGCAAATCTGGCTTCTCTGCCCCCCTGCCCCCATTGTCTTTGTTTGTGAGAAGGTTGCAAAAGTCACGTAACCTCAAGACACAGCAACTGTCATAAATATGAAATGGCGGCCAAGTTTTGATCACACGATTGTGGGGCTGCTGCGAAGGTCATAAGTGTGAAAAGGGGGCATAAGTCACTTTTTCAAGGCCATCGTGACTTTGAATGGTCAGTAAATGAACCGTTGTAAGTCGAGGACAACCTGCTTTCCCCCCTAGATGTTTTCTGGGGAGCTTCAAAATGGACTCATGATCTGCTTCTAAAAGAGTGCACTGGTCGGACAGATAATCCTCGACTTCTGTTCTGACCCCAGTGGATGCCAACGATTCAATTGCCTGAGTAAGACAGTTATTAAGTGAGTTCTGCCTCTCTTTACCATCTTTCTTGCCACAGTCATTAAATGAATCCCTGCAGTTACTTGTCAGAAGATCCCAAAAGATGTTCACATAATCCTGGGACATTGCCACCATCATAACTACAGAACAGTTGTCAAGTGTCCAAAGTTTGATCCAATAACCCCTTTATTTTTCTAACAAAGTCCTTCCTTCCTAGAAGGAAGAATAGAAAGAATAAAATGGAAAAGGGGATTAAAACACAAGGTCCTGGGAAAATCCGGAATGGCAATGCAAACTCCACAAGCACGATCAGATAATCTTCCACACTGCGAGGCTGGCACACTGCCCATTTAACAACAGCCCTAATTACTTGAACCCCACCCAACCACAGGTAGACTCTATTATCTCCTGTAATATCTGCGAAGCTGTTCTCTTCTATGCATAGCTCTACGCATGCGTGGGTCTATGACAACTGCCCCATCAGAGTCTATCAAAGATAAGGAAGATGAAGACTGGTTTCTTTCTGGCTGCCCGCCAGGCCCCCCTCTGAAGGTCCCATCTCACAGACACAGAAGCTGTCGGCAGCAAAACAGGCCTGTGACATTTGGATGTTTCACCCACCTCCACCTCCACCCCCCACAGTCCTTGGGGCAGGAGCTGGGCCAGAGCTAACCACAATAGGTATGGTAGTATCTTCAGGTGGTATCAGGAGAATAGCCCCTATAGCTTTGAGCGTTTTCCTGTCACACTTCTTCTGCGGTTTATACTTCTCTGATATTGGAATGCAATCTATTTTTTTCCTTTTACCTAGACATTCCCCCATTCAGGAGCTCCAAAAAGCTTTGGTCTTTCTTGCTGTCCTGGTCTTCTAACATGGACCCATCTGCATGGTGGTGACATTTGCCATCATTATGTCTCGAGCAGACCCCTTTGCTAAAAGAGATCCTTAGAAGGAAAGAGGAGCTTTGTTTAACAATCACAGTCCATTGCCTTCCTACAGTAGTTCAATATTTTGTCATCAGTTTTATAGGTACTTATATCCCTATTTGTACCTTCCTTCCTTCTTCCTTTCTTTTTCCCCTTCTAATTACTGTATTTCTCTTCTCTGTTAGAACCCTAAACGCTTCCATACCCACATTTCTGGATTCCAATGATGGGAGCTAAGCTTTTGCAATTACAGATAGTCCTTGACTTGTGACCACTCATTCAGCAACCATTAAAAGCTACAATGGCACTGAATCGGGAGGACTTTCAATGCTTCACAAAGTTCCAGCTTTACAGCATGTGATTTCCTATATATTCCTGCAAGCTTCCCACAAGTAAAATCAATTATGAAGGTTGCAGTGTCCTGGAGTCATGTGATCGCTTTTTGTGACCTTCTGACAAACGAGGAAACCAGATTCATTTAACAACCCTGTTACTAATTTAACAGCTACAGTGATTCACTTAACAAATGTGCCAAGAAAAGTCATAAAATGGGGCAAAACTCACTTAACAATTCTCTCACTTAACAACATACTGTAAATTTTGTAGTCATAAATTGAGGACTATCTGTATTTTGCCATTCTGTGATGGAAATTCTGGTTCCAACTGCCACTGTAAGCTGAGGAATACATTTGACATACTTTAATTTATCAAAAAGCAGCTAAACGAGGGAAATGTCTGTGTTTGGCTAGTTCACTCAGCCTTCTATTCTTTAAAAACAAGAATATCACTTCCTTTTGTCATATCTTCCTTTAAGCAGTTTCTAATGATTCCCACACGTGATGCAGTTATAAAGATCTACACTTTATTCATTGCTTTCTCTCCACTCTCCTCAGCAAGGCCTGCAAACATTTAACCATAGCATCTGATGTAGGCCTCACATGCTCACCCACCATAGATTCCTATGACACTCATCTGTTTGTCTGTGTGAAAGAGTTCCAATTCAATATTTGAACCAGTAGGGCCCAAACAATATTGCTGAACCAACTAGGTAAATGATTTCATTTAATTTATTATATTTCTATGGCACCCAACTCCCAAAGGACTCTGAAATATTTACCCTGGAATATTGCATCCTTTGTTATAGGGCAGTGATGGTGAAATTATGGCATGGGTGCCACAGGTGGCATGCGGAACCACATCTGCTGGCACATGAGCCATTACCACAGCTCAGTTCCAATGTGCATATGTGTGCTGGCCAGCTGGTTTTTGGTTCATCCAGAGGATCTGAGAAGGCATTTTCAGCTTATGGAGAGTCTCTGGGGTGATGGGGGAGGGCATTTTTGGTTCTGGAGCTTGGAGAGGGTGAAAAATGGGCCTACCAAGCTTTCAAGCCTCCAGAGGGTCTCTGGGGGAGCAGTAGAGGCCATTTTTGCCATCCCCAGGCATTGAATTATGAGTATGGGCACTCACACATGAGCGAGAGCACACACATACACGGGCTTTCTGCACATAAGGGAAAAAAGGTTCATCATCGCTGCTATAGGGACTCATGGAGAGAACCTTAGAAATAATATTCAGAGACAGTTTCAGAAATAACAAGGGCAGAAACCTTTTATAAAGCCCAGAAAAAGAGATAATTATTAAGAAAAGGATCAAACTGACTCCTCTTGACTTAGATGATTGTAAGGAGGGAATGTAAAAAATAAGCAGATTTGCAAGATACTGATACTATGGTCTATCTCATGAAAATTTAGTTCTGATTTTCACATGGAGCTGATTTCTTGATCTGGTGTACTTCATTGGATAGAAATGTCTTCCAACTTTTGCAGCATCTCACTGCCTATCATTTATTTAGCAATATTGTCAGTTAGTAGATGTCCTGTGTCTGGTCCACTTTTTTCTTCTTTACCTCTTGCAGAGCGGAGAGATTGACTAAATTATTCTTTCTGAGCTGCTTTTCTCCCCAGTGTAGCACTTCCATAAAAAAAATGCTAACTGCAAGTTAACTAGTTCAGTTTTGTCATCTTGGTTGATTAGAATCATTCCTCTGGCACTGCTACTGACACCTTAGTCAGGTTTCAGCTAAAGACTTCTTTGACTATTACTAGGTAAAGTTTGCAGGCCTTCAATGTATACTTCCCTTGGTGTGCCTGCTTACTCTCTTGTGAATGCAATTATAAACATTCTCTTCTTTATCCCAGCATCACAGTGATTATTCCAAAGGGTGGGAGAGCAAGATTAAAGGCTACAAAATCAGCCCTTTCATCTGGCTTCCTTGTGAGTCAAGTTTCAGAAAACTTTCCCTTCATTTGGGCATATGGGGTCATAGCCATCTGATGCTAGAAAGCATGGGTTTCATATTCTATGGTCACGTGATGTACAGTGGTACCTCTACCTAAGAACATCTCCACTTAAGAACTTTTCTAGATAAGAACCGGGTGTTAAAGATTTTTTTGCCTCTTCTTAAGAACTATTTTCTACTTAAGAACCCGAGCCCAGAAAAATTTCCCAGGAAATTTGAGAGTGGCACGAAGGCCCAGCCAGTTTCCTGCCATTCCCCCTTTAATTCTGGCCACCTCGGGCTTTTCTGGGCTACCAGAGGAGCCTTTCAGTGGTGCTTAAGGAGGCTTTGGCAGTTCAGAGCGATCGAAGCATTTTACTTTTTCTGGGCACTTGGAGAGGGAATAAACCTCTGCCAGTGCCCAGAGAAAAAGAAACACTTCATTTTCCTTTCTTTGGGCACTTGGAGAGAGAGTAAACCACTTCACTGTGGAGACTCCTTCAAGCTGCCTCCCATACACCCAGTGTGAGGTTGCCTCCCACAGCATCTGGGCAAAAGGGGGCACTTAGCCCTGGCCAGATCAACTCGACTTCAGCCAAACACAGGAGTCACCACAGTAAGGAAAGGCACTGGCTACAAAGTGAGCGAGTGAGAGGAGAGGGGAGCCCTTAAGCATGGGAAGGAAGAGGAAGCAGGTAGCAGCAGCAGCAGCAGCCACTTTTTGGTCAAAGGAGCAGGATGTTCCCCCCTCTCCCCCACCTGGGTTTCTCTCTCTGGCACGGTGTATGGGAGGCAGCCTCACGTTGGGTGTATGGGAGGTGTGTGCTCCTCCACGCCACCTCAGAGTCCCTCTTTTTTTATTAAGCCTTAAGTTTTGGATTTTTTTGATTCCCCTCACCTCACCTTCTTCCTTCAGCAGTGATTGTCCTCCTCCTCTTCTTCCTCCTCTTCCTTCCACCCAAATTTTATTTCTTTCCTAATAGGTTTGCATGCATTCTTTGGTTTTACATTGATTCCTATGGGAAAAATTGCTTCTACTTACAAAATTTTCTACTTAAGAACTTGGTCACAGAACGAATTAAGTTCTTAAGTAGAGGTACCACTGTGTCAGGAAATTTTGGGACATTTTTGCCTTTGTGTGATTGTGGCCTACATGTGACACATCTGGTCCATGGGCCACCAGTTTCAAAGGCCTGCTGAAGTAAAACCATAAGCATAAAATCATACGTTTGCAATTACATGATCTTTCACTTAGCAACTATTTCTTGTAATAAATGAATTGCTGGCTCCAATTGTGGCTGCTAAATGAGGGCTACTTGTATTCCTAATTTGCTAGGTTAGGTCAGTGGCAGACCTAATCTAGCAAATCAATTAATGTTTAGAAAAGGCCATTGAGATAATATCTTATATTTCCACCAAACAGCAATATCACATTTAAGAATGACACATCTTATTCCTTATGAAGTTCCATTCACTTTGTTCCTTAAAGCAGGTCAACCTTTTGGACCTTAGAGAACACTACATTCATAATTTTAAATCCCACAGACAATACAGATAATACAGTGGACTGTATTAAAAATTCCCATCTTAAAAGCCACTGGACTATATGTAAGGCAAATAACTAAAGGTAAAATGAAGAAGAAACCACTATGGTTTAGCAATGATGTAAGTCAAGTGCTATAATCAATGAAAAAAAGGCTGCCTATAGGAGGTATAAAGAGTCTGGAGGTATAGCTGATAGAGAGGTGTATAAAATGAGACAAAAGGAGGTGATAGGAAGAAGAAAAACTGCAACATCATGAAGCTTAGTACCGGGAATAATACATGCATTGATGGGAATAAGGAGATCACTGACCATTTCAATAGCTACTTCTGTTCAGTTTTCTCAAAAGACACCTTACAATATAATACTATAGATGGATATAGCATTGCTTCCAGCTGTATGGATTCATCTCCAGTGATCTTAGAAGCCGATGTCTTAGAAGAACTTGAACGATTAAAGATAAATAAGGCAATGGGTCCAGATGGCATCCACCCCAGAGTTCTTAAAGAACTCAGATTGGTCACTGCTGCCCCCCTGACTGATTTGTTTAACCAATCCCTGTTAACAGGAGATGTTCCTGAGGATTGGAGAATGGCCAGTGTTGTGCCTATCCACAAGAAGGGAAATAGAGAAGTAGCTAGCAACTACAGGCCAGTTAGCTTGACATCAGTTATAGTTAAAATGATGGAGACTCTACTCAAAAAGAGGATGAATCAGCACCTAAAAAACAACAATTTATTGGACCCAAATCAGCATGGCTTTACTGAAGGCAAATAATGTCAAACTAATCTCATTGATTTATTTGACTATATCACAAAGGTGTTGGATGAAGGTGGTGCCGTGGATATTGCCTATCTGGACTTCAGCAAAGCCTTTTATATAGTTCCACATAAAGAGCTGATAGATAAATTAGTGAAGATTGGACTTAATCCCTGGATAGTTCAGTAGATTTGCAGCTGGCTGAAGCATAGACATGAGAGAGTTGTTAATGGCGAGTATTCTGAGCAGAGACGGGTTACAAGCAGTGTGCCACAAGGGTCTATTCTGGGTCCTATTCTTTTTTATATGTTTGTGAGTGACATGGGGGAAGGTTTGTTAGGGAAGGTTTGCCTATTTGCCGATGACTCTAAAGTGTGCAATAGGGTTCATATTCCTGGAGACGTGTGTAATATGGCAAATAATTTACTAGGTAAATGGTCAAAGCAATGGAAACTGCAGTTTAATGTTTCCAAATGTAAAATAATGCACTTGGGGAAAAGGAATCCTCAATCTGAGTATTGTATTGGCAGTTCTGTGTTAGCAAAAACTTCAGAAGAGAAGAATTTAGGGGTAGTGACTTCTGACAGTCTCAAAATGGGTGAGAAGTGTGGTCGGGCAGTAGGAAAAGCAAGTAGGATGCTTGGCTGCATAGCTAGAGGTATAACAAGCAGGAAGAGGGAGATTGTGATCCTACTATATAGAGCGCTGGTTAGACCACATTTGGAATACTGTGTTCAGTTGTGGAGACCTCACCTACAAAAAGATATTGACAAAATTGAACGGGTCCAAAGACGGGCTACAAGAATGGTGGAAGGTCTTAAGCATAAAACGTATCAGGAAAGACTTAATGAACTCAATCTGTATAGTCTGGAGGACAGAAGGAAAAGGGGGGACATGATCGAAACATTTAAATATGTTAAAGGGTTAAATAAGGTTCAGGATGGAAGTGTTTTTAATAGGAAAGTGAACACAAGAACAAGGGGACACAATCTGAAGTTAGTTGGGGGAAAGATCAAAAGCAACATGAGAAAATATTATTTCACTGAAAGAGTAGTAGATCCTTGGAACAAACTTCCAGCAGACATGGTTGGTAAATCCACAGTAACTGAATTTAAACATGCCTGGGATAAACATATATCCATCCTAAGATAAAATACAAAAAATAGTATAAGGGCAGACTAGATGGATCATGAGGTCTTTTTCTGCCGTCAGTCTTCTATGTTTCTATGTTTCTATACGAATCCAGCACACCACTTGCTAAAGCACCTGGACTCCCAGTGGTGCAATGAGGTCTGTTTGTACATGGTATGTAACCTACTTGGGTATTGCCATACAGTACACTAACAATGTTAGTCTACTGTTAGTAAAATATAGAGACTGTATCTTTAAGGAAATATTACTGGTTGGCCATAAGAGGGCGCCAGCATTGTTCCCTTTAGGGGGAGTTACTTTGTTAGTGATACCTTTGCCTGTGAGTTGTATTATTCTTGCTGTGTGCAGTTTGTAAACTATTAGAGTTATATTGTTGATTCTGTATATTTGTAAATAATAATATTGTATATACATTGATACTAAGTCTGAGTCATTGTCTGGCTAACCCACATTACCTACATCCACAACAACTCTGCTTAATGTATGTTGAAGGTTTTGCACTGAGACATACTAACAAGGTCCTCTAGGCATTCTCTCCCCCCCTCTCTTTCTCTTCCCCTCTCCCCCTCTCCCCCACTCTCTTTCTCTCTTCCCCCTCTCATCTCTCTCCCTTTGTCTGTCTCATCTCTTTCTCTCTCTCCCTCTTTCTCATCTCTCTCCCCTCTCCTCTCCCTCTCACCCCCACCCCTCTCGTGTGCACACCCGCAAGACCCAGCAAGAGATGAAGCTTCACTCCCATTTTGGAATTTGGAGCAAATCCCCATCTCCCGCCCTTCCCTTCTCAGGCCAGGTGAAGAGTGCCTGACATGGGAGGGCAAGGGGTGGGGCAACCACTGGTGTGTTCAGCTGGCAGGAAGCCACAGCATGGGGAAGAATGAGCCATAGGTTGGTGAAACCCATTACTTTAACCGGCCTGTGCCACTACCACCACCCCCTCTTTGCACCATTACCTCATTCCAACCAGTGAGGTCTGTGCAGCAAAGTTGCAAGTTTCACATAGCAGAAACTTCCAACCCCACCCTGAGCTGCCTGGCTGGTCTCATATTACAGAGCTGGCCATTAGTCATCCTCGAGCAGCTCCTCCACCAGGTGTGCCACAGACCACCCAAATTTTCTCACTGAATGGTTGGTGACCTCTGCAAGCATAGATTTGTTACTCTATGGCAGTGATGGCGAACCTTTTTGGTTCACATGCCAAAAAGGTATGTGGGGGTTGCTAGCATGTGTGCATATGCCCACATTCCTTTCCTCCCCCACCCACACATATGCACACAAAGATACACACACACACACACACACACACACACACAGGTGCTGCCCCTGCACAGAACATAATCCCCCCACCATCCCCACGCATGTGCGCAGACCTCACCAAAACCTGGGATGGTGAAAAAAACAGAACAAACCAGAATTTAGGAAAAATGGATTTCAGGTTCGTTTGTTATGCTGTTTTTTGCACTCCAAGGCTTCAGGAAGCTTTCCTAAACCTTCCAGAGTGCCAAAAACAGCACAATGGGCATACCCGAAGTGCATTTTCCAAACTTCCGGTTTGCCTATTGAGTAGTTTTTTGCAATCTGGGGCTTCAGGGAAGCATACCTAAAGAATCTGGAGGGTGAAATGGCCTTCCTTAAGGCCAAAAGTCAGCTGGCCAGCACACACATGTATGCTGGAGCTGACAAAGGGCAACGTCTTGTGTGCCCTCCAATACGGCCCTGCGTGCCACCTTTCACCCTCTAAATGCTTCATGGTTGCGAAAATAAGAAGTTTCCTGGCTCATTTTATCACACGTGGTGGACTTGTCCGGAAGCACGTAAATTTTGGACATGAATTCATGATTGGATTCAGAAGATTTTAAGAAAGACTATTGATCTTAGATCCGAGATGCCTTCTGGGTATTTTACCAGATAATTTTGATAAAGAAGAGACATATTTAATTATACATATAAATACAGCAGCTAGGATTGTATATGCACAATGTTGGAAATTGAATAGGATACCAACGGAAAGGGAAGTTTTGAGAAAAATTATGGATTGTGCAGAGATGAGTAGATTGACTTTGAAACTTAAAGATAAACAAGACTCAGATTATTATAGAAATTTTGGGTAAGTTTTATGATTGGGTAGAAAATTAAGAGATACATTATGTATGTATTAGTAATTGGTTAACTTTGGAAAAATTGAAACAAGATAATTTGATTTAAGCTCTGCAAGCCAGATGGCAAAGATGAGAAATGGTTGTAGCACTATATAATGATATAGAAACATAGAAACAAAAAACATAGAAGTCTGACCGCAGAAAAAGACCTCATGGTCCATCTAGTCTGCCCTTATAATATTTTCTGTATTTTATCTTAGGATGGATATATGTTTATCCCAGGCATGTTTAAATTCAGTTACTGTGGATTTATCTACCACATCTGCTGGAAGTTTATTCCAAGGATCTACTACTCTTTCAGTAAAATAATATTTTCTCATGTTGCTTTTTATCTTTCCCCCAACTAACTTCAGATTCTGTCCCCTTGTCCTTGTGTTCACTTTCCTATTAAGAACACTTCCCTCCTGGACATTATTTAACCCTCTAATATATTTAAATGTTTCGATCATGTCCCCCCTTTTCCTTCTGTCCTCCAGACTATACAGATTGAGTTCATTAAGTCTTTCATGATACTTTTATGCTTAAGACCTTCCACCATTCTTGTAGCCCGTCTTTGGACCCGTTCAATTTTGTCAATATCTTTTTGTAGGTGAGGTCTCCACAACTGAACACAGTATTCCAAATGTGGTCTCACCAGCATTCTATATAGCGGGATCATAATCTCCCTCTTCCTGCTTGTTATACCTCTAGCTATGCAGCCAAGCATCCTACTTGCTTTCCTTACCGCCTGATTGAACTGTTCACCCATTTTGAGACTGTCAGAAATCACTGCCCCTAAATCCTTTTCTTCTGAAGTATTTGCTAACACAGAACTGCCGATACAATACTCAGATTGAGGATTCCTTTTCCCCAAGTGCATTATTTTACATTTGTAAACATTAAACTGCAGTTTCCATTGCTTTGACCATTTATCTAGTAAAGCTAAATCATTTACCATATTACAGACGCCTCCAGGAATATCAACCCTATTGCACACTTTAGAGTCATCAGCAAATAGGCAAACCTTCCCTACCAAATCTTCCCCTATGTCACTCACAAACATATTAAAAAGAATAGGACCCATAACAGACCCTTGTGGCACACCGCTTGTAACCTGACTCTGCTCAGAATACTCGCCATTAACAATAACTCTCTGATGTCTATGCTTCAGCCAGCTGCAAATCCATTGAACTATCCAGGGATTAAGTCCAATCTTCACTAATTTATCTACCAGCTCTTTATGTGGAACCCTATCAAAGGCTTTGCTGAAGTCCAGATAGGCAATATCCACGGCACCACCTTCATCCAACACCTTTGTGACATAGTCAAAGAAATCAATTAGATTAGTCTGACATGATTTACCTTCAGTAAAGCCATGCTGATTTGGGTCCAATAAGTTATTGTTTTTTAGGTGCTGATTCATCCTCTTTTTGAGTAGAGTCTCCATCATTTTAACTACAACTGATGTCAAGCTAACTGGCCTGTAGTTACCAGCTTCTTCTCTACTGCCCTTCTTGTGGATAGGCACAACACTGACCATTCTCCAATCCTCAGGAACTTCTCCTGTTAACAAGGATTGGTTAACCAAATCAGTCAGGGGGGTAGCAATGACAGATCTGAGTTCTTTAAGAATTCTGGGGTGGATGCCATCTGGACCCATTGCCTTATTTATCTTTAATCATTCAAGTTCTTCTAAGACATCGGCTTCTAAGATCACTGAAGCTGAATCCGTACAGCTGGAAGCAATGCTATATCCATCTATAGTATTATTTTGTAAGGTGTCTTTTGAGGAAACTGTACAGAAGTAGCTATTGAAATGGTCAGCAATCTCCTTATTCCCATTAATGCATGTATTATTCCCGGTACTAAGCTTCGTGATGCTACAGTTTTTCTTTTTCTTATCACTAATATATCTGAAGAAGGTTTTATCCCCCTTCTTTACAGATTTGGCAATTTCTTCCTCTTTTGAGGCTTTAGCAGCATATATTATCTGTTTTGCCTCCTTCTGTCTCATTTTACACACCTCCCTATCAGCTATACTTCCAGACTCTTTATAGCTCCTATAGGCAGCCTTTTTTTCATTGACTATAGCCCTTATATCATTGCTAAACCATAGCGGTTTCTTCTTCCTTTTACCTTTAGTTATTTGTCTTACATACAGTCCAGTGGCTTTTAAGATGGCCTTTTTTAATACAGTCCACTGGGTGCTCGCTCCTGCCATTTTATCCCTCCCCTTTAATTCATTATCTAAATATTCCCCCATTGCATTAAAATTTGTTTTTCTGAAATTCAATACTTTGGTTGCATTATAGGATTGCTCACAATGAGTTTTTTCATCAAACCACAAACATAGATGGTCACTGCAACCTAAATTTTCTCCCACCTTGACACCTGAAACCCAATTCCCATTCGTAAAAACTAAATCTAGAATATTCTCCCCTCTAGTTGGTGTCTTAACCAGCTGTGCCAGAGCTGCTCCTGTAAAGGCCTCTACTATATTCTTACTTTTGCATGTAAGGGCACTGGGGATATTCCAGTCAACATCAGGCATGTTGAAATCACCCATAACCACAATATCTCCCTTTACTGCCATATAATAATAGTGATATAAAACAAAATTTACTTATTGTTTAGACTTTAAACATATAGAACTTTATTTTACGATGTAGGTGATATATTATGAATAGTTTCTTTTATTAAATATACATATTGTCAGGACAAAATCTTCATGTGGAGTTAGAGAGTTCAGTCTGACACAACACAAGGGGGGATGGGAGGGGTAGTGAGTAGTCAGAGGGGAAAGTTACCAGACACAACCAAAGATTCCTTTCTCCAAGCCAAGGTCACCTTTTGTTCTGCCTCAACTGAAGAGAAGAGGAAGTTGATAAGCCCCTGCACACAGACTTGCTCTCGTGATGAACTTGTGGGTGTGGGGGATGTAAGATGAACCTTAACCTAGGTGGGATTCTAGGAACTATTCAGAATCGGAATGACGATGGCGTAGCTCTGATTGAGAGAATTGGACTGGGACTTGATTTATTTCTCAGATGCTATTTGGAACGCTGACATTAAATTCCGATTCTCATCTTCTTCAGCTACTGGCGGAGGAGTAAACTCAGGAGAAATGCAAGAGAAGGAGTTAACTGAAGACCCTAAGGAAAGGGATGAAGGCATGGGAGGGGCACGGCGGAAGAGAGCTGCTGATGAAACAACCCCCCCCTCAGGATTTGTCTCTTCTTGGAGCCGTGGGAGGCCAGGACCCTCTGACCAAGAGAATTGAGAAACAATTCAGTGCTGGCTGGTCGCCCCCCCCCCCCCCGCAAATTGGAGCTCACTGAGAAGCCAATTTGTTGATCAGCCTGAATTGGGGAGCCTGCAATCGGTGTCCAGGAGCCAGTCCTTGGCAGATCTCCCTGACTATTTTGGACATCTGACTGTAAGTGGAACAACCCCTAAACAGAGCCCCCAGACCCGCGGATGGGTCTTGAAAGCCCCAGGGGATTTTAATGCTGAGTTAGGGAAGGAGACCCAGTGAAGTGAACAAACCCTTTCTTTCCACATGGCTGCGAGTGAAACCCCTAAAAGTGCTGTAGGAGAATTGAAAACTACCTGGGGGACACTTCCTTCTGAGCCCAGGTTGGCAGCCAGATCCAATGGGGGAGACAAGACCCTGGGGGAGACAAGACCCTGGGGAATGCCCTGAGATGAAGATGTCTGGGACTGTGTATATTCCGGGGATAGGATGGTCCCAGTGCCAGTGGGGTCCTTACCTCCCCCCTGCTCAGGAATTCCAGCAGCCAAGCCTTTTGAGTGAAACTGTGAAAATGAATGCTATTTCTTTTCCTGCCCAGCCTCCTCCCCCTGTGCCTCCCCCTGCCAGCAGAATGAGACTGAGACAGGAGCCCCCTTCTCAGCAGGAGGGGGGTATACCATTGAGGAGGATGCATCCATTGTTTAACACCCCTTTGCCTGCCGCCTTCCCTGCTGCAGCCCCCTCCCTGGATTGCCCAGCCCACCTTCCTTCCAGGCAAAATATGATGGGGATCTGAAGAAACTTAATTACTTTCTCTACAGAGTTGGAGCATTTGTAAAGCAACATGGCCATTTGTTTCCAACAGATCACGAGCTGATTTAGGCCATTTCTGAGGCTTTAAATGAAGGGGAAGCAGCTGAGATTATAGCTGAACTGTTTGATGAAGCCACTCCTGAGCTAAACAATGTGGCAGGGTTTGTTGAGTTAATGAGATTGAGATTTCATGACATGGCAAGCCAGGTATATGCAGAAAAACAGATTGGTTTGCTAAAACAAGCAGGGCGACCAGTGAAGGAATTGGTGTGGGAATTCAGAAGAGCTGCAGGTAAATTAAGGGACTGGCCCAAAAGATATTGATCCATACTTTTAAAAATGCTCTTGACCTAGAATTAAGAAGGGCATATGAAATTTGGGGAATCCCTTGGGCCATTCAGAACTGGTATGCCAAGGCGATTACTTTGGATGAGGTGGTTTGCGCTGAAAAGAAACCACTCCCCAGCCGGGCCTCTAACAAACTTCCAGGATGCCGCCCTTTCCTTCGCCAGCTGAGGCCTTCTAGTTCAGAGGCCATGAGGGGAATAAATTGCTACCGGTGCGGTAAACAAGGGCACAGAGTGTCTGAGTGCCTGGCACCAGCCCCCCTCTCTCTCCCAAGAGCCAAACCTCACACAATGGCAAGGAGAAGACCTGGAAGACCCTCTGAACCAGGGCATTGGGCTTTTCAAACAACGGAGCTGTTTCCTTCTGAGGATACTCCTGGGGCCGAAGAAGCCATCCCTTCAGGACCCAGCCCCAACTGGAACAAGGAACCAGCTGGAGGAGAAGACCCAATGGTGAGTGAACCCATTCCTCCATTCCCCCTTAAGGTGAAGATTAAAGTAATCACCAGAGGGGAGGAGGGGGAAATAAAGGCCCTGCTAGACACAGAATGCTCCAGATATCTAATCAGCAAAGCAGTAGAGCAAAGATTAAAAACCCAAACCAAACCTTTAGCCAAACCCATCCGGTTCCAACAAGTGAATGGTTCCATCGTAGGTGGAGCGCCGGCCACGCTCCTGACAGAACTAATTGAGTTACAAATAGGTCGACACCGTGAACTCCTGCAGTTCATAGTCACCCCCAAAATGTCAGAAACCATCATCCTGGGTTTGGTTTGGTTGGATGAATGGACCCCCACTTTAAAGTGGGAGGATGGATACTGCAAGCTTTTCCTCCACATAGGGCCTACTCCTCCCACCAAAAATGACAGGAAAAGTCTTTTCCTCAAGAGAGAGCAGATGGGCCCTTAGTAGCAGCAACGATGAAGGAAAGGACGCTGCCAGGTCTCCAAAAGGTACCCCTTGAATACAGAGACTTGGAGAGAGTTTTCAGTGAGGAAGATTGCAATGAATTGCCACCTCACAGACCCACAGACTGTGCAATAGAACTTGAGCCAGGGACAGGTCTCCCAAGACATAGAATGTATGCAGTGTCACCAAGGGAAATGGAAGAGCTGAGAAAGTACATAGACACCAACCTAAGAAGGGGATTCATTCAGCCTGCAAATTGCAAGATAGCAGCCCCAGTGTTCCTTTTTTCTCCTAAGGAGAAAAAATATGGGGGCATTCATCTGATAGCAGATTTTTGCAATCTGAATGCGGTGTGTGTTACCCCCTCCCCCTTATGAAGGATCTACTCAATCATCTAGCAAAAGGGAAAATATTCACCAAGCTGGATTTAAGAGAGGCTTATTATCGCATCAGAATAAAGGAAGGGGATAAGAGGAAGACAGCTTTTAACTGCCCATTGGGGAGTTTCCAATTCTGTATCATGCCATTTGGCCTAAAAGGAGCCCCCGTGGTATTCATGCAGAACATCAATGAAATATTATATGCCCACCTTTATGAGGGCGTGCTCATGTATTTAGATGACATTCTTGTCTATAGTCAGAACCTGCCTGACCACGTCAAATTGGTGAGGCAAGTCTTGAAAAAACTTTTGGCCGCTAAGCTCTATGTGAAACTTTCCAAATGCGAATTTCAAAAAACTTCAGTAAACTATGTGGGATATCGCATCTCAACCAAAGGCATAGAGATGGACCCAGCCAAGGTGAAGGCTGTGCTTGACTGGCAAGCTCCTCGCACGCACAAACAACAGCAAAGTTTTTTAGGATTTGCAAACTTCTATCAACAGTTCATTCCAGCTTTCGCTGAAGTTGCTTTGCCCTTAACTGAACTCCTAAAAACCGGGTCCACTCCTACTAAGCCCAAACCTTCTCAGCCAATTAGGTGGACAATGGAATGCCAAAAGGCTTTTAAAGGCCTAAAAAGACTTTTTGCAAAGGAACCAATCCTGCAACATCTGGACCCAACACAAAAGTTTGTGATTCAGTCAAATGCCAGTGATGTGGCAGTAGCGGCTGTGTTGCTACAAGAGAATGGTGAAGGACAGCTGTTGCCATGTGCATACCTTTCCAAAAAGCTGAATCCCACTGAAAGAAGATGGGCCATATGGGAGAAAGAAGCTTTTGCTATACGAGTGGCGTTGGAGGCGTGGAGACATTTAGAGGTTGGACCAATTCCTTTCGAGGTGTGGGCTGATCATAAGAACCTTGAGGCATTTAAAAAAAACTGAAAGCTTTCTCCTAGGTAAGTAAGATGGGCTCAATACTTCAAATGATTTGACTTCACACAGAAGCACATCCTGGCCAGGAAGAATCTTCTTGTGGATGCCTTGTCGTGTAAACCCCAGTATAACAGCCGAAGAGAAGAAGAAATCCACCCTACTGTGCCATGTTCCCCTTCATCTTCAGAACTTACGGAGAAAGCTGCTCCTGTCCACACTTGAGGCCAGATGAGGGGAAAATCATCACCCAAAGAAAAGGAGTGGGAAACCAGATTGAAGTCTGCCTTAATGACTGACCAGTGGTTCAACAACCACAAGGAAATCCTGACACTAAGGGAAGGTTTGGCTTGGAAGGGAGCCAAATTATATGTGCCTGTCAGCCTGCAAATAGAAATTCTCCAATGGAGTCATGACTCCAGACTTGGGGGTCACTTCGGGTTCCTGAAAACATTGCACCTAGTGCGGAGACAATTCTGGTGGCCTAGGATGAGAGCAGAAGTCGAAGATTATGTGAAAAGTTGTGCCACCTGCACCACCTGGAAACATAGGCCTGGTAAACCCTCAGGGTTATTGCAGCAAGTCGCCACCAGATAACTGTTATCGATTTGTTCTCCAAACAAGCTCATTTCATCACTTGTTCAGGACTGCCCACAGCCAGACATCTGGCAAAGTTATTCTTAAAACACATTTAAAGATTGCATGGAGTTGCCATTAGGATTATATCAGATCGAGGGGTCCAATTCACCGCCAAGTTCGGGAGAGAATTCATCCATACCATTGGTTCCACCTAAGGACTCAGTTCTGCATTCCACCCTTCCACAAATGGAGCAGCAGAAAGAGCTAACACCCTAGTGAAACAGTATCTTAGATGTTACGTGGGTTACCAACAAACCAATTGGGCTGAACTAGTGCCTTTTGCGGAAGTAGCGTACAACAACTCTGTACACAGCAGTGTGGGACTAACTCCTTTCCAGGTCACCAGTGGACAAGATTTCATTCCCATGCCGGGAGACTCACTATGAAGTGAAAAAGAAATTAGATTCCTGCATTTTCTGAGGCAAACTGCAGTACCTGATTCATTGGAAAGGGTACCTCCAGTCGGAAGCAACCTGGGTTAAGAGCCGGGATGTCAAAGCTGATAGATTAATTAAGTGGTTTCATGAAACTTACCCAACCAAACTGAAATGTCTTAATTGATTTAACTGATACTAAACACCCTATGTGTTTATTCTAATTTTCGAGGAGATGGTTCTTTGCGAAGGGGGGCTACCTGTCAGGCCGAAATCTTCATGTGGAGTTAGAGAGTTCAGCCTGACACAACACAAGGGGGGATGGGAGGGGTAGTGAGTAGTCAGAGGGGAAAGTTACCAGACACAACCAAAGATTCCTTTCTCCAAGCCAAGGTCACCTTTTGTTCTGCCTCAATTGAAGAGAAGAGGAAGTTGATAAGTCCCTGCACACAGACTGGCTCTCGTGATGAACTTGTGGGTGTGGGGGATGTAAGATGAACCTTAACCTAGATGGGATTCTGGGAACTATTCAGAATCGGAATGACGATGGCATAGCCAACATGGTTCTGTTAACAAATCGAGCTCTGATTGAGAGAATTGGACTGGGACTTGGTTTATTTCTCAGATGCTATTTGGAATGCTGACACATATATAGAGAGAGAATTTTTAATTAGCTATATGATATAAGATTAAAATTTAGATAAAAGAGATTTTATTATTCTTTACATTGCTGTAACCTTTTGTAGTAAGATGGTGAGGGAAAAATTTTAATTTAGATTTTTAAGAATTGCTAATATTGTATAAAATTTATAGAAAATTTTACATGGAGAGAGATTAGAGCCTCCATTGAGGGAGTAATGAGGAAAAAAAGTTTGTATATGATTGATTTTAAGCATTGTTGTGTTTATAAGTATATATTGTTTTACTTTATGGTAGAGAAAAAATAAAAAATCTTATATAAAAATAAATAAATAAGGGATTTGGTAGTCCAAAAATGTACTTTGTTTTGAATGGGTTCTCTTTGTATAGAACAATGAATGATACTATATTGATATCATGACAAATTGTAGTCCATTCAGTGTTAAATAACAGCCTTGGAAGGAATGCAGTTTGGGAAGGCCTGTGCCAATTTTTAAACTTTATCTTAATTTTTAATTACTTATAATTATATAATTTTATATTGTAAGAACAAACAATCAAAAGCAAAGCAAAACAAAAACAAGCATAGAAATTCATCTGGGTGAACCTCCAAAAGATTCCGACCATCATAATAGATTTGGCGACTTCCAGAGCAACATAAGGAGCACCAGTTTCTCCCTGGATCTTGGATTAGACTGTAAATTGAAGTACTAAATGGATGTTTACAAAACATACTACAAATTGTTTGGCAGCAAAAATGATAAATGAATTTTTAATAAAATTGTAAAAGTACTTAACTTCTCTATATGTAAAAACATCAATTTCAATTATCTATTGTTATTGCTATAAGATGGGCTGCTGATTGAATTCTGATTAATCAAATGTTTACAATTATTACATATATAGACAGAAAAAAAATCTTCATTTCTCACTCAAGATGCATTTTTAAAAATATATCTATATGGTTATATTATAATATTTAATCCTTAAATTGAACATCCTTAAAGAGGTTCTATAAACTTGTTTTTAAATGTTATCATTTCCCCAGTAATTTCAGTTGGTAAAATGTCTTTTACAGAGTGGACTTTCACATTTGGATCCACCGTTTATAATGGTATACATTCCAGCTTCATGTGGTCATATTTAAGAGAATGATATATGATTTCAGACATTCATCTTCTGGTTTAAAGGGTGCTGTATATGTCCTGTTGTTCATTAACTTAGATCTGTAAAATAAAATGTGAACAGTAAGTAAGAAATAAATTTGCATCTGTACATTTTATGTAATTATTTTTTAAAATCCATTCATTTGATCTGTAGCAGAAAGCAGCCTGCAATCATTTTAATACATCAATCTACATGGGCAACATGATTCTGAAAGTCAGTATCAGCATTTTTAAAACAAATGGTTAGCGGCTCAGTGCAACAAATTTAATCAGTGAGCACTGTAAAGATTTCAGTAGAAAGTAAGTAATTCTTAGTTTGCATTTACTCTGCCAGGAGTTTGATCCTGACAAGCTCAAGGTTGACCCAGCCCTCCATCTTTCCAAGATTGGTAAAATGAAGTCCAGGATTGTTGGGGACAATGTTCTGATTGTGTAAATTGTTTAGAGAGAGCTGTAAAACACTATGAAGTTGTCTGCAAGTCTAAGTGGTTTTTGCTGTTGTTATTATCAACAGTTACTAATTTAGTAACTATTTCAATATCAATGCAATGAAATAAATAAGTAAAATGTATGAGTGTTCATTTGGAAGCATTCATTTTGAAGCAACTAAATTTGTTGATTGAAGTAATGAAATGAGTGAAAATGGCCCACTGAGTTTTTACTCATTTCAGCTCCAGCACAGATAAATCTTCTGATCTTTGTCTTGGAATCTGTCAGGATTCATCAACAGAACAGAAGAGATGAAGTGCTGGCAGATTTAGCATTCTGGCCTCATTCCTCAATATTTTTAAGCATTATCCCTGTCCCCATAGTGCTTCTCTTCCATTGCTCTAAACCAGGGTGTCAATCTTAATTTCACTGAGGGCTGCATCAGGCTTGGGTTTGACTTTTGACCACGAATCCCAGCAACCAGTTAGGTCCCACAGAGTTGGCCTTCTCCGGGTCCCATCGATGAAACAATGTTGTCTGGTGGGACCCAGGGGAAGAGCCTTCTCTGTGGCAGCCCCGACCCTCTGGAATCAACTCCCCCCAGAGATTAGGATTGCCCCCACCCTCCTTGCCTTTTGCAAACTCCTCAAAACCCACCTCTGCCGTCAGGCATGGGGAAATTGACTCCCCTGGGCTGTTTCCCATTTTGCGCAAGGTTTCTCTGAGATCTATGATTGTTTTTTACACTCAGGGTTTTAAATTGCTTTCTATTGTTGGATTTGTACCATGTTTTATGTTGTGAGCCACTCCAAGTCTCTGGAGAGAGGCGGTATACAAATTGAATAAATCTAATCTAATCTAATCTACTTTAGAATCCATTACATCCACAAATTTAGCTGCCAGACCAGCAATGGGTTGCTCCCAATTCAGCCTGGTTCTTAGAACTGGTAGTGCCGGTGGCAGGAAGCTCTGTCCTCTGCCCACAATGCTTGTACACATGCGCAGAAGTGTTGTGCATGTGTTCAACAACATGTGAACCGGTAGTAATGGGTTTTAGAACCCAGTATTGCGGCGCAGGCGGAGTAACAGTCGGACAACAGTATTGGGTATAAATAGGGTCACTTTTATTAACTCAACTTAATTAACTAATTAACCAAATAAGCCCACGTGACCTGCAGTGGTGCATAAACTCAAATGGGGGCGGAGTTAACTTCAACACAAACTCAACTGAGCAACTTCTGGGCGAAAGCTCCATGCCTGGGTGCAGGGTCATGGTAAAATTACACCTGCGCCCTGCCCCTGGCTACGCCCCCTTGGCGTGTGGGATGGCTCGCCACTGGTCACTGATAATATCCATGCAGCGAGCCACAGGAGCAACCCCCCTCAACGAACCCAGGCCGGTCGAGCCCTGTAATCCGAGAGGAAGATCCCCCCTTCACCTCAGTAGAGGTGCCCCTAAAGGAGATCACCGTTGCTGCTTACGCCCATTTCCGCCCCCTATCGGCCAACCCCCCCCCCCAGTGACCTTGAGGGGGGGGGCACTAGTCGGTGAGACCACCCCCTAACCACAACTCCAACGTACAGAGTAGAGCAGGCGAAAAAACAACCAGAGCTGGGCCAATTTGCTGTGGTTGCAAAAAATTCCTACTCGGCCCCACCGTGGGCGACCCATCATATGTACCCTGTAGCAGAGGGAGGGTGGGCGGGTGTCTCCAAACTGCCTGGGCGAGGGTAACTGCGCCACGAGGCAGCCCCTTTTATAGGGCTGCCTCACCCTCGCCCGGCCAATGGGTGGCCCGCGCCACCAAACTTCGTCACTGCGGCCCCTAGGGATGACGAGGGGCCGCAGGCTCCGCCCCAACATGGCGGCCTCCTTTCCCGGTCCCACGCCGCAACCCCGCGCCGGCTGGTAAGTCGCCGGCGGCATTGCGGCGCAGGCGGAGTAACAGTCGGACAACAGTATTGGGTATAAATAGGGTCACTTTTATTAACTCAACTTAATTAACTAATTAACCAAATAAGCCCACGTGACCTGCAGTGGTGCATAAACTCAAATGGGGGCGGAGTTAACTTCAACACAAACTCAACTGAGCAACTTCTGGGCGAAAGCTCCATGCCTGGGTGCAGGGTCATGGTAAAATTACACCTGCGCCCTGCCCCTGGCTACGCCCCCTTGGCGTGTGGGATGGCTCGCCACTGGTCACTGATAATATCCATGCAGCGAGCCACAGGAGCAACCCCCCTCAACGAACCCAGGCCGGTCGAGCCCTGTAATCCGAGAGGAAGATCCCCCCTTCACCTCAGTAGAGGTGCCCCTAAAGGAGATCACCGTTGCTGCTTACGCCCATTTCCGCCCCCTATCGGCCACAGCAGGGGGTGAAATTTTAATTTATTCCCCCTGCTCCCCCCCCCTGCACATGAATGTGCAGGCACCTCTGCAGGTCCGCTAAAAATTTGTCATTACCGCTTTCTGATAAATGAACACCGTCCTGCCTATATAAGTCCCTGAGGGATGCCCTAATGTCGGGGTGGTCTATCACCCCACCCCCCTCACGGAGTAACCATTTCCTAACTGCTCGATTGACCCTCTTCCTAGCCCCATCGACAGCCCTGGGATTTCTAGCATGCCTCCAAACCCTACGGGGCAAAATGTTGGACCAGAGGATGCGGGTGTCCGGCCACCGCTTCCAAATAACCTGCAATCCATCCCAAATGTGCCACAGCAAGTCAACGCCCGTAATAGCTCCCAGGTCATTGCCTCCCACATGCAAGACCAACCATCCCGGCACCCCCTGCACCTTCCCGCTGTTGAACAGCAAGGGAAGTAGCTCCAACCAACGTAGGCCTCTACGACCCAGCCATTGCACCCTAACATGCCGGTCCAGCTGCAACTGCGTGCCTGGCGTTGTCTCCTGGGCCCGCCGCTCGGCCCAGTATACCATGCTGTGGCCACAGATCAGGACTCTACAGGCCCCCTGCACGTCATCTAAAAAAAGGGGGGGGGAAGAGACAAAAACAAAGTAGCATTAGAATCGGCCACCTGGGCCGTGCCCTGGTCCCGCCCCCACTCACCTAAGGACGGATGTAGGCCCGGAAAGCCGTAGAACGCCAACGGCCCACCGCGCGTATGTCTGGCGTGCTGAAACCATCTTCGGCTGCAAAAGAAGCTGCGCCAATCCTGAAAGAGTGTGTCCCGTAACACATGGGGTCCAGGCCCATCCGGGCCAGGGCCTTGGTTGCCACAGCCCAGAACTGGTACCTAGTGAGAGGGTCCCCGGATGCATGGCAGAAAAGCGGGCCGGGATAACTTCCCCGGATGCCCCAATACGATGAGATTGCCCCCACGGGGCACACCTTCCTCTGGCTGGTCTTGGAAAGCTGGACCGTCACGCCCCGGCCCCTCTGATCTGTTTTGGAGCAGCGCAGACGAAGGAAATCTGAGCCCCGCCGAAATCGAATGTCCCTAGCTGTAAAGGCGCGGCCAGAGTGATCGAACTTGGATGCCGCCAAAACCTCGCTTATACGGAACGCACCAAAAAACAACGTAACCGCAACCGCGCGGTAAAGGGCTGCCTCATACTGGGAGCGACACAGCTTGTCCCACAAATCACCCAAAGCCCGTAAGTGGGCCAACTTGAGGGGGCGTCTCCTATCACCCCGGGGCAGGCCCTTCTCCCTAACCCACCCCTCCAGTGCCTTTTTAATCCTGAAGTCACCTGTGTTATCCAAGAAACCCCTGGACTTGGCTATGAAAGCCAGGCCGGCCAGTTTGCCTCGAATTGTGCGGGCTGACAACCCCCGGCGTTTACTAAGAGAACAGAACTCCAGCAGGTGCTCCACTGGGGCCGGCCAAAGCTGGTCGTACCGCTTACCATGACGAAAAACCCAAAATTCCCTACCTGCCCGCTGGTAGGACTTCCTGGTGCTTGCTGCTATGGACAGGTCGATTGCCCTGTTCACGTCGGCCCTCCAATCTGCCACAGGAGCGGGGGGGGGGGTGCCTCCGGTTGTTCCGCGGCCTGTGGGGCAAGCAGCCGGAACCTAGCCAACTGCCCCCTTGACAAAGCGGCTACCCCATTCCTGATCCCCGGGACATGGTGAGCCCGGAAAAGCATGTTCTGGGCCAAGCACCTAACCACCATGTGACGCACCAAACCCATCATTCTCTCGTTCTTGGAAGAAAGTGTGTTGACAACATGTACGACCGCCATGTTGTCGCACCAAAAATGTATCGTCTTACCGGTGAAGCTAGGGGACCATAGCTCGATAGCCACGACAATTGGGAACAGCTCCAAGAACGTCAAGTCCCTGCACACTGCGGTGCCCTGCCACTCTTGAGGCCAGTCTGCCCTAAACCACCTATCCTTCCAGACCACCCCAAAACCAACTGCTCCGGCTGCGTCGGATTTCACCTGGAAGTCGCCTTTCAACAGCATGTCCTGTCTCCAAAAGGAGACCCCGTTATACGTCTGCAAAAATTCCTGCCACACCCCCAGGTCCTTCCTCACGCTAGCCGTCAAGCGGATTCTGTGGTGAGGCTTGGAGAGGCTGGCCGTTGCCTGGTAAAGCCTGAACATGAACGCCCTACCTGGCGCTATTACCCTACAAGTGAAGTTCAACATACCCGCCAGCTCCTGTACCTGCCTAAGGGTCACCCTTCTGGCGGCCCTAACGACCCTAACTGTGTCCCGCAGCTTCGCTAGTTTGTCTTCCAGAAGACGACAGGTCTGGGCAACCGAGTCCACCTCAATGCCCAGGAATGTAAGCCTAGTGGTGGGCCCCTCGGTCTTCTCATGCGCCAGAGGCACGCCGAGGTCCCCGCACAACCCCTGAAAACCTGCCATTCCCCGCTGGCATTCGTCAGAGCCCGCCGGCCCCGCGAAAAGAAAATCGTCTAAGTAATGGACCACTGACCGAATCCCAGAACTCGTCACGTGGGCCCACTCTAGGAAGGAACTAAACTTCTCGAACAATGAACATGAAACTGAACAACCCATCGGGAGGGCCCGATCAACAAAAAACCCCCCCTCAAACTGAAAACCTAAGAGGTCGAAATCCTCGGGGTGAATCGGCAAGAGCCGGAAGGCCGACTTGATATCGCACTTACCCATCAGGGCCCCCGGACCGCACTCTCGAACCACCGAGACCGCCGTATCAAAGGAAGTATAGCGCACCGAACACAGGTCATCAGGAATATGATCGTTAACTGAGTTACCCGGAGGAAAAGACAGGTGGTGAATAAGCCGGAACTCCCCCGCCGCCCGCTTGGGCACCACTCCCAGGGGGGATACTTGCAGAGAAGGGAGGGGCGGCTCCTTAAAGGGGCCCAGCACCCAGCCTTCCCGCACCTCCTTCCTAATTTTCTCCCGAACCACGTGTTCCATTCCGGAAACCGACCTAAGGTTCTTAGCCAGGCAAGCAATCCTGGGCCCCCTATACGGAATTCTAAAACCCTCCGAAAAACCTGTAACCAAGAACTCAGCCTCTTTCTTAGGGCGAAAACCCCCAAGCCAGTCTCTCAACCTATCCAATTTAATGGGGGTTGGCCCCCTTGCCCTGAGCTCCAGGCACCTGGGCCTTGGCCTGGCCAACTGCTGCCTTGTTGCCGCCTCCCCCCCTGCCCCTATAGCAGGCTGATATTGGGTGTCTGCCATTACACAACGCGCAGGCATGGCGAAAGCGACAAGCTGGCCTGGCACAGGCTCCTCTGGCGCCGTACTCGTAACAGTACGGCGGGATCCGAAAGGGCGAACTCGTCGCACCCCGCTGCGCCGAGCCCTGGGTCCCCGAGACCGCCCCCGGGCGGGGGAGGGTAGCCTCTTTTCCCTGGGTCAGCAGCAGGTGGCCTGTAGGCGTCCGCCCGCTAGCCGGGGTGGCGGGTTGCTGCGTGGCCTGAAGCCACAAATCGTTGTGCCGCATGTCCCACGGCCAGTGCCTATTGTGTGCGGCAAACCTCCTAAAATCCTCATCGTATTGCTTCCACGCCTCCCCACCAAACTCCTGATAAGCCCGTAATATCATATTCATATATAGGATAAGCTCGTGGGTCTTGTGGACATCATCTTCGACAACCACTGAGTGATATGCCAGAAAGGCGTATGCCCATGATAAAATTCCTTTATCCATCTTGACGTCCTTTGACTCCACAGCCCCCTTCTTACCTTCCTTGTCCTTGTCCTTCTTAGATTTTTCTGGCAACAGAATCTTAAATATATCGACATAAGCCCCGCGCCAAATCTTTCGCTTAAGGGCCTGTGACATGTGCATGCTAAGCGGAGTGTCAGGGAGGCCAGGGGCAAAAGGGTTGTCGCTGTCGACAGTGGAGGTATCAGTGGACTCTGTGGTCGTGGACTCTGAGCTATCCCTTGAGGGGTCCCTCCTTTTCCTGCCCCTCCTTGTCATCCCACGTTTTCGGCCCCTCCCCCATACCTGGGCTGCCGTGCGCGAACGCCATGTGCTATGTGATTTATGTGACTTGCGTTTAACCGCCCGTACCCTGCCTCGTGGTCCCCGTGGCCGGGACCAACGGTGCCTGGGTACCGGGCACTCACCCCAATGTGAAGAGTCGTCATCCGCCTCCTCTGAGGCAGAAGCGGCCCTGCTTCCACGTCTCCTCTTGCGCCGTTTCTTGGCGCGCCGGTCGGATCGCACCATCTGAGACCTTTCTTCAGATTCCGAGGAGCTTCGGGTCCCCTCTGCGCTCATGGCACCCCTGGCATCCTCGTGCCGGGACCGGCCCCTCTTCCTCGGCCCCTCATCCAATTTCTCGAGTAAGGCAGAAAGAAGGTGTGAAGATACAGAGACTGACTCCTCCCCTGTACCCTCATTCCCAACTGCCCGTGCTGGGGGGGACCCCTCATCAGACCCACTCGTTTCAAATGGGCTGGGGTCACCCTCCCCGGGATCGGCAACCTCCCTCCTGCTGCCACGTGGCCCCCTGGCTGGGGCCCTCCCCTGGCGGTGGCCTGCTGCCCTAGGGGTCACCCCCTGGCGCCTTGGGGCCCGCCCCGTATTGGTCTCCTCCCCCCTGGAGCTGCCCTCCCTGCTTGGCCTGTTGACCTGCTCAGCCCCAGGGGCCTCCCCCCAAGTCCTCTTGGGGGCCCTTCTCCTTCCCGTACGGCGGGGCTCAATGGGGGGGTTGCTCTGAGCGCCGGCCTGCCCCCCCGCTGCCCGCCGCCGGGTCCCGGACTTCGCCCTGCTGCCCCTCGCCATGCTGCCGCCCCCCTCCAAACCAGAAGAGGCCCGACAAACAGCCGATGCCTCTGGCGTCGTCAGCCCGGGCCTCCTGATGCCGCCCACACGACCGCCTAGGCCTCCGGGCCTAGCAGCGCTCCCTCCGCCGTGCGCCGCCGGCCTGCGCCTCCTGACTGCCGCCCCAGCGATCGCGCCGGCCTCAGAGGCTTGTCGGGCTCCCTTCGCCAGCGGGCTGTCGGCCCGAGCCGCCGATCGCCGCCCACGCGCTTCTCCGCCTTCGGGCCTCCTCCGCCGTCCGGGAGCAGCAGGGCTGTCTCCAAACTGCCTGGGCGAGGGTAACTGCGCCACGAGGCAGCCCCTTTTATAGGGCTGCCTCACCCTCGCCCGGCCAATGGGTGGCCCGCGCCACCAAACTTCGTCACTGCGGCCCCTAGGGATGACGAGGGGCCGCAGGCTCCGCCCCAACATGGCGGCCTCCTTTCCCGGTCCCACGCCGCAACCCCGCGCCGGCTGGTAAGTCGCCGGCGGCACTGTGTTAGACATAGGTCTTTTAAATATTTCAAGTGTTTTTTAATGCATATATATAGATATAGGTCAATAGATATAGATAAGGGAACAAAATGTTAATATTGGTGAATTAAAGTATTTTTCTGAAAATATACATACAGGAGTACAATTCGGATAGTCAAATTTCCCATCCGCACAATAAACTGTGAATGCTTTATTTGGATTTGGATTATAGCCTCTTCTACATATAAATTGCACTCTATCTCCATCCTCGGAATATATTTTTCCTTCTCTTCTATTATCCTTCAGCGTTATATTGCGTTCGCTCATATCTTCTTCACTTGCTGTACAAGCGACTGTAAAAGGGCACAGATCAGATAACATATAGACTTTATACTGAGGAATTCATTTAATAAAGCAATTAAAGTTTAGGTTAGATATTTTATATTGCAATTGGGTATAACAATTACAGTGTTCTCTTGATTTTCGCGGGTTCGAACTTTGCGGAAAGTCTATACCATGGTTTTTCAAAAATATTAATTAAAAAATACTTTGTGGGGTTTTTCCCTATACCACAGTTTTTCCCACCCAATGACGTCATATGTCATCACCAAAGTTTTGTTTGCCTTTAATAATTTTTTTTTTAATAAACGTTAATAAATAAACATGGTGAGTAATAATCTGAATGGTTGCTAAGGGAATGGAAAATTGCAATTTAGGGGTTTAAAGTGTTAAGGGAAGGCTTGTGATACTGTTCATAGCCAAAAATAGTGTATTTACTTCTGCATCTCTACTTAGTGGAAATTTCACGGGCGGTCTCAGAACGCATCCCGCGTGAAAAGTGAGGGAACACTGTACAGCTCTATGTAAATGGACTGATGTCATATGTGTAAAAGGAAGAAGAAAAACATTTTAGTCCCCTTCTTCCACATTACCTCATACTGAAAATCTGAATTAGAAGACCAAGTTCAGGCAACCTCTCTTACAATGTCACCATATATCTTATTTTTCAACATTGACTAAACAGGGTAAATGTGATTAAATCAACAGAGTCCGCCTTCATACTTAGTCTATTTTTAAAAAAAACCAATAATTTTAGTTCCTTAGAGATTCAACTAATACTATTATTCAAAAAGAGCTCTAGTGGATTGTTGGGAAACATGGCTTTTTTAACTTTTTGTTCAAAAAATGTTTGATTGATTGATTGATTGATTGATTGATTGATTGATTGATTGATTGATTGATTGATTGATTGATTGATTGATTGATTGATTGATTGATTGACTGATGATGGGTATCTTGGGTGAATAAGCCACAATATAAATTTAATAAATAAATAAATGATGATTGCATGATGATGATGGTGGTGGTGGAAAGGCTCTATATTCTCACCTGTGAAATACTAAGCGAAAGAAAATCTACATACTACATAGGTACAATATTTCTCTATAAGGAATAAATCTATGAAGAATTATAGATATTACTTATACCTCTACATGTTGGTGTTTGTGACCAACGACCATTTCGACAAGTCACTCTTCGAGACCCTTGCATTGTATAGAAATTTTGGCACTGATATGTTACAGTTTCAGATTGTAAATAGGTTGCTTTGGGTGATTCCACAATGTCTCCATTCTCCACGGGAGGTGGGCGTCCACATCCCCCCCAATAACTATAATACATACAGAATCCATTCAGCAATGCTGCTCATGATTACAAATATTCAAAGTGTTTTCACACAGAGAGACACATTTTAAGCATATTCATAAGAAACTACTCTGTTTTCCCCAAAATAAGCATCCGCTGATAGTAAGTACAATCAGGCTTTTGAGTGCATGACAATAAGTTCAAGAGCTTATTTCAGGTTTCAAAAAAATATAAGACAGGGTCTTAATTTTGGGAAAACATGGTATATTTCAAAATTATACTGTTTCTTATTTTTAAAAACAGTATCCTGAAGCTTGATCAACTGATAGGCAAAAAATGATTATTACTGTTGTCCCTAGTGCTGTCTTTCAACTTTAGAAAATATAGTGCCATTACATTTTTAATACCTAAAGTCAGATCTGTATTTAAATAAATAGCAATTGCTTTGGGATAATTGACATCTCCCCACAAGGTGTTCTTATTTGAATTACCCATTTTCCATTAATAAATGTTCAAAATCTACACAAATATATTGTGTAGTTGTATTGAATGTTGTGCCATCCATGTCAGTATTGAAGTGATGGGAGGCTTCAACACAATAAAAACAAGCATAGAAAAAAACATTTAAAAATCAATAGATGTTGACTAAAACTAGGAACCAGTACATAAGCAGTACAGTGGTGGAATCTTCTTTCGTTGTCCTCCAAACAATTGCTGTGTAAAATGCTCCATCATGGACCCAAGTCAACTGACTCAGGTTTTTAGGCAAATCTAGAATGCCTAGACAGTGAGGGTGTATCTTATCTCCAGCAGCAAGATTTTCCAGATTGTTGAGGCATGGCAGAGAAAGATCGTTTACTAGATCCTGCTAGCAAATTTTCTTGACCGAGGAGTTCTGCAGCATGTTTCTTTTGTCAGAGTGAGTGACAAAGCCATGAAGGGCTTTAAAAATGATAACCAACATGTTCAGTGAAGGGCTGCAAAAAAAGTTACTACCACACTGTAGGCATGGCTTATTTTGTGGGTGTGGCTTGTCAGCCATGTTACCAGGTGGGAGTGGCTTGATGATCATATGACCGGGGGTGGCTTAAAGATCATGTGAATGGCTTAAAGGTGGCCAACTTGACGTCACTCACGTCAAGGGTTTGGGTTAGAGTTAGGCTGCCTGGCCTCTCCTCGCCTCAATGATATACGATTTCCCTATCAATTTACTATTACTGACCATCAAAAATATATTATTTAATTCTATGTATATATGCCACATGTGTGCATACATATCACACACAGGCACACAAAAATATACATTATCTACTATATAAACCTTATGTGTTTGTACACATACACATACATACACACACACACAGCTCTTCTAAAATTATACACATTCAACCTCATTTACTGAAATATTAAAAACACACCCAGAGCCCAGAAGGGGAAAAAAAGAAACAAATTCAAAATTTTCTACCGTTTCTGCATACCTGACCATACCCGTAGGCGCCCATCACTGAATGTTGAATTGGACCCGGAAGCATACCAGCAATTAGTTCAACTCATGTAACAGCAATGTTACATGCATCTTTGAGCAGGCATTGTGAGTCTATGAGAACCCACAAGTTGTACACAGGATCTATTTGCGTCAATACAATCCCATCCAGAACTGAAGATTTTAAATTCCCAGATTCAAACAACCATATCAAGATTGTCTTACCAGGATTCAAGCCTGTTGTCCACTATTCAGACATCCATATCATCTAAGGAGGGAACAGACTAATGTCTAAAGGGTCCCAGGGATGCCCCCTTCTGCAGTGATGCATTGATCACCACCTGGAGGACAACATCACAAAGTTTTCACCAGCCAGGAGAGATAGGGATATAATAGGCAATCACTTGCACTGATAGCCTTGAGGACCTTGTCTGCTTCTTTAGATCTAACAAAATGAAACTGTTCCCAGATACCTGGGTAAGCCCACTTCCTGGGCATCTCTAATGGACCTGCTTTATGTTTGGCCTTCTACTGAGAATAGATAGAAGCAACTTTTCCTATCAAGTGTTTCACAATTTCCTCCACATGGCTCTGGAGACCCATGTCATCATTCCCATTATATAAGTTGTAATGCAAATAATAGAGATAGTTGAAGGATGGAATGGAAAGGTATGTAACACAATGATACTGATATTAGAGTCAAAGGAAAAGTCACAGAAATGCAGTAAATGATGAAGAAAAGTAGCAGTGGGCAAATTTGATGCTATATCAGGAGAAATTTTAAAATGTGTTTTCATTCATAAGTGGTTAGAGTGTTTGCCTTGCTACCATGGAGAAAAATAATTGTATTATGAAATAATGGAAAATGTGTGCAACTTATTACATATGGATATTTAAACTTAAATTGGAAGAAGGTGCTATTGCTTGCATGGAAAAGGAAAGATAGGTGTAGGATGGAATTGAAAGGGTGAATTAAAAGCTATAGGGAGGTTAGTTTATTAATTGTTCCTGGGAATGTGCTGTGGTTAGCTCTGGCCCAGCTCCTGCTCCAAGGACTGTGGAGGTGGATGCGGGGGAAACATCCAAATGTCACAGGCCTATTTTTCTGCTGACAGAGTTGGCCAGTGAATTATCCTCTGAAGAAGGAAGTGTCAGTGGGATGGATGAGGGGGGCTTGGCAGACAGCCCAGGAAGAAGCCAATCCTCCTTATCTTCGTTAGATTCGGATGAGGAAATAATGATAGACCCACGCATGCGTAGAACTATGCATAGGAGAGAACAGCTTCAAAAGTATTACAGAAGATAATTGAATCAACCTGTGTTTGGGTGGGGTTCAAATAATTAGGGCTGCTGTTAAATTGGCAGCATGCCGCCTCGCAGTGTGGAAGATTATCTGATTGTACTTGTTTGGACCATGACTTGCTGTTTCAGGATTGTGCTCAGAACTCTGTTTGGATTTCAGGACTTTGGGATATAAATCATTGTGAATTTTTACAATGTCTGAAAAACAGTAGCTGTGACGAATTTCACAGTTACTGGTTTATTGCCTGGATGTCTTTCTTGCCTTTGTTATCTTACTATATTCAAGTGTGCTTTGTTTGTACCAGAAATCCCTTTGAAGTTAAAAAGGAAGTTTTGCTGCTCTTTTGTTTGGATAAAGAAACTTTAATTGCATTCTCTCTTGTGTGTGTCTGCTTTGGCTATATTTCCCTTTAATTGAAGGCTTGTGTCATAAGCCGGCTGAACAGAATGTATGTGGGAGAGAAGTTCAAAAACTTAGAAAATGTGACAGTGACCAAATTAGGGAAGTGCAGGATTTTTTGATGGCCCAGGATATAAAATTAATATTATTGTCCTATAGCTGGACAAATCCCCTTCATGGATTACTGCCTTGCCATGGCAAAGGGGCTTGTATAGCTCAATGAAGCATAAACTATGCTGTGCAGGGCCACCCAAGATGGACAGGTCATAGCAGAGCTCTGACAAAACATGATCTACTGGAGACGGAAATAGCAATCCACTCCAGTATCTTTGCCATGTAAACCCCATGGACAGTACCAAAAGGCAAAAAGATATGATGCTGGAACAGGTCGGAAGGTAATCAATATGCTATTGGGGAAGAGCAGGGGGCCAGTACTAATAGCATCAGAAAAAGTGAAGCAACTGGGCAAAAGCCGAAAGGACACACAGCTGTGGATGTATCTGATGGTGAAAGGAAAGTCTGATGCTGTAAAGACCTATACTTCATAGGAACCTGTAATATAAGATCCATGAATCAAGGCAAGCTGTATGTAGTCAAACAAAAGATGAAAAGACTGAACACCAACATCTTAGGAATCAGTGAACTAAAATGGACAGGAATGAGGTAATTTAATTGAGATGACCATCAGGTATATTACTGCGGGCAATAATTCCTCAGAAAGAAATGGAATAGAGTTCATAATAAAAAAGTAGGAAAAGCGATACTGGGATACAATCCTAAAAATGACAGAATGATCTCATTTCAAATCCAAGGCAAACAATTCAATATCACAGTAGTCCAAGTCTATGCACCAACCACTGGTGTTGAAGAAGATGATGTTGACCCATTCAGTGAAGCCCTACAGCACATTATAGAATTGAACCAAAAATGATGTCCTTATTATCATGGGGGATTGGAATGCTAAAATAGGAAGCCAGAGATAACCAGAATAACAGGCAATTTTGGCCTTGGAGTACAAATTGAAAAAGGGCACAGGCTGATAGAATTTTGTCAATAGAATATGATGGTCATAGCAAACACTATTTTCCAACAACCCGAGAAATACTCTACACATGGACATCACCAGATGGTCAACACAGAAATCAGATTGACTATGTTCTCTGTAGAGAACATAGCCAAAGAGTAAGAAGTCAGTTAAAAACAAGATTAGGAGCTGACTGTGGCTCAGATCATGAGCTTCTCATTGCAAAATTTAGGCTTAAATTAAAGAAAGTAGGGGAAAGCACTAGGCCATTTCGCTGTGGTGACTCCCTCGCACCACCTCCCATACTTGGCCAATAAAATTCTATTCTATTCTATTCTATTCTATTCCTCTATTCTATACACCCGGCGTGAGGTTGCCTCTCAGAGCATCTGGGTGCAGAAAGGCAAAAGGGGGTGCTTCGCCCCGGCTGGATCAACTTGGCTTCAGCCAAACCGAGGAGTCACCACAGTTACGGAAGGGTGCTGGCTACCAAATGAGCAAGTGAGAAAAGACAGGAGCCCTTCAGCATGAAAAGGACAAGGTAGCAGCAGCAGCAGCCAGCTTTCAGTAAAAGGAGTGGGAGGTTTCCCCCTCTCACCCGTCTGGGTTTCTCTCTCTGGCACAGTGTGTGGGAGACAGCCTCGTGTTGGGTGTATGAAAGGTGTGTGCTCCTCCTAGCCGCCTCAGAGTCCCTCTTTTTTTTTAAGCTTTAAAGTTTTGGATTGTTTTGATTACCCTCATCTGACCTTCTTCCTTCGGCAGCAACTGTCCTCCTCCTCTTCTTCTTCCTCCTCCTCCCACCCAAATTTCAAGCTTTTATTTCTTTCCTAATGGGTTTGCACGCATTATTTGCTTTTACATTGATTCCTATGGGAAAAATTGCTTCTACTTACAAACTTTTCTACTTATGAACCTGGCCACAGAACAAATTAAGTTGTTAAGTAGAGGTATCACTGTACTTTGATAGAATGAAAAAAAATGGCAAAGCAATAGGCACAATTTACATAGATTTCTGTAAAACCTTTGATTCAGTGGTGCAAAACAAACTACTTCTAAAACTGCAATCTCATGGCAAATCTGGCCCCCTGCACAAATGGAAAACTGTGTTTCTGTCAAACAGGCAACCAGTAGTCAAAATATCAAATGCTATATCAAATCCTGTGCCTGTTAACCATGGTGCAGTGTTTTAGGGCCAACACTTTTTATACTTTCCATAAATGACAATCATATTAAAATCATATTTGCAACCATATTAAAAGCAACTGCATTCTCTTAGCTGATTATGTAAAACTATTCAACACTACTAACATTGCTGCTATCCTTCAAACAGGCCTTGACTATGTGTCAGAATGGTCAAACTGTTAGCAACTACAAATCTCAACCAACAAATGCTCTGTCTTACACATTGGCAAAAAAAAAATAAAAAAGACACAAAATACAGGCTGGATGGAAATGACCTAGTAAGTGACCCTCACTCTGTTAAAGACTTTGGAGTACTTATCTGGAATGATCTAAGTACAAGATCTCACTGTAACAACATTGCAAAAAAAGCATTAAGAGTTGTTAACCTATTGCAGAAGAGACGGAGTAACGACTCGGACACCAGAGCTGGATTTAAACTTGGGTCATTTTTATTATAATAAATTTGCATAATTTATTAATTAAATTAGCATAAATTTGCATAAATTTGCATAAATCAACATATTCAACTATGACCCGGAAACAGTGGACCTGCAGGGTCAAACAAACACTTCCGGGGCGGAAATGACGTAAAAGGTCAACATTCCTGGGCAACTAAGGGCGTAGTCGATGCTGGTCCAGGTGAGGGACCTCTCCCTCACCTGAGACCCTGCCATGCACTCGCATGAGGGGGGTCCCGCCGGCTCACCCCTACCCTGGGACTTCAATAGCGGGACCCAAAGACAGGTTCCCCCCAAGTGCGCAGGTAGCACCCACCATGGGCTTGGAGAGAACCTGTCAATCATCCCCAAAGATGCCCAAGGGAGAACGCGCAGTTGCTGAACCACCACCAAGATTTCTGCCCCTAACCTGCCTACCCAAATGACCAGAGGTAAGCCAATTAACCTATTAAATGCAAGCACCCCCTAACCGCACGTCCATCTCCCCAGTGTGGAATGGGCGAAAAAACAGCCCCGCCTAATGGGCGAGGCTGCAAAAAATTCCCATTCGGCCCCCGAAGGCGACCCACCAGGCACACTGCAAAATAGGGAAGGGCGGGTGGGTGTCTGCTTGTGTGATGGGTCCGGGGCGAAAAGGCCTGCTTCAAGGCCCGCTGCCCTTAAATAGGGCCAGCAAGCCCCGCCCGGACCCCACGTCATGCCCAGCCACGTGGGCAAGGCATTCCCGGCCGAAATCTTGCCTCGCGAGATTTCGGCCGAAAACAAAATGGCGGCCGCCATGGAAGGGTCCGAGTCTGCCCGGCCCTTCCGCAAAAGCGCCGTGGGCCGGTAAGTCAGCCGGCGATATTGCAGAAGAGACAGAGTAACGACTCGGACACCAGAGCTGGATTTAAACTTGGGTCATTTTTATTATAATAAATTTGCATAATTTATTAATTAAATTAGCATGAATTAGCATAAATTTGCATAAAGCAACATATTCAATTATGACCCGGAAACAGTGGACCTGCAGGGTCAAACAAACACTTCCGGGGCAGAAATGACGTAAAAGGTCAACATTCCTGGGCAACTAAGGGCGTAGTCGATGCTGGTCCAGGTGAGGGACCTCTCCCTCACCTGAGACCCTGCCATGCACTCGCATGAGGGGGGTCCTGCCGGCTCACCCCTACCCTGGGACTTCAATAGCGGGACCCAAAGACAGGTTCCCCCCAAGTGCGCAGGTAGCACCCACCATGGGCTTGGAGAGAACCTGTCAATCATCCCCAAAGATGCCCAAGGGAGAACGCGCAGTTGCTGAACCACCACCCAGATTTCCGCCCCTAACCTGCCACGGAGCGGGGTTCAGATCTCTATCTTGGCCCCCCGACTCCCCCCTCTATCTGCGCCAGCTCACGCAGAGACCGCTGCAGGTCCTGTAAGAAAATGGTGTTCCCCTGCTCTGACAGGTGAACGCCATCGGCCCGGTAAAGCCACGGCCGATCTACGGTGATGAGGGGATGGGCCACTACAACCCCACCTAATTCCTTGACTGTTTTTCCCACGGCCTTATTCACCCTACGCCTGACCCGGTGTATGGCCCTAAGGGAAATGGCGTCCCTCCAAACGATCCTTGGGAGGATCTCTGACCACACCACTTGCGTGGTGGGCCATACCGTGCGAAGCCACCGCAGGTCTTCGCGCGCCTGGATGATCAATGGAAGACCACCAAGCAGGCACAGGTCATTGCCACCGAGGTGCAAGACCAGCCATCTGGGTGCGGCTATGGGTTGCCGACCACCCAGTCCCATCTGGGCGCGACCCTGGGTAGCCGCCCGCCCAGCAGCGCCGGGTACCGCCCTGAGATGCTGAGTACCCAGCAACGTCGGTAGGAGCCCCTCCCACCGCATACCCCTCCGGCCCATCCAAACAACATTGACCCACCGTCCCAACGACAGCTGGGTCCCAATGGCGCTTCTGGCTGCTGAGCGGCCGGCCCAGAAGACCATGCTGTGGCCACACAGCAGCGCCGTCTGTTTCTGCCTGGACTGGGAACCTGGAAGAGGACACACACAGAGAGGTTACCTAGCCTAAACCCTGCCCAGAATCCTCAGCGGGCCTAACATAACCCAAATATGCCGCTGACCGCCAGCGGCCAATCTCCTGAATCCGTTGGGCCGGGAAACCAGAAAGTGCCGCGCTAGTGGCGGCGCCGATACGGAACGAATGCGTTCCGTAGCCGGCGGGATCCATGCCTACCTGAGCCATTGCCTTCGACACTACCGCCCAGAATTGATACCGGGTCAGGGGGGTGCCATCCTGGTGTTGAAAAAGGTACCCACGCCCTGATCCCCGCAAGCCACAAAAATGCTGCAAAGCAGCCACCGGGCATACAGACTGATCGGTGGCTGCGCTAAGCTCAATTCTAACCCCTCTGTGTAACTGATCTGTCTTGGAATGTCTCACCAAAAGGGAGACACCCCCCTGCCTAAAGGCCAGATCAGTGAGCTGGAAAGCACGGAGCGACAAGTCAGACTGCGAGGAGGCCATTGCCTCGCTGACCCTGAGGGCCCCAAAAAACATAACACAAGTCGCTGCCCTAAAAAGACGGGCCTCGTACAGAGAGGCACACAGACTGTCAAATGCCTGATTAATCAAAGACAGCTGCTGAACCGTCAGGGCCTGACGAGTGTCAGAAGGGAACCCCTGTCGCTCCCGCACCCAGCCTTCCAGCATCCTCCGGATGCGAAAATCACCCGAAAAATCACTAAACCCCCCCGCCTTGGACAGAAAGGCGAGGCCGGCTAACCTAGACCTGATAGTCCTAACTGAAAGGCCACGCCCCTTCAGCAGAACACAAAATTCAGCTAGGTGCTCAACCGGGACAGGCCAGCTATGGGGGTAACCCCTACCCTGCCTGAAATCCCCAAACTCCTTACCTGCACGCTGGTAGGCTCGCAGGGTGCCAGGTGCTACAGATAAGGCGATCGCCCTGGAGGCCTCGTCTCTCCAGCTCTCGGGAGCCCGCCCAGGCTCCACAGGTGGGCTGGAAACACCTCTGGCGACTCTCGGGCCCACGGGGCCAGGGTCCGAAACCTGGACAACTGACCACGGGACAAGGCGTCAGCCACCCCGTTATCTAGCCCCGGGACGTGCCTGGCCAAAAACAATGCGTTCAGAGACAAGGACCTGTGCACAAAATGGCGGACAAGCCGCATTACCCTGTCACTCTTAGAGGACAGGGCGTTCACAACATGCACAACCGGTAGATTGTCACACCAAAAATGCACGGTCTTGTCCCTGAACTGCTCTCCCCAGAGCTCTAAGGCCACTATCAAGGGGAAAAGCTCCAAAAAGGTCAAGTCCTTAACCAATGAACAGGCACTCCATTCCGGAGGCCATGCCGACCAGCACCACTGGTCACCTAACACTACCCCAAAACCGCAAGTCCCTGCGGCGTCGGAACACAGCTGCAGCTCCGCTTCCAAAAGAAGCTCGTGCCGCCAGAAAGACAACCCGTTAAAACGTTCCAAAAACTCCCGCCACACGCAGAGGTCAGCCCTGACCCCAGCGCATAAGCGGGTACGATGATGGGGCAAACGTAGCCCCTTCATCGCATCATACAACCGGCGAGAAAAAGCCCTGCCTGGCACCACTACCCGACAGGCAAAATTAAGGATCCCGGCCAATTCCTGGAGCTGCCGAAGAGTAACCTTCCTGCAGCCCAAGACCGCCTCAAGCTTGGTCCTAATTTTAATCAACTTATCCAGGGGCAATCTGGAAGATTGCTCCTCCGAATCCAATTCAATACCGAGGAAGGTAATCCTGGTGGCAGGGCCTTCGGTCTTCTCAGGGGCTAAAGGCACCCCCAATTGAGCACAAAGGGCTTCGAAGTCCCGCATCAAAGCAAAGCATTGCTCCGAGTGCGCCGGCCCGGCCATCAAGAAATCATCAAGGTAATGAACGACCGAACCCAGGCCACTACGCCTCCTGAGCACCCACTCCAGGAAGGTACTGAAGCTCTCAAAAAGGGAGCAGGAAACAGAGCAGCCCATAGGCAATGCCCTGTCCACATAAAACCCACCTTCAAAATGGAAGCCCAGAAGCTCGAAGTCGCCTGGGTGAATGGGGAGGAGCCGGAATGCCGACTTAATGTCGCATTTACCCATAAGGGCTCCCACCCCACACTCCCTAACCATGGCCACGGCCGCATCAAAGGATGCGTACCGGACTGAACAAAGTTCGTCAGGAATGAAGTCATTCACTGACTCCCCTTTTGGAAAAGACAAATGGTGAATCAACCTAAATTCACCGCTCGCCTTTTTGGGGACCACCCCCAGGGGGGACACTCTAAGATTCGAAAAGGGCGGCTCCAGGAAAGGCCCAAGGACCCTGCCCTCAGCAACCTCCTTCCGAATCTTAGCCCGAACAATGTCCTCATGTCCGACAACCGACCTGAGGTTCTCTGACATGAAAGCCTTCCTAACGCCCACATAAGGGATCCTAAATCCCTCGGAGAAGCCCCTCAAGAGCAACTCGGCTCTCGGGCGAGGGTGGTAGTCGACCAACCAACCCTCGAGCACAGAAACATTAATTGGGCTGGGCCCCTTTTCCCCCAGCTGGTGGGGAAGGTTTTCCTGGACCCCCGCCCTTCTTTTCCGCCCCTTTCTTGGGGCAGGGACAGACTGAAGCTGCATGGGACCCCCCACAATTCCCGCAGGCATGCTTGTACTTACAAAAGGGACGAAAACACGCCCCTTTTGCAGCAAACTCATGACAAGCGGGCGAGGCCCCCTTGCCAGCCACACCAGGAGTCGCCTTGGCCGGCAAAGCCGCGCCAGGCTCCTCCTCCATGAAGTGCCCACTATCCGTACGCTCACACCCTTCCTTCCCAGACATATGCGTGGCCCGGAACCAAAGGTCCGGAACCACCATATCCCAAGGCAAGTTAGGCTCTACCGCCATCCTCATACGAAAGCCTTTATCATAATGGCGCCATATGGTGCCCTTATATTCGAAGTGGGCCCTGGCAATCAAATCTATATATTTAAACATGGCAGAGGCCATAGCCGGCTGCCTCTGAATCACCACAGACCCATAAGTAAGAAAAGCATACAGCCAGGAGCTGAAGCATTTCGTTACTTTGGTTTTCTTCGTTTTCTCCCTCAGGACAATCTCTTTCTCCTGCTTAGGAACCTCTCGGTTCAAAAGCGAAAAAAGATCCACGTATTCTCCCCGCCATATAGCCTCCTTCACCGAAGGGTGAAGGTGGCATCCTAAAGGGGTGGACGGCAACCCGCACGGGATGGCCCCTGCTTTAATGCAAGCGAACGGGTCCCATACCGTGTTGGCCGCAACACCAAAAACTCCCGCACCGTGGGGCTAGGGCAAGACAGGGAGCGGGGGCATAACCGCAGGGGCTGGAGGAACCCACCCCCCTGCCCCGGGCACCGCAGGTATCCCCGTAGGACCCGGCCCGGGCAGCGGAGCAGGGCCAGCCGCCAGCGGCCCCGAAGGAGGAACCGGCTGTGCCCAGACCTGCCCGCAGGTGCCCGTGGAAGACCCCAAAAAACTGGACCCACTCCCAACCCCCGCCGGGGGAAACCCCGGGGTGGGTGAAGGAAGAAAGGACAGCGGTGTAGTGTGTGGTGCAGCCTCACCTGCCCCGTACGGGGTTGATGACATCCACGGGGGGCCCATTGTTGCGGGGCCCGGGAAAGCCGCCATCGGCCCTGCCGGGGCCTGTCGTCCAGCAGGAGCCATCTGCCCAGCCTGGGCCGCCACGGGATCTCTTCCCAACGCCGCAGGAACTTGATCAAGGGACCCTCCGGAGCCCGAACCACTTCTCCACTGCTCGAGCTCGTCGAGCCTCTCCAACACCCTGGCCCAAGACATGGCAGGAGAAAGATCAGGTTGAGGGGCAGGAGGCAACGAAACCACCCCCCCTTGCTTGGGGACCACCCCCGTAGGCCCCTCCCTACTGGCCCGAGCCCGGGCAGAAGGCCTAAGGGCCCTCCTGGGACGCGCAGCCGGCGGAGCCATAGGGGCAGTAGCAGGCCTCTTCTTCGGAGCCATCCCAAATCCTTAAAATCTAGGATGCAGGGAGCAACCTCAGCTGCTACCTAGAATTGAACTCTCAACCTTCTGAGTGGCAGGCAAGCGTCCCCACCACTGGGCCACTACCTGGCGTTAATTAACGTAAAGGGAGAAGCCCTTGCAAACCCCCAGGCCCCCTTTCCGAGGCCCAAAAGAGTAAGCTTCCCCTCACGGGCAGGCCGCTTAAGGCCTTAAAGCCGGCCTCCAATCAACCCAGGACCGGGGACCCCAGAAGCCAAACCACCCAACCGCGCCCTCCTCCCGGCCGGGAGGAGGTTACCAGTCCCCCTCGGGCCCGAGGGGGATCCTCTTGTAGAAGCTGAGCTCTGATCGAGTTCACCGAGCTGCTGACAACTTTTCGCTCCCTCTGCCGGCCACAAAATGGCGGCCGCGACACGAGGGCAACCCAAAATGGCGTCGGAGCAGCACTCAGCCGAGTGTCTGCTCGTGTGATGGGTCCGGGGCGAAAAGGCCTGCTTCAAGGCCCGCTGCCCTTAAATAGGGCCAGCAAGCCCCGCCCGGACCCCACGTCATGCCCAGCCACGTGGGCAAGGCATTCCCGGCCGAAATCTCGCCTCGCGAGATTTCGGCCGAAAACAAAATGGCAGCCGCCATGGAAGGGTCCGAGTCTGCCCGGCCCTTCCGCAAAAGCGCCGTGGGCCGGTAAGTCAGCCGGCGATAATCTTGCATAACTTCTTTTCTGGTAATATTGTAATTTTAACTAGAGCATACAAAACATTTGCTAGACCAATTCTTGACTACAGCATATCTGTCTGGAACCTACATTACATATCGGACATTAATACAATTGAGAATGTCCAGAGATATTTCATGAGAAGAGTCCCCCACTCCTCTGTTTGCAACAGAATATCTTATGCCACCATACTTGAAATTTTGGGCTTAGACAATTTAGAACTACATCCCCTTATGTTTGACATAAGTTTAGCAGATAAAATTATCTGCTACAATGTCCTATCCATCAGTAACTACTTCAGCTTCAACTGCAACAATACACGAGCACACAATAGAAACAAACTTAAGGTAAACTGCTCCAAACTCGATTGCAGATAATAGGACTTAAGCAACAGAGGGATCAATGCCTGGAATAAACTGCCTGACTCTGTGCTTTCTTCCCCAAATCCCTAAATTCTTAACCTTAGACTATCTACTATTGACCTCACCCCATTCTTAAGAGGTCTGGAAGAACCGTGCATAAGCACACCTACCGTCTATTTCCTATGTACTCATAACCATCTCATCTATACATTTACACTTTCACAATTCAACTGGTACATTAAATTTTACAATTATAGCATTTTATACAATATTGGTATATAATATAATATTGAAAAAGTTTGAAAGGACTTTCAAAATAACATGAAAGAGCCAGTGAAATAAAAACAATTTCATTTCCAATTTTAACTTCAGTTCTACATAGTGAAGATCTGTACAAATACCTGTACAATGTGGTAGTTGTTGTTCCCAACGTTTCTTCAAATATGTAATGAAAGAAAATCCAAGAAAAGTATAACCTGTGTTGCATTGATAATACACCTTCTCTTGGGGGAAATACTTCTCCTTTATGTCACCAACAATCTGACCATTTTGAATTTCAGGGGGAGAAGAACATCTTACATCTAAAATAGTAACAAATATGGTTCAGTTAAATGCACTTGGTTTTCCCAAAACAAACTTTTGTAAGCATGCTCTCACTTTAACTTTTTAAACTAAAATTGACAGTACATATCATATGGCACAGAAAATACAAGAGTGGCCCTGCAGGGTTTCTTCCCTTTGAGGTGAGCGGAATGTGAGACTACAGAGAGTGGAACGTCCTCTTCCTCCTTGAAGAAATGAAACTGGGTGCCTTCAATCATTACTATCATGATATCTGATCAGTCTTAAATTAGTGGTAGTGAGTTGTTTGTGTAAATAATTTTCTCTGAAACTCCTTTTCTAGGATTATTGTTAACTCAGAGGGTGGGAGAATCTGTATACAGTCTGTTTTCTAATTTTGTTTGTAAAAGCTAAATAAGAATACAACATTAATACTTATGCATTAGAGCAATTCTAAAATGTTGTATTGAAAACTGGATTATTTTGCAAGAAATTTAAATCCTTCTATGAACTACATGCAGAAAAGAAGCTATCAAGTGAATGACCTCTGCATGATGAACTATTCTGGCCTTTTCCCTTCTAATCAGTCTGTTACGAAGCAGCAAAGCAACAGATGCAACTGTGATCCTCTACTCTAGGCTTTGAGGAAAATGGTCTCAATATCCTTTGCTGATGTCTGGAAACCATCAGATCTGGATGAGAGAGAACAGATTAATATAAAGACCACTTAGTCTGTTCTGTTGCTTTACTATATTTACAGTTGATTGTAATGAGGCTGTTATACTTCGTTTTTATATATATAAGCAGCTAACTGTCTCTAGATTGTGATGGGATAGAAGTGGATTATAAAATGCACCTTTTACCACTGCAAAAGAGGGTGAAAACATGGTTGCTGTAGTCCCCCAGTACCCACACCTTTTGGTTTCTTCCTCCCAGCAATTTACCTCCTTGCAGCAAGCAGCCCATAGCCTGATTAGCATAAGCCACTGATTATATGCCTTTCAACCCTCAGCTGATTGATTGAAGCTGCAGGCAAACCCATATGTTAAAATGTAAGTGATGGAGGCAAATCACTGTCAGGGAGAGGGAAGGCAGAATTTTATTTCTTGTGCTAATCACATTGTGTTGAAACTGGCTATTTGTTGTATGCTGCAAGGAGATAAGTCAATAACTATAAATGCCTATACAATGTTCAAATTATTAGACATATTTTTTAAAGACTGCTTTATTATTTTTTCTAGACAACTTAACAAAATGAAAAAAACTTTTTAAAATAAATGCTTGATCTGAAGAGGCTTAGTGTTGTTGTATCTTCTTTTAAATTGTAGAGAATGCCGCTGGCGACTTACCCGCCGGCGCGGGTTGCGGCGTGGCCGGGGAAGGAGGCTGCCATGTTGGGGGTGGCCCGCAGTGACGTGTCTTGGGGTGCACGGGGCACCCATTGGCCGGGCAGGAGGAGGCAGCCCTATAAAAGGGGCTGCCTCGTGGCGCAGTTTCTCTTTTGCCCAGCAGCGTGAGAATGCCCTGCAGCACGAGGAGTCATCGCGCAGCGAGGGACAGGCCCGGAGGCCGGAGATGTTCACGGATTGCGCAGCCGGCGAGCGGAGCCTGAGCAGGCCGGCGGAGGGCGGAGAGCAGCGGATTGGAGGCTATTGGGGGCCAGATTGTCTCTCGGGGGTGGTTGTGGCGGCGATGGCGCGAGGCAGCAGGGCAAAGGGAAGCAGCCAGCGGTGGGGAGCGAGGGAGGGGGCCAGCGAGCAGGGCACCTCCCCCAACGAGCCCCGGCGTACGGGACGCAAGAGGGCCCCTAAGAGGGCATGGGTGGAGGCCTCTGGGGCTTGGCAGGCCGAGCGGCATGGGTGTGAAGGCAGCTCCAGGGGGGCGGTAGTAACAAGGGGAAGGGCGGCGAAGCATCGGGGGCCACCCCCAGGAGCGGGAGGCCGCCGCCAGGGGCGGGCCCCTCCTCGAGGGCCACATGGAAGGATGACTGAGGTTACAGGGGAAGGGGAGCCCAGTGCCTCAGAGCTTAGCTTGTCTGAGGAGGGGTCACCTGCAGGGAGGACTCCTGGGAAGGAGGGTGCAGGGTATGATTCTCTTGCTGTTTCCTCACAACTCCTATCTGCTTTACTCAAGAAACTGGATGAGCGGCCAAAGAAGAGGGGAAGGCCCCGACAGGCAGGGGCCGCAGGTGCCACAAGCGCGGAGGGGACGCGTAGCTCCTCAGAATCGGAGGAGAGGTCCCAGAAGGAGCGAGCAGAGCATCGCGCTAAGAAGAAGCACAAGAGGAAGCGGGTAAGCAGGACAGTCTCCTGCTCCGAGGATGCCGATGATGACTCTTCACATTGGGGTGAGTGCCCTGTACGTAAGCATCGCTGGTCCCGTCCAAGGGGGCCACGAGTCAGGCTGCAGGCTGTCAAACGCACTACACATAGGGCACACAGAACATGGCGATCGCGCACGGCAGCCCAGGTTTGGGGGAGGCGGCGCAGGCGAGAGGTGACAAAACAGGGCAGGAAGAGAAGGGACACATCGCAGGACAGCTCTGAGTCAACCACCACGGACTCCACCGACTCCTTTGGGGGTGATAGTGATAACCCTTTCGCCCCTGGCCTCCCTGACACCACGCTGAGTATGCATATGTCACAGGCCCTTAAACGAAAAATTTGGCGTGGGGCTTACGTGGATATCTTCAGTATTTTGTTACCGGAGAAGTCCGACAAGGACAAGGATAGCAAGAAAGGGGCCGATGAACCGAAGGACACTAAAATGGATAAGGGAATATTGGCGTGGGCGTATGCCTTCTTGGCTTACCATTCAGTGGTAGTGGAAGATGACGTACACAAGACCCACGAACTTATACTTTATATGAATATGATCTTGAAGGCGTACCAGGAGTTTGGGGGGGAGGCATGGAAGCAGTACGATGAGACGTTTCGGAGATTCGCCGCACACAATAGGCACTGGCCTTGGGACATGAGGCATAATGATCTGTGGCTGCAGGCCACGCAGCAAGCAGCTACCCCGGCCAGCGGCGGACGCCCACTGGCCACCTGCTGCTCACCCAAGGAAAAGAAGCAACCCTCCCCCGCCCTGCAGTGGGTTCAGTGACACAAGGCTCTACACAGCATAGCGGGTCAGGTTCGTCCTTTCGGATCCCGCCGTACTGTTACGAGTACGGCGCCAGGGGAGCCTGTTCACGGCCAGTTTGCCGCTTTCGCCACGCATGCGCTTTGTGCAATGGCAGACACCCAACTTCAGCATGCTACAGAGGCAGGGGGGAGGCGGCAACAAGGACACGGGGGGCCCCTCTAAACCCCAGTCGGGAGGAGCTCAAGCTAAGGGGCCCAACCCCCGTTAGGTTGGAAAGGTTGCAGGAGAGACTTATCGGCTATCGACCAAGGAGAGAGGCCGAGTTTTTGATGGCAGGTTTTTCAGAGGGCTTTCGGATTCCGTACAAGGGGCCTAGGAGGGCCTGCCTTGCGGACAATTTGAGGTCTTTAGTTGGCATGGAGTATGTGGTACGAGAGAAGATTTTGAAGGAGGTGCAGGAGGGCCGGGTGCTGGGCCCCTTTTCGGGGCCGCCCCTGCCCTCCTTGCAGGTATCCCCCCTGGGAGTGGTGCCCAAGAGAGCAGCCGGGGAGTTCAGGCTCATTCATCATCTGTCTTTCCCTCCGGGTGAATCGGTAAATGATCACATCCCTGGGGAGCTGTGCTCAGTGCACTATACCCCCTTTGAGAAGGCCGTCTCAATGGTACGAGACTGTGGAATTGGGGCCCTGATGGGCAAATGTGATATTAAGTCGGCCTCTCGTCTATTACCGATTCACCCCGAGGATTTTGACCTCCTAGGTTTTCAGTTTGAGGGGGGCTTCTTTGTAGACAGGGTCCTGCCAATGGGTTGTTCGGTTTCATGTTCTTTGTTCGAGAAGTTTAGTTCGTTCCTAGAGTGGGCCCAGGTGAAGGGCACGGGGATTCGGTCAGTTGTCCATTATTTAGATGACTTTCTTTTCGCAGGGCCGGCTGGCTCTGACGAATGCCAACGGGGGATGGCAGGATTTCAGGAATTGTGCGGTGATCTGGGCGTGCCTCTAGCCCATGAAAAGACTGAGGGGCCCACCACCAGGCTCACATTCCTAGGCATTGAGGTAGATTCGGTAGCGCAGACATGTAGGCTACCTGAGGACAAGCTGGCTAGGCTTAGGGACTCAGTTAGGGTTATTCGAGCCGCCAGAAGGGTGACTCTTAAGCAGGTTCAGGAGCTAGCCGGATTGTTGAATTTCGCTTGTCGAGTGGTAGCGCTGGGTAGGGTATTTATGTATAGATTTACAGGGCGACAGTGGGCCTGAGTAAGCCACACCACAGGATCCGCTTGACGGCTAGCATTAGGAAGGATCTAGGGGTATGGCAACAATTCTTAGACACATATAATGGGGTTTCCTTTTGGAGACAAGACATGCTTTTGAGAGGGGACATCCAGGTGAAATCTGACGCGGCAGGGACGACTGGTTTGGGAGTAATATGGAAGGATAGATGGTTTAGGGCGGACTGGCCACACGATTGGTGGGATACGGCGTTTGCAGGGATTTGACATTCCTGGAGCTGTTCCCAATTGTCGTGGGAATCGAGCTTTGGTCCCATAGTTTCGCCGGGAAGACGGTACATTTCTGGTGCGATAACATGGCAGTCGTACATGTGGTCAACATACTTTCCTCCAAAAACGAGAGGGTGATGGGGCTGGTTCGACATATGGTGGTGAAGTGCCTGGCGCATAACATGCTTTTTCGCGCGCACCATGTCCCGGGTATTAGGAACGGGGTGGCTGACGCACTATCAAGGGGGCAGTTGGCTAGGTTCCGGCTGCTTGCCCCACAGGCCAAGGAGCACCCGGAGGCAGCCCCCCATCACCTGTGGCTGATTGGAGGGCCGACGTAAACAGGGCAATGGACATGTCCATAGCAGCAAGCACCAGGAGGTCATACCAGCGGGCAGGTAGGGAATTTTGGGCTTTTCGTCACCTTAGGAGATACGATCAGCTATGGCCTGCCCCGGTAGAGCACTTACTCGAGTTCTGTGCTCTTAGCAGACATCGGGGGTTGTCCGCCCGAACAATACGGGGCAAACTCGCAGGCTTGGCTTTTATAGCCAAGTCCCGGGGCTTCTCAGACACCACAGGGGACTTCAGGGTTAGGAAAACACTGGAGGGCTGGATTAGGGAGAGGGGTCCGGCCCGGGGTGACAGGAGGCGTCCCCTTAAACTAGTTCACCTAAAGGGGCTGTGCGGCTTGTGGGACGGGCTATGCCGCTCTCAGTACGAGGTGGCACTTTACCGTGCGGCCGCGGTTATATTGTTCTTCGGAGCTTTTCGTATTAGTGAGGTTTTAGCGGCATCTAGGTTCAACAGCTCGGGCTGTCTGCAAGAGATATCAGATTTAGGCGGGGCTCGGTATTCCTATGGCTGCGACATTCCAAGACCGATCAAAAGGGACGGGGCATTACGGTTAAGCTTTCCCGCACTAGCAACAAGAGGGAGTGCCCAGTACGGGCGATTTCAGCATACTGGGCCCTTAGGGGCAAGGAACCGGGTCCGCTTTTCTGTCACTCCTCTGGGGAACCTCTCACCAGGTACCAGTTCTGGGCAGTAATGACTAAGGCCCTGGCCCGGCTGGGCCTGGACCCCAAGCGTTACGGGACTCACTCTTTTAGGATCGGTGCAGCTTCCTTTGCAGCAGAGGAAGGTTTCAGCACGCCGGACATCCGTGCAGTGGGCCGATGGCGATCGGCGGCCTTCCAGACTTACATCCGCCCTTAGGTGAGTAGGGCGGGACAGGGCGCGGCTGCGCCACCACTTCTGACGCTGCTTTGATTCCTCCCTTCTTTAGATAACACACAGGGTGCGCACAGGATCCTGATGTGTGGCCACAGCATGGTATACTGGGCCGAGAGGAGGGCCCAGGAGACGATGCCCGGCACGCATTTGGAGTTTGACCAGCCTGTGTCTGTTCAATGGTTGGGCCATCAAGGCTTGCGGTGGTTTAATTTACTTCCCCTGTTATTCAACAGTGGGAAGGTGCACGGGGTGCTGGGATGGTTGGTTTTACACGTAGGAGGTAACGACCTTGGATCAATAACGGGCGTAGATTTGTTGTGGCACACTTGGGATGGCTTACAGGTGATTTGGCAGTGGTGGCCGGACACCCGAGTTTTATGGTCCAACATTTTGCCATGAAGGTGCTGGCGGCATGCTGTAAACCCTAAGGCGGTAGATGGGGCTAGGAAGAGGGTCAACAGAGCAGTTAAGAAATGGGTACTCCAGTCGGGGGGTGGAGTGATAGACCACCCCGATATCAGAGCATCCCAGATAGATGCTCTGATATATAGACAGGATGGGGTACATTTAACAGACAAGGGGAATGACAAATTCATAGCGGACCTGCAGAGGTGCCTGCACATTCATGTGCAGGGGGGGAGCAGGGGGAATAAATTCATAATTTCACCCCCTGCTGTGGCCGATAGGGGGCGGAAATGGGCATAAGCAGGAACTGTGTGATCTCCTTTAGGGGCGCCTCTACTGAGGTGAGGGGCGATTTCCTTCTCGGATTACAGGGCTCGACCGGCCTGGGTTCGGGGAGGGGGTCGCTCCTGTGGCTCGCTGCCTGGGGATTATCAGAGACCAGTGGCAAGCCATCTCATACGCCGTGGGGGCGTGGCAAGGGGCAGGGGGCAGGTGTAAGTTTACCTGACCCTGCACCCGGCAAGGAGCTTTCGCCCTAGAGTTGCTCAGTTGAGGTTGTTGGAAAGTTAACTCCGCCCCCATTTGAGTTATGCACCCCTGCAAGTCACGTGGGGTTTATTTGGTTAATAGTTAATTAAGTTGGTTTAATAAAAGTGGCCCTATTTATACCCACACCTTGTGTCCGACTGTTACTCCGACTGCGCCGCAATGCCACTGGCAACTTACCCGCCGGCGCGGGTTGCGGCGTGGCCGGGGAATGAGGCCGCCATGTTGGGGGTGGTGCCTGCAGCCCCCACGTCATCCCCGGGGGCCACAGTGACGTGTCTTGGGGTGCGCGGGGCACCCATTGGCCGGGCAGGAGGAGGCAGCCCTATAAAAGGGGCTGCCTCGTGGCACAGTTTCTCTTTTGCCCGGCAGCGTGAGACACCCGCCCGCCCTCCCTCTGTTACAGGGTGCATATGATGGGTCGCCCCTCGGGGGGCCGAGTAGGAATTTTTTGCAGCCACAGCAAAATGGCCGAGCGGTGGCTGTTTTTTCGCCTACTCCACTCTGTGCGTGGGAGTGTGGTTAGGGGGTGGACCCACCAGCTAGTACCCCTCCCCCCCTCAAGGTCACTGGGGGGGACAGCCGATAGGGGGTGGAAATGGGCGTAAGCAGCAACTGTGTGATCTCCTTTAGGGGCACCTCTACTGAGGTGAGGGGCGATTTCCTTCTCGGATTACAGGGCTCGACCGGCCTGGGTTCGGGGAGGGGGTCGCTCCTGTGGCTCGGTGCCTGGGGATTATCAGAGACCAGTGGTGAGCCATCCCATACGCCGTGGGGGCGTGGCAAGGGGCAGGGGGCAGGTGTAAGTTTACCTGACCCTGCATCCGGCAAGGTGCTTTCGCCTTAGAGTTGCTCAGTTGAGGTTGCTGGAAAGTTAACTCCGCCCCCATTTGAGTTATGCACCCCTGCAGGTCACGTGGGGTTTATTTGGTTAATAGTTAATTAAGTTGGTTTAATAAAAGTGACCCTATTTATACCCACACCTTGTGTCCGACTGTTACTCCGACTGCGCCGCAATATACATTTCTCCAATTCTTTGCTATTTCTATTATTAGACCCGGATGCGCAAAAATACACAGCAAACAGTGTATATCATCTGTGCTGTTTGCTGGGAGGGAAATTGCTGGGAGACAGAGGCAGATTTGTTTTTCCTTGTTTTCCTTTCCCAAAACTAAGATGCATTTTATGCTCCAGTGCATCTTATATTCCCAAAAATATGGTAAATAAGCAAACAAGCTTGATCATTCAAGGTAGGCAAGGCAATCATAAGTGCTATTTCCAGACATAAAACCTGCACTAATTTAAAATGTGTCCCTCCTGCTGGGTTTTCATGACCTCAAATAGATTGTATATCTAGGCTGACAGCCCCCCCCCTTCAATTAGGAAATGCTAAAGCAGAGAAAACACTACCAAAAGTAATGAACAGCATTTCTTTTTAAAGCAATTGATGAGATCTAACAGCTAATAGCATGATAAATTTTAATAAGGATATTAAAAATTGTTATATTGGGTCATCCAGTTGACAAAAGTTAAGGAGGTAGCACTTGTTCAATGATATTTACCAAAAGGAAATGGAAAATTATTGTATTGTATTGAAAGTTGAAGGTATATGAAAAATGTATGTATTTATGAGTGGAGAAAAAATAAGCAATTTTACACACACACAACCAAAAAAGAACTTATCAGAACAAGTATAGTGAACCCTCGATCATCGCGAGGGTTCCGTTCCAGGACCCCAAGCGATGATCGATTTTTCGCGAAGTAGCGGTGCGGAAGTAAAAACACCATCTGCGCATGTGCAGATGGTGTTTTTACTTCCACCGCCGCCCGCAGCGCGTTGCTGGGGAGCGCGCGCGCGTTGCTGGGGCCGCTCCCCAGCTGGGGAGCGGATCTGGGGTTTCCCCAAGCGCGCGCGCGTTGCTGGGGCCGCTTCCCAGCTGGGGAGCGGAGCCGGGGTTTCCCCAAGCGCGCGCGCGTTGCTGGGGCTGCTCCCCAGCTGGGGAGCGGATCTGGGGTTTCCCCAAGCGCGCGCGCGTTGCCGGCTCCGCTTCCCAGCTGGGAAGTGAAGCTAGGCTGCCCCAAGCTCGCGCGCACCGCCCGCCCGCCCACGCTGTTGCCGGCTCCGCTTCCCAGCTGGGAAGCGGAGCTAGGCTGCCCCAAGCTCGCGCGCGCCGCCCGCCCGCCCGCCCACGCTGTTGCCGGCTCCGCTTCCCAGCTGGGAAGCGGAGCTAGGCTGCCCCAAGCTCGCGCTCCAGCCCAGCGCCGCTGGGGTCTTACCGGGGCAAGAGGGGGAAGACCCAGGGAAGCCTCTGCCCGGCGGGGAAACTCCACCATCTACGCATGCGTGGAAGGGCACGCATGCGCAGATGGTGGAGTTTACTTCCGGGTTGAAAACTAGCGAAATAGCCCTTTCGCGATCCTTGAGGACGCGAAACTCGAGGGTTCACTGTATTAACTTTAAAGCATAAGATGGAAAAACTGTCATCAGAAATAAATTACTGTAGAATCTAGCAGTAATTATTGACAAAGGGTAAAAAAAAAATGTATTTCTATTTTTTGGTATTCACAACAAAAAAGTATACTGCTTAATTGTTTTCATACCTTTCACATCCAAAGAGACTTATAGAAGAGGCTGGATCTGAGGAGGAATTCCATTGACAACTTTCAGCTAGTCAGCTGTTTTGTAATGTAGATTAGTCTGCAGACATCAACTGCCACAGCTACTCAGGATGTCATTCCTAATCTGCAAACATCAACTAATCTGCATACATCAACTACATCAATTACTCAAGGTGTTACCCCACCAACTAATCAGGATGTTTCAATACAACCAACCAACCCGCTTGCAGCAGCTGAGCCAACACGCCACACCCACCCAGCAGTATTTATAGAGGGACAGTAGCATAGACCACACTTTGTTTGCCCAAGCACAAAGCCAAAAAACAATAGCCTGAAGATGACGAGTGGGACCTTGTCAAAATGTGTTTTTGTTTTTAGCAGCTGTTTTTAATGCTCACAACTTTTTATCTGTAAAATAGTGATCATTAAATGAAATATTATTGATTTCAAGAGACTACCAAACCCAATCTACTTGTTTTCTGTTGGAAACTTACGGTGCACACTGATTGAATTTGTTACACTGAGGATGATCGAATCATTGAAAATAACCCACTAAAGTTAAATAACAGTTTACACTTATTTCAGCCTTAGGACAGAGGGATCTTCTGGTCTTCAGTTTTAGAATCATAGTACTTCTCTCCCATTGCTCTGAATGGAAGGAATTTCATTTGGATCACAGGAATATTATTGTACAATGGAGCTTGCATTTGAAATTGCAATTAATAACAAATGGTATTAGTAAAATACAAATTTGTGTTGTGATTTACATGTAAATACCAAACATTTCTGTAGTGAACATTTTATAAGTAGTCTTTGACTTACAACAGTTCATTTAGTGACAATTCAAAGTTACAATAACACTGAAAAAAGTGACCTTTGCAGCAATTCCCTTGATCACATGATCAAAATTCAGATGCTTCGCAACTGATTCATATTTATGATGGTTGCTATGTTCCAAGTCAATGTGATCTCCTTTTGTGACCTTCTGCCAAGGAAAGTTAATAGGGAAGCCAGATTCACTTAACAATCAGGCTATTAATTTAACAAATGTTGAGTCACTTGGGTGATTTTAGCCATTTGGTATAAAAATGATGATACTGACATTTCAGAATTTTCTTGTCCATGTAGTTTGGTTTCTTAAAATTGTTATATTTTGCTGCAGATCAGATGAATCGGTTTAAAAAAGAATTATATAAAATGTACTGATGCAAATTTATTTTTTTACTGTTCACTTTTTGTTTTTCCAGATCTAAGTAAATGAACAACAGGACATATGCCTCACCCTTTAAAACAGAAGATGAATATCTGAAAAGATATATCGTTCTCTTTAATGTGACCACATGAAACTGGATTGTATGCAATTATAAACATCAGATCCAAACAAAAAAGCCTGGTCTGCAAAAGATTTTACCAACTATAATTTCTTGGGAAATGATAAGATTTAATTAAAAACAAGTTTATGGACTAAAATTAAGGCAGATAAAATAATATCCATTTGTGAATAGGTGGCAATGTAAAATTTAAAAATGATGAAATAAAATATAAAATAATAAAATATAATAAAATATAAGGTAACCTAATAAATAATGGAGGAATGGAGAATTTTTAATATATTTTTCCTTTAAACGTTTGATTAATTGGATCAAACAGCAACTCATCTTAAACAATGACAAAATTGTAATTGATAATAAGCCTATAGATATGTTCAAGGGGAAAAAGGAAGGAAAATATCTTAAGGGAACAATCACATGAGGATTCAAGAGGAAGTTTGCAAAGGGGTATCATAAATAGTAAAAGTAAAGATTCCCTTTGCACATATGAATTACTCATTCCCAATTATAGGGGGAGATACAATATCCATCTCTTGGATATGGTAATTTTTTTCTTTCTTATGGAAGATCACAAGATACCCTCAACTTTGCTGGTGTCATTGTGAAGTTTGGAGAACAGCAAGTTAAGAAGTACACATTTCACCAATTTTAATAATCCATTGTGATTACCTGTGGACAACATTGTGTATTTTTCCTCTTGGAAGAGTGGGGGAGAGGGATGATGAGGACAAGGACAAGGATAATGAAGAAGAAGGAGAAGAATGAAAGATTGGATGCTTCATAATAAGGCAGAGCCAAACCAGATATCTTCTCACATTAGATCTTTTCCTTATTTTATTGAATCTTCCCATGAGGAACATAGAGCACTGTCTACATTTTTTAAGTCAATGGGGTCTTTTTGACTCAATTCAAGTTGCATAATACAGATACTAATACATATTGTTCTCCACAGTAGGTGGAACTATAATCCAGAATGGGTTGATCTTGCCCAATCAGATGAGGACTGAGACTGGTAATTTAAATACTGAGGGGCACTTCTGTCCTATTTCCCTCAGTCTTCAGTCTGGACAGAGGTCATCTTGTTCAATCCTCAGATTGATAGCTTCATTAGCTGATATCTCTACTTTTCATCTGTCATTGCACATGAGTTTGAGGTTTCCTTGATTCAACTGTCAGTTTTCAAGCTTTACTGCCTCTGACTGGATGGCAGGAGCAATAAAGAATAGAATAGAATAGAATAGAATAGAATAGAATTCTTTATGGGCAAGTGTGATTGGACACACAAGGAATTTGTCTTTGTGCAGATGCTCTCAGGGCCTTGGCCCTGCTCCAGTCCTGATAGGACTGAGGGACTATTATTTGGGGCCTTGTTCCCCATTAATTTCCCTCTGATTACCAGCTACTCTCAGGAACTTGTATGCTACACCTTTCCCCCTGAACTGCCAACATCTGTATCAGAGTGAGAGGAAAGGTTTAAGTCACCATGGCAACAAATCACTGATTTTTGCTCCAGCACTAGCAGTTTTTCCACTCCAATTCCTCTAACCAGCTCAGGTGACAGACCCTCCTTATCTCAGCAATTGCCTGACCACCCCTAAATTGACAGCGAAGGGGAGTTGCATCTTCGTTCCCTGCTGTCTCCTCTTCCTCCCATTGCTGCCGCTGGCTCTGGAGCTCTCCCACTTTTCCAATTATAGTCTGAGAACAGCAGAAGAATAGTGTTGTGTGAAACGAACTTGCACAGTTTGGGTTTGTGCCAAACTTTGCAGTGTTCGGCATGTTTTTAAAAGTTCGGGTTCAGGTTCGGCATTTGTTCGAACACCACGAAGCGCCGCCGCCCAGCTGTCATCTTCTGAGGAAGCAAAAAGAGGTGGGGAATCCCATGGAGACTCCTTCTGGCCCAGCTGAAATGGGGAGTTGAGGAGGAAATAAAGCCACAGGCCAGGAAGGAGATTCCCCACCTCCTTTTGCTTCCTTTTATTTTTATGGAAAAGGAAGCCGCAGCACCGCTGCAAGCAAAAGGAGGTGGGGAATCCTACAATGGGATTCTGGGGGTGGGGCTTTGACGTCACGGAGACTCCTTCCTGGCCTGTGGCTTTATTTCCTCCTCAACTCCCCGTTTCGGCCGGCCAGGAAGGAGTCTCCATGATGTCAAAGCCCCACTCCCGGAATCCCATTATGGGATTCCTCACCTCCTTGTTTATTTTTACGGGTGTAAAAATTTTTAAGTGTTCGGGTTCGGGTTTGGCGAATTTACCTGAACTCCGCCACCAAGTTCGGATAAGTTCGCTGAACCCGAACTTCGTTGGGTTCGCCCAACACTACAGAAGAACCAATTACCTGTTTGGAAGAAGTAGGCCTCATCCATGCACACAAGTAATCTGAAAGCCGACAGACAGCTGGGATCAATCAGCGGCTATTCGATGAGCCATGGAGCACAGGTGAAGCTGTCACCTCAGACAAGTTCATTGGCTTCCCCCACAGCCTTACCTTGTTTCTATGTGGGCTCCTTGTGGCTTGGGGATTTGGCGAGAGAGCCATTTTAGGTCTCTGTTGGTCCAGCCACCATTTTGTTTTTCTTGTGCCCCCATCTTACTTAGTCCAGGAGTGTAAAGACACTTGGGCTTCCAGATACTGGAAGTTTCCAACAGAAAACAAGTAATCATTCTATATGCCTAAGCTTTTGATTAATTCCTATTGATGACTGGTGATTTCTGGTCAAAGTTTATTGTCTCTACATATATAAAACCAAAAACCACTCATTCATTAATCATGAAGTCTCCAAAATAGTAAAGCTTATAAACTTAAATTTGACATGTATGTTCCTCTTGCCTTCTAGGTGCTCACTAAGAAAGGATTTTTCAAAATGACCATTGGAGCATTAGTATTTTCTATATTATTATTAACACGCTCTGTTGCCAAGGACTTCTACTTCCCCTCCCCATCTGAAAAGAAATCTGTTCCAAATGCAAAACACAAGCAGAGGAGAGAAGTTTCAGGTTCAGATTTACTTTCACAGCAAAAAGCAGGGAATAGGATAGGGAGGCTTCCATGGGGAAATTCTGAGGGAGAGAAGGGGGTAGGAAAGGAGAGAATTATGTGCGGCAAGGCTGAGGGGGAGAAGTGGAGGGGAGAGGGGAGGCTTCTATGCGGCAAGCCTGAGGGAGAGAAGGAGATGGGATAGGCAAGGCTTCTGTATGGCAAGGCTGAGGGAGAGAAGGGGAAAGAAGACGCCAAGTGTAACTACTCATTAATTTTCAAGCTGTAAGTTTCAATTTATCAAGCCCAATCACATAGTTCCATAGCAGAACACAGGTATTTAGCTAGTATTCAATACTAATATGTTTGTAATGGAGACATACAATTTCACTGGTGTTGATGTATGGGAGCTCGCAGCTGGCAACTGACTGCGGGTTACTCACAAATCCAATTGAGAGAAAAGACCTTGGACAAGAAACTTGCTCTTTGGTGAGACAACCTGGATTTTCTCTTTGGTGAGGCAACCCAGATTAAATCCAGGATGACCCTTTTATTGAAAGCAAACAAAGAAAGGCAGGCTTCTGTGATGCTACATTTCACATGGGTCTCTTACACCAATTCAAACTTATAACGTATTAAGCGTACAAAATATAACCAATAAAAATCACACAACTTGTGCTACATTTCAAAGTGCTGATTCATGAGAAAAAGAAAGCAAGAGCGAGAGAAGGGCCCCATCAGCCCACCTCATGATATATAATGTTGCACTTTTCTTAGGCTAGCAGCAACGAAAGCAAGATAAGAGTGCAGGGAAGGAGAATGTTGCTAGAGAAACTGGGTCATCATATGTGTCATGCTCAAGGTCTATGCTTTTCGCACGCACATTCCAAGACACTAGTTCCCGCGTTCCTGTAAGTTTCAATTTATCAAGCCCAATCACATAGTTCCATAGCAGAACACAGGTATTTAGCTAGTATTCAATACTAATATGTTTGTAATGGAGACATGCAATTTCACTGGTGTTGATGCACCTTTTGCATGCCCTTCTAGCCAATAGGGTTTGGGAGGTGTAGGGTGGGTTCAATATTTACATTAATTAACTGCTGCTAGTATAAAGTATTAAGAAAATTTGTAATAAAATGTGCATCTGCTGAAATGATAACTGACATTAGTGTTTTGGTGTGTGGTTCCTCTTTTCTTATACCATAGTTCTTTAATTCAGGATGCAAGAAGCTGGTGCTGTGGAAAATGGGGAACTATATGGTAACAGCATGTACAAAAATAGAAATGATGAAATAAGGTGGGGTGCTGGAAGACAGTTGCTATGAAAATGTGGTATTTGCTTGTTGTTTTAAGCTACCTTATGAATTGTCTATGACTTGTAGTTCGGGGCCAATTGGTCTCAAGTCATCCCTTTAGACTGCTTCTCTGATTGACCTTCATTGCAGTGTGATTACTTTAAGTGTCTTATATTTGCTATGCTATAATTTCTAATAAATCTCTGAATCATAAAGTGATATTTTTGTGGTGTTCTGTCTGTTCAATTTTTATTAAGTGCAGCTATGCTCATAATCAGGTTTGACAGTAGAAGGGAAATACCATCCCAGATCTGTAATATTTGAGGGGGAAAACTGATATCAAAGTGTACAAACCATTTCTATGATAATAATTGACTAATATTTAACTGCATTTCTCTGAAGAATGTTAAACTCCAGAGTAATTTAAGAGAAGAACTAGATATCTGCAAACTTGAAGTTTTTATAAGTATTTATAAAATAAATGTCAATAAATCTATATAAATAAAAATGTAAATGGTCATTTGCTCAAAATCTTAAATTTCTGAAAGTTCTTCACTGATTGAATTTGAATTTTGAAATTTTGATACAACATTGCATTGAAATATGCACCTATTTTTATTTATTTATTTATTATTTTTATTAATTGGACTTGTATGCCGTCCCTCTCCATGGACACCCCGTGGACTATATCTATATTATATAGTTGTCACACCTATGACAGGTAAAACATGCAGGTGCTTAAAATAGGACCTTAAAACAGGTCCTTTGCATTTCTAGCTCCACTTTCCACATTGTTATAGGTCAAAATCAACATCTTTTACCCCCCCCCCCCAAAAGGGGGTGAAAACTTGGGTGCTAATTTTCTTGCGCTAATCAGTGCTGAATCTGGATGCAAGGTTGTGGAGAGCTTTTTAAGAAGTATGCACATAGTCCATTAGATCCCAATAGCCAGAGATGGTTTTAGGTTCTGTTATGCCTTTCTAACATTTTCTTCTGTAAAATTGATTTGTGTTACATCACTGAAGTTAATTGTGGTATGACTAGGAAATGTTGTCCGTGAGCCATTGCTGTTAACAAAGACTGAGCTGAGGAATGTGTTAAAGAGGTTGGCTTTAACTGTTTCATCATTATAGTCTTTACCATTCGGTCCTTTAAGGCATGGGATGGATCTTGAGTCTTTGAGTTTGTTTTTTACCAAGTTATAGAAGGCACCTGTGGACTTTGTACATAAGTTTACTTCTTGATTGAAGTGATAATTGGTAAATTTTGTCTTTATTTGTTGACACAAATTTTTGTAGCAGCTTTTAATGTTTGCAATGTAGCCTGTTTTATTTTTTTGCCAAGTTCATCCTTTTTTTAGATTGGAGCTTCCTTATTTTTATGGTTAATTTAATTTTCTTGGTTTGGGTGATGGCGGTGCATATAATATAATGACTCCTTGGATTTCAAGCAAAAATATATTGCGGTACTCTTATCCCATTATTAAGGTAGTTTATGTAAGGACATATACTGAGACAAAAGTCAATCATGCTATGGTCACTGCTGGAAAAGGGTTCTTTTATTTGTAGCCTGTATATTGAGTGTAAACTGTTGCAGAAGATGAAATCAAGACAATTGTTGAGTCTAGTATTGTCTGTAACTAGTTGATCTAGCCCTAGACTCATTGAAGGGCTATAAAATTGTTTACTACCACACTGTGAGCGTGGCTTATTTTGTGGGTGTGGCTTGCTGGCCATGTGACCAGGTAGGAGTGACTTGACAATCATGTGACCAGGGGTTAGCTTAAAGGTCATGTGACTGGCTTAAAGGTGGCCAACTTACATCACTCACGTCAAGGATATGGATTAGGATGCCTGGCCTCTCCTCACCTCAAAGAGATACAATTTCCCTATCCATTTACTATTACTGAACATCCAAAATGTACTATTTAACTCTCTCTATATATGCCATATGTGGACATACATATTATAAATAGGCACATAAAAATATACATTATCTACTATATAAACTGTATGTGCATGCACAGCTCTTCTAAAATTATACACATTCAATCTCATTTACTGCGATAGGAAAAACATACCCAGAGCCCAGAAGGGGGAAAAAAGAAACAAAATTCAATTTTTGTCTACTGGTTCTGCATGCTTGACCGTACCCATAGGAGCCAATGCTATAATAGCACTGTAAAGGGTTGAATGTATGGGTTCAGTTGTACATTCGTTTAGGTTCCACTTTATATGTGGTAGGTTTAGGTCACCAAGAAATATAAGAGAATGTGGGTAGGAGGCTCCCTACATTAGTAATGAGGTTAGCTTGTTTGCATGTCATAATTAGGGCTCTATAACATAGTAGGAAGTGAAATGTGGTATTTAAGGTATTTAAGCCCCTCAAATATTGGAACACTGCTATCAAGTATCACTTCATCCTTCTCTTCACTAGACTAGTCATGCCCAGTTCCTGTAATCGTTCTTCATTTGTTTTATTCTCCAGTCCCCTAATCATCCTGGTTGCTCATCACTGCACTCTTTCAAGAGTTTCAATATCTTATTTATAGTGTAGTGACCAAAACTAGATGCAGTATTCTAGGTGTAGTCTTACTAAGACTTTATAGAGTGGTATTCGATCTTGATTATATCCATGGGTGGGCTACTGTCTGGACGGGGGGCTGGGGGGGGGGCACAGTGGGGTAGTGAAAATGGAGCTCCACCCCAGAGCACCCAATTTACACTGAAAGATATTGGAAGAAAATGCATCCTGCATAAGCCAAGCCCACAATGTAGTAGTAAAAATTTTGGTAGCCCTTCACTGATTATATCCCTCTGTTAATGCAACTCAGGATTGCATTGGCTTTTTTGGCTGCCACAGCACACTGCTAGCTAATATTTAACTGGCTGTCCACTAAGACTCCAAGTTCCCTCTCACAGTCACTGCTATTAATGCCAGTTTCACCCAGTTTATATGTGTATATTTGGTTTTTCTTGCCTAATTGTAAGATTTTACTTTCCTCTACTTTGAATTTCATTAGGTGGGAGCCAGTGTTCAATCTGTCAAGATTAATCTGGATCTTGTGCCTATCTTCAATGGTGTTAGCTATTCTTGACATTAATATTATCTGCAAATTTGATAAGTTCCACTTCTATTCATCATCTAAGTCATTTGTGAAGCACTGGGCCTAAGCTGGAATATGTCAGATATCAAATGTAATTTAATTATTTAATAATCAAATTTCTACACTGCCCTTTTCATCTGAGTCACTCTGAGTGATTTACAATACAAATTACCATGTTAAGACATGGAAGAATGAGAAAATGTTTTCCATTGCCAAGAAGTTTTCATAAATTCATGTATCAACCTGGGAAGATTTATCAATGCTGGGATGTTGCGGCGCAGTCGGAGTAACAGTCGGACACAAGGTATGGGTATAAATAGGGTCACTTTTATTAAACCAACTCAATTAACTATTAACCAAATAAACCCACGTGACCTGCAGGGGTGCATAAATCAAATGGGGGTGGAGTTAACTTTCCAACAACCTCAACTGAGCAACTCTAGGGCGAAAGCTCCTTGCCGGGTACAGGGTCATGGTAAAATTACACCTGCCCCCTGCCCCTTGCCACGCCCCCACGGCGTATGGGATGGCTCGCCACTGGTCTCTGATAATCCCCAGACAGCGAGCCACAGGAGCGACCCCCTCCCCAAACCCAGGCCGGTCGAGCCCTGTAATCCGAGAAGGAAATCGCCCCTCACCTCAGTAGAGGTGCCCCTAAAGGAGATCACACAGTTGCTGCTTATGCCCATTTCTGCCACCTATCGGCCATCCCCCCCCCAGTGACCTTGGGGGGGAGGGGTACTAGCTGGTGGGTCCACCCCCTAACCGCACTCCCACGCACAGAGTGGAGTAGGCGAAAAAACAGCCACAGCTCGGCCAATTTGCTGTGGCTGCAAAAAATTCCTACTCGGCCCCCCTAAGGGCGACCCATCATATGCACCCTGTAACAGAGGGAGGGCGGGCGGGTGTCTCACACTGCCGGGCAAAGAGAAACTGTGCCACGAGGCAGCCCCTTTTATAGGGCTGCCTCCCTCTTGCCCGGCCAATGGGTGCCCGGCGCACCCCAAACTCGTCACTGCGGCCCCCGGGGATGACGTGGGGGCCACAGGCTCCGCCCACAACATGGCGGCCTCCTTCCCTGGCCACGCCGCAACCCGCGCTGGCGGGTAAGTCACCAGCGGCATTGCGGCGCAGTCGGAGTAACAGTTGGACACAAGGTATGGGTATAAATAGGGTCACTTTTATTAAACCAACTCAATTAACTATTAACCAAATAAACCCACGTGACCTCCAGGGGTGAATAAATCAAATGGGGGCGGAGTTAACTTTCCAACAACCTCAACTGAGCAACTCTAGGGCGAAAGCTCCTTGCCGGGTGCAGGGTCATGGTAAAATTACACCTGCCCCCTGCCCCTTGCCACGCCCCCACGGCGTATGGGATGGCTTGCCACTGGTCTCTGATAATCCCCAGGCAGCGAGCCACAGGAGCGACCCCCTCCCCGAACCCAGGCCGGTCGAGCCCTGTAATCCGAGAAGGAAATCGCCCCTCACCTCAGTAGAGGTGCCCCTAAAGGAGATCACACAGTTGCTGCTTATGCCCATTTCCGCCCCCTATCGGCCACAGCACGGGGTGAAATTATGAATTTATTCCCCCTGCTCCCCCCCCTACACATGAATGTGCAGGCACCTCTGCAGGACCGCTATGAATTTGTCATTCCCCTTGTCTGTCAAATGTACTCCATCCTGTCTATATAACTCTATCTGGGATGCTCTGATATCGGGGTGGTCTATCACTCCACCCCCTGACTAGAGTACCCACTTCTTAACTGCTCTGTTGACCCTCTTCCTGGCCCCATTTACCGCCTTAGGGTTTATGGCATGCCTCCAGCACCTTTGTGGCAAAATGTTGGACCACAACACACGGGTGTCTGGCCACCACTTCCAAATCACCTGTAAGCCATCCCAAATGTGCCACAACAAATCCACGCCCGTCATTGATCCGAGGTCGTTACCTCCCACATGTAAAACCAACCACCCCGGCACCCCGTGCACCTTCCCACTGTTGAATAACAGGGGCAGTAAATCAAACCACCGCAGGCCTCGACGGCCCAACCATTGAACAAACACATGCTGGTCAAGCTCCAAGTGCATGCCGGGCGACGTCTCCCGGGCCCTTCTCTCGGCCCAGTATACCATGCTGTGGCCACAGATCAGGATCCTGTGCGCACCCTGTGTGTTATCTAAAGGAAGGGAGGAAACAAAGCAGCATCAGAAGTGGCGGAGCAGCTGCGCCCTGTCCCGCCCTACTCACCTAAGGGCGGATGTAAGTCTGGAAGGCCGCAGATCTCCATCGGCCCACTGCACGGATGTCCGGCGTGCTGAAACCCTCCTCCACTGCAAAGGAAGCTGCACCGATCCTAAAAGAGTGAGTCCCGTAACGCTTGGGGTCCAGGCCCAGCCGGGCCAGGGCCTTAGTCGTTACTGCCCAGAACTGGTACCTGGTGAGAGGTTCCCCAGAGGGATGACAGAAAAGCGGACCGGGTTCCATGCCCCTAAGGGCCCAGTATGCTGAAATTGCCCGTACGGGGCACACCCTCTTGTTGCTAGTCCGGGAAAGCTTAACCGTAATACCCCGTCCCTTTTGATCGGTCTTGGATCATCGCAGTCGTAGGAACACCGAGCCCCGCCTAAATCTGATATCCCTTGCCGTCAGGGCACAGCCGGAGCTGTCGAACCTGGATGCCGCTAAAACCTCACTAATACGGAAAGCCCCAAAAAACAATATAACCGCGGCCGCAGGGTAAAGTGCTGCCTCGTACTGAGAGCGGCATAGCCCGTCCCACAAGTCGCACAGCCCCCTTAGGTGAACTAGTTTAAGGGGATGCCTTCTGTCACCCCGAACCGGACCCCTCTCCCTAATCCAGCCCTCCAGTGTTTTTCTAACCCTGAAGTCCCCAGTGGTGTCTGAGAAGCCCCGTGACTTGGCTATAAAAGCCAAGCCAGCAAGTTTGCCCCGTATTGTTCGGGCGGACAACCCCCGATATCTGCTAAGTGCACAGAACTCAAGTAGGTGCTCCACCGGGGCCAGCCATAGCTGATCGTATCTCCTAAGGTGACGAAAAGCCCAAAATTCCCTACCTGCCCGCTGGTATGACCTCCTGGTGCTTGCGGCTATGGACATGTCCATTGCCCTGTTTACATTGGCCCTCCAATCAGCCACAGGTGGAGGGGGGCTGCCTCCGGGTGCTCCTCGGCCTGTGGGGCAAGCAGCCAGAACCTAGCCAACTGCCCCCTTGATAATGCGTCAGCCACCCCGTTCCTAATCCCCGGGACATGGTGTGCGCGAAAGAGCATGTTATGTGCCAGGCACTTCACTACCATATGTCGAACCAACCCCATCACCCGCTCGTTTTTGGAGGAAAGTGTGTTGACCACATGTACCACTGCCATGTTATCGCACCAGAAGTGTACCGTCTTCCCGGCGAAACTAGGGGACCAAAGCTCGATGGCCACAACAATTGGGAACAGCTCCAGGAATGTCAAATCCCTGCAAACCGCGGTATCCCACCAATCCTGCGGCCAGTCCGCCCGGAACCATCTATCCTTCCATATCACTCCAAAACCAGTCGTCCCTGCCGCATCAGATTTCACCTGCAAGTCCCCTTTCAAAAGCATGTCTTGTCTCCAAAAGGAAACCCCATTATATGTGTCTAAAAATTGTTGCCACACCCCTAGATCCTTCCTAACGCTAGCCGTCAGGCGGATCCTGTGGTGCGGCTTACTCAGACCCACCGTCGCCCGGTAAAGTCTATACATAAATGCCCTACCCGGCGCTATCACTCGACAAGCGAAATTCAACAATCCGGCTAGCTCCTGAACCTGCTTAAGAGTCACCCTCTTGGTGGCTCGAACAACCTTAACCGTGTCCCTGAGCCTAGTCAGCTTGACCTCAGGTAGCCTACACGTCTGTGCTACCGAATCTACCTCAATGCCTAGAAATGTGAGCCTGGTGGTGGGCCCCTCGGTCTTTTCGTGGGCTAGAGGCATGCCCAGGTCACCGCATAAATCCTGAAATCCTGCCATCCCCCGCTGGCATTCGTCAGAGCCAGCCGGCCCTGCAAAGAGAAAGTCATCTAGATAATGGACAACTGACCGAATCCCCGTGCCCTTCACATGGGCCCACTCTAGGAACGAACTAAACTTCTTGAATAAAGAACATGACACCGAACAACCCATCGGCAGGGCCCTGTCCACAAAGAAGCCCCCCTCAAACTGAAAACCTAGGAGGTCAAAATCCTCGGGGTGAATCGGTAAAAGTCGAAAGGCCGACTTAATATCACATTTGCCCATCAGGGCCCCCATTCCACACTCTCGGACCATCGAGACAGCCGTCTCAAAGGGTGTGTAGTGCACTGAGCACAGTTGTCCAGGGATGTGGTCATTTACCGATTCACCCTGAGGGAAAGACAGATGATGAATGAACCTGAACTCCCCGGCTGCTCTCTTGGGCACCACTCCCAGGGGGGATATTTGCAAGGAGGGCAGGGGCAGCTCCGGAAAGGGGCCTAACACCCGGCCCTCCCGCACCTCCTTCAAAATCTTTTCCCATACCGCATGCTCCATGCCAGCTATAGACCTCAGATTATCTGCAAGGCAGGCCCTCCTTGGCCCCTCGTATGGAATCTTAAAGCCCTCAGAAAAACCTTCCATCAAAAACTCGGCATCCTTCCTTGGTCGATAGCCAGTAAGTCTGTCCTTCAACCTGTCCAACCTAACGGGGGTTGGGCCCCTTCCCTTGAGCTCCTCCCGTCTGGGGTTTGGAGGGGGGCCCTGTTTCCTTGTTGCCGCCTCCCCCCGTGCCCCTGTAGCATGCTGAGGTTGGGTGTCTACCATTGCACAGAGCGCATGCGTGGCGAAAGCGGCAAACTGGCCTTGAATAGGCTCCCCTGGCGCCGTACTCGTAACAGTACGGCGGGATCCGAAAGGACAAACCCGACCCGCTACGTTGTGTAGAGCCCTGGGTCCCTGAACCCACCGCGGGGCGGGGAAGGGTTGCTTCCTTTCCTTGGGTCAGCAGCAGGTGGCCAGTGGGCGTCCGCCCGCTGGCCGGGGTAGCTGCTTGCTGCGTGGCCTGAAGCCACAGATCATTATGCCTCATGTCCCAAGGCCAGTGTCTATTGTGTGCGGCGAATCTCTGAAATGTCTCATCGTACTGTTTCCATGCCTCCCCCCCAAACTCCTGGTACGCCTTCAAGATCATATTCATGTAAAGTATAAGTTCGTGGGTCTTGTGCACGTCATCCTCCACTACCACTGAATGGTAAGCCAAGAATGCACACGCCCACACTAATATCCCCTTATCCATTTTAGTGTCCTTCGGTTCATCGGACCCTTTCTTACTATCCTTGTCTTTGTCCTTCTTGGACTTCTCCGGTAACAAAATACTGAAGATATCCACATAAGCCCCACGCCAAATTTTTCGCTTAAGGGCCTGTGACATATGCATGCTCAGCGGGGTGTCCGGAAGGCCAGGGGTGAAAGGGTTGTCACTGTTGCCCCCGAAGGAGTCAGTGGACACCGTTGTGGTTGACTCGGAGCTATCCTGCGATGTGTCCCTTCTCTTCCTACCCCGTTTTGTCACCTCCCGCCTGCACTGCCTCCCCCACACCTGGGCTGCCGTGCGCGATCGCCATGTTCTGTGTGCCCTATGTGGTGTGCGTTTGACAGCCTGCAGCCGGCCTCGTGGCCCCCTTGGACGGGACCAGCGATGCTTAGGTACAGGGTACTCACCCCAATGTGAAGAGTCATCATCGGTGTCCTCAGAGCAGGAGGCTGTCCTGCTTACCCGCTTCCTCTTATGCTTCTTCTTAGCGCGATGCTCAGATCGCTCCTTCTGGGACCTCTCCTCCGATTCCGAGGAGCTCCGCGTCCCCTCCACGCTCGTGGAGCCTGTGGCCCCCATCTGCTGGGGCCTTCCCCTCTTCCTTGGCCTCTCATCCAGTTTCTTGAGTAAAGCAGATAAGAGTTGTGAGGAAACAGCAAGAGAATCATCCCCTGCCCCTTCCACCCCAGGTGTCCTCACCGCAGGGGACCCCTCCTCAGACATGCTAAGCTCTGAGGCGCTGGGTTCCCCTTCCCCTGTTCCTTCAGCCATCCTACCGCATGGCCCCCAAGATGGGGCCCACCCCTGGTGGCGGCCTCCCACTCCTGGGGGTGGCCCCCAATGCTTTGCCGCCCTTCCCCTTGATCCTACTGCCCCCCTGGACCTTCCCTCTCGCCCAGGCCTCCCGGCCTGCCCAGCCCCAGAAGCCTCTATCCATGCCCTCTTTGGGGCCCTCTTGCATCCCGTACGCCGGGGCTCGATGGGGGGGTGCCCTGCTCGCTGGCCTGCTCCCCCGCTCCCCGCTGCCAGTTTCCCGCCTTTGCCCTGCTGCCTCACGCCATCGCCGAAAAAACCACCCCCGAGAGACAATCCAGCCCCAATAGCCTCCAATCCGCTGTCCACCGCCCTCCGCCGGCCTGATCAGGATCCGATCGCCGGCTGCGCTGTCCGCGAACTTCTTCGGCCTCCGGCCCTTGTCCCCTGCCGTGTGATGTCTCCGGGTGCTTCAGGGCTGTCTCACGCTGCTGGGCAAAGAGAAACTGCGCCACAAGGCAGCCCCTTTTATAGGGCTGCCTCCCTCTTGCCCGGCCAATGGGTGCCCCGTGCACCCCAAACTCGTCACTGCGGCCCCCGGGGATGATGTGGGGGCCGCAGGCTCTGCCCACAACATGGTGGCCTCCTTCCCCGGCCACGCCACAACCCGCGCCGGCGGGTAAGTCGCCAGCGGCATAAGTGGGTTTTTTCCCTCTTTTGAAGAGATAGAAGCACAGCATGAAAAGTTGAAAGTTCATGCTTGATTTGTTTGTTATTCATTGCAATACAAAGTTCACAAAGTTCTCATTTAGTCCTCATTTAGCTAGCAAGGTCATATTTTTATTCCAGTAATACTTCTTTTTCATGTTCCGTAACAAAAAGCAAAGCAAAAAGGAGGCGGGGATGATAGTATCTCAGAGAAATCAGCTGAAATAGCTAAACTACTGAACTGAATTTTAGTGGCTGGGAGATTACCTGCAGAGCTATGAAGGCCTGGCTGCTCCCGACTGCTGTTTTTCTTCTCTGGCCAGACTTCTCTTCTCAAAAAGGTAAGTTAAAACAAAGAGAAATCAAGGGGGAACTAGTGCCTGATTGCATTCATTAAAGGAACTAGTTCTTTTAGAAAAGACAAACAGTTTCATTTTTCTCTTGAGGCTTTCTAGACATTTGTAATACCAGATTCTTTAAAAATATCATGGATTTATAATTCCAATCCTGTTTTCAAATACAAGACTTTTCAGCAGTTGATTTGTAAATAACAAAATACTTCACACCAGTATTATAAATTCACAACAATTCTGAGGATCTTTGTTTCAGTTAATAAAGAAATTGATATGATCATAACCAAGTAATTACCATGACTAAGATGACGTTTCATAAGTCAGAGTGATTGAAGTTGTAGAGATGTATTTTAGTTGGGTATCGTATATATCAGGATAAATACAAAGAAATTAGCGGATGTCTAAATTGAAAATGGTTGTATCCTTTACATGAAGACAATGAAGGTAATATTGACTTCACAATATTTTAAAGTTCAGACTATATTTTCTAAGACTATATTCTTACTTTGAGCCAATCATATATTTATCACTGTTTTGGATGATTGCAAAAGTCATTCATGAAGGAAAAGGAAGAAATAAAACTGATCTTAATCAACAATCAGTGATGGAGAACCTTTTTTTCCTCAGAAAGAGCATGGGCGCATGCTATCGCCCATGTGCGAGTGTTCACACCCATAATTCAATGCCTGGGGAGGGCGAAAACAGTTTTCCCTGCCCCCTAGAGGCTGGAAATGGCCTGTTTCCCAACTTCTGGTGGACCCAGTAGGCTCATGTTTCCCCCTCTCCAGGCTCCCAAGGCTTCCCTGGAGCTGAAAGAGGGTAAAAACGCCCTCCCCCATCCCTCCAAAGTCTCTCTGTAAGCCAAAAACACCCTCCCAGGGCCTTTGTGCAAACAAAAAATCAGCTGGCCAGCACACAGATGCACGTTGGAGCTGAGCTAGGGCAATGGCTCGTGTGCCAGCAGATATGGCTACGCATGCAACCTGTGCCACAGCTTCATCATCACTAGTATAGATGGTATTCTTTCCCCAATAATTGTAAAATTAATTGGTAACTCAATGCCATGAGAAGTTGTGAATGCTATCCAATTTCAGACTTTTTCAAATTCAATAGCTAAATTCACTAGCTGACGGGTTAGAGGCAATTATTCTATAATTATTTTCTTCCTGATTCTGACCGGAACAATCTGGAACTGAATATATTCAAAACTGTAAAAAAAATGGTAGACTTTAGGAGAAATCCATCTGTACTTTCACCTCTTACAATACTAGACAATACAGTATAAAGAGTAGAGACCTTCAAATTCCTATGGTCAACTATATCGTAAGATCTAAAATGGACACTTAACATAATCAAAAAAGCACAACAAAGAATGTTCTTTCTGCACCAATTCAGAAAGCTCAAACTGCCCAGGAAGCTACTGATACACTTCTACAGAGGAATTATTGAGTCTGTTATCTACCCCTCTATAACTGTCTGGTTTGGTTCTGCAATCCAACAAGACAGACACAGACTTCAGAGGATAATTAGAACTGCAGAAAAAACAATTACTACCATCCTTTCTTCTATTGAGGTCCTGTATACTGCACAAGTCAAAAAGTGGGTTGTGAAAATATTTACTGACCTCTCACATCCTGGACACAAACTGCTTCAATTCCTACCCTCAAAACAGCACTATAGAGCAATTCACAGCAGAACAATTTATTATTTATTTATTTATTTATTAATTATTTAGATTTGTATGCCGCCCCTCTCCGCAGACTCAGGGCGGCTCACAACAAAGTGAAACAATTTACAACAAATCTAAATTACAGTTTAAAAATATTTTAAAAACCCCATTTTCTAAACAAACATACATACAGACATACCATTCATAAATTGTATATGCCCGGGGGAGATGTCTCAGTTCCCCCATGCCTGATGACAAAGGTGGGTCTTAAGGAGTTTACGAAAGGCAAGGAGAGTAGGGGCAGTTCTAATCTCCGGGGGGAGTTGGTTCCAGAGGGTCGGGGCCGCCACAGAGAAGGCTCTTCCCATGGGGCCCGCCAACCGACATTGTTTAGTTAATGGGACCCGGAGAAGGCCCACTCTGTGGGACCTAATCGGTCACTGGGATTCGTGTGGCAGCAGGTGGTCTCGGAGATATTCTGGTCCAGTGCCATGAAGGGCTTTAAAGGTCATAACCAACACTTTGAATTGTGACCGGAAATTGATCGGCAACCAATGCAGACTGCGGAGTGTTGGTGAAACATGGGCATACCTAGGTAAGCCCATGACTGCTCTCGCAGCTGCATTCTGCACGATCTGAAGTGTAACTCTGGCCCTGGACTCAGGTTGCTGCTGCTTAATGCCAGGTCGGTGGTAAATAAAGCTCTCCTCATCCGGGATTTGATCCTGGATGAGGAGGCCGACCTGGCATGTATCACTGAAACCTGGCTGGGCCCAGAGGGAGGTGTTCCTCTCTCTGAAATTTGCCCAGCTGGGTTTCAGATATGGCATCAACCTCGACCCCAGGGAAGGGGGGGAGGAGTGGCTATTATAGCCAGGGAGAGCCTTTGCCTACGTGGACTCATTGCTCCGGAAATTGCGGGTTGCGAGTCACTCTTTATGAGGTTGGACTTAGGGGTTCAGGTGGGCTTATTTCTCACGTACCTGCCTCCCAGCTGCGTGTCAAAAGCCCTGCCTGTGCTACTCGAGGAGGTAGCCGGGTTGGCGGTGGAGTTCCCCAGACTTATTGTCTTGGGGGACTTCAACCTGCCGTCACTCGGCGAAACCTCGGGGTTGGCACAGGAGTTCATGGCCACCATGACAGCCATGGACCTGACTCAAGTAGTACGGAGTCCGACTCATGAGGGGGGGCACGCACCTGACATGGTATTCCTTTCCGAGCAATTGAGCAATGGTCTGAGACTAAGGGGCTTAGAAGCAGTGCCTTTGTCATGGTCAGACCATTTTCTACTAAGGCTTGACTTCCTGGCTCCAATCCTTCCCCGCAGGGAGGCGGAACCAATGAAGATGTTCCGCCCCAGACGCCTAATGGATCCAGAGGGTTTCCAGACGGCGCTTGGGGTTATTCCAGAGGCACTCATCCACAGTTCGGTGGAGTCTCTTGCGGAGGCCTGGAATACGGCTGCTGCGGAGGCTCTCGACCGGATTGCGCCTTTGCGACCTCTCCGTGGCGCTAGACCCCGTAGAGCCCCATGGTTCAACGAGGAGCTCCGGGAGTTGAAACGCCAAAAGAGACGTCTAGAGAAGCGATGGAGGAAGAGTAGGTCTGAATCTGATCGAACACTTGTAAGAGCTTTTATTAAGACTTACAAAGTGGCGCTCAAGGCGGCAAGATGCGCGTACCATGCCGCCTTGATTGCATCAGCGGAATCCCGCCCGGCCGCTCTGTTTAGGGTGACCCGCTCCCTTCTTAACCAGGGGGGAGTTGGGGAGCCCTTGCAGAGTAGTGCCGAGGAGTTTAACACGTTTTTCGCTGATAAAGTCGCTCAGATCCGGGCCGACCTCGACTCCAATTGTAAAACAGAGTCGACTGACAACGAGTCAGTCGAGGTGACTGGGGCACGTACTTGTCCACCTGTCTGGGAAGAGTTTGATCTGGTGACACCTGATGAAGTGGACAAGGCCATTGGAGCTGTGAGTTCCGCCACCTGTTTACTGGATCCGTGTCCCTCCTGGTTGGTCTCGGCCAGCAGGGAGGTGACACGGAGCTGGGCCCAGGAGATTACCAACGCTTCCTTGGGGAGGGGAGTTTTTCCATCACTCTATAAAGAAGCGCTTGTGCGCCCCCTCCTCAAGAAGCCTTCCCTGGACCCAGCAGTACTCAACAACTACCGTCCAGTCTCCAACCTTCCCTTCATGGGGAAGGTTGTCGAGAAGGTGGTGGCACTCCAGCTCCAGCGGTCCTTGGAAGAAGCCGATTATCTAGGTCCCCAGCAGTCGGGCTTCAGGCCCGGTTACAGCACGGAAACCGCTTTGGTCGCGTTGATGGATGATCTCTGGCGGGCCCGGGACAGGGGTTTATCCTCTGTCCTGGTACTCCTCGATCTCTCAGCGGCTTTCGATACCATCGACCATGGTATCCTTCTGCACCGGTTGGAGGGATTGGGGGTGGGAGGCACTGTGCTTCAGTGGTTCTCCTCCTACCTCTCTGGCCGGTCGCAGTCGGTGTTAGTGGGGGGTCAGAGGTCGACTCCGAGGTCTCTCCCTTGTGGGGTGCCTCAGGGGTCGGTCCTCTCCCCCTTGCTATTTAACATCTACATGAAACCGCTGGGTGAGATCATCCAAGGACATGGGGTGAGGTATCATCAATATGCCGATGATACCCAGCTTTACATCTCCACCCCATGCCCAGTCAACGAAGCGGTGGAAGTGATGTGCCGGTGCCTGGAGGCTGTTGGGGCCTGGATGGGTGTCAACAGACTCAAGCTCAACCCGGATAAGACGGAGTGGCTGTGGGTTTTGCCTCCCAAGGACAATCCCATCTGTCCGTCCATTACCCTGGGGGGGGAATCATTGACCCCCTCAGAGAGGGTCCGCAACTTGGGCGTCCTCCTCGATCCACAGCTCACATTAGGGAACCACCTTTCAGCCGTGGCGAGGGGGGCGTTTGCCCAGGTTCGCCTGGTGCACCAGTTGCGGCCCTATCTGGACCGGGACTCATTACTCACAGTCACTCATGCCCTCATCACCTCGAGGTTCGACTACTGTAATGCTCTCTACATGGGGCTACCTTTGAAAAGTGTTCGGAAACTTCAGATCGTGCAGAATGCAGCTGCGAGAGCAGTCATGGGCTTACCCAGGTATGCCCATGTTTCACCATCACTCCGCAGTCTGCATTGGCTGCCGATCAGTTTCCGGTCACAATTCAAAGTGTTGGTTATGACCTTTAAAGCCCTTCATGGCACTGGACCAGAATATCTCCGAGACCGCCTTCTGCCGCACGAATCCCAGCGACCGATTCGGTCCCACAGAGTGGGCCTCCTCCGGGTCCCGTCAACTAAACAATGCCGGTTGGCGGGCCCCAGGGGGAGAGCCTTCTCTGTGGCGGCACCGGCCCTCTGGAACCAACTCCCCCCGGAGATCAGAACTGCCCCTACTCTTCCTGCCTTCCGTAAACTCCTCAAAACCCACCTTTGCCGTCAGGCATGGGGAAACTAAACATCTCCCCTGGGCACGTTGAAGTTATATATGGTATGCCTGTATGTGTGTATGTTAGTATAGGGGATTTTCTTAAACTCATAATATTTTAATTAATTGGATTGTATTGGATTGTTTTTCACTTGTTGTGAGCCGCCCCGAGTCTTCGGAGAGGGGCGGCATACAAATCCAAATAATAAATAAATAAATAATAAAGTTTCCGAAAACTTTTCAAAGGTAGCCCCATGTAGAGAGCGTTACAGTAGTCGAACCTCAAGGTGATGAGGGCATGAGTGACTGTGAGCAGTGAGTCCCGGTCCAAATAGGGCCGCAACTGGTGCACCAGGCGAACCTGGGCAAACGCCCCCCTCGCCACAGCTGAAAGATGGTTCTCTAATGTGAGCTGTGGATCGAGGAGGACGCCCAAGTTGCGGACCCTCTCCAAGGGGGTCAATAATTTCCACCCCCCAAGGGTAATGGAAGAACAGAGGAATTGTCCTTGGGAGGCAAAACCCACAGCCACTCCGTCTTATCTGGCTTGAGTCTGTTGAAACCCATCCAGGCCCCAACAGCCTCCAGGCACCGGCACATCACTTCCACTGCTTCGTTGACTGGATATGGGGTGGAGATGTAAAGCTGGGTATCATCAGCGTACTGATGATACCTCACTCCATGCCCTTGAATGATCTCACCCAGCGGTTTCATGTAGATATTAAATAGCAGGGGGGAGAGGACCGACCCCTGAGGCACCCTACAAGGGAGAGACCTTGGGGTCGACCTCTGGCCCCCTACTAACACCGACTGTGACTGACCAGGAATGGTAGGAGGAGGACCACTGGAGAACAATGCCTCCCACCCCAACCACTCCAGCCAGTGCAGAAGGATACCATGGCCAATGGTATCGAAAGCCGCTGAGAGGTCAAGAAGCACCAGGACAGAGGATAAACCCCTGTCCTGGGCCCGCCAGAGATCATCCATCAACGTGACCAAAGCAGTTTCCGTGCTGTAACCGGGCCTGAAACCCGACTGCTGGGGACCTAGATAATCAGCTTCTTCCAAGGACCGTTGGAGCTGGAATGCCACCACCTTCTCAACAACCTTCCCCATAAAGGGAAGGTTGGAGATTGGACGGTAGTTATTGAGTATGGCTGGGTCCAGGGAAGGCTTCTTGAGGAGGGGGAGCACAAGCGCCTCTTTATAGGATGATGGAAAGGATCCCCTCCCCAAGGAAGTGTTGACAATCTCCTGGACCCAGCTCCGTGTCACCTCCCTGCTGGCCGAAACCAGCCAGGAGGGCCACGGATCCATTAAACAGGTGGCAGAACTCACAGCTCCAATGGCCTTGTCCACTTCATCAGGTGTCACCGGATCAAACTCTTCCCAGACAGGTGGACAAGTACGGGCCCCAGTCACCTCGACTGACTCGTTGTCAGTCGACTCTGTTTTCCAATTGGAGTCGAGGTCCGCCTGGATCTGAGCGATTTTATCAGCGAAAAACGTGTTAAAATCCTCAGCACTACTCTGTAAGGGCTCCCCAACTCCCCCCTTGTTAAGAAGGGAGCGGGTCACCCTAAACAGAGCAGCCGGGCGGGATTCTGCTGATGCAATCAAGGCGGCATGATACGCGGATCTTGCCGCCTTGAGCGCCACTTTGTAAGTCTTAATAAAAGCTCTTACAAGTGTTCGATCAGATTCAGACTTACTCTTCCTCCATCGCTTCTCTAGACGTCCCTTCTGGTGTTTCAACTCCCGGAGCTCCTCGTTGAACCATGGAGCTCTATGGGGTCTAGCGCCATGGAGAGGTCACAAAGGCGCAATCCGATCAAGACCCTCTGCTGCAGCCTTGTTCCAGGCTTCCGCAAGAGACTCTGCCGAACTGTGGATGAGTGTATCTGGAATAACCCCAAGCGCCGTCTGAAAGCCCTCTCGGTCCATCAGGCGTCTGGGGCGGAACATCTTAATTGGTTCCGCCTCCCTGCGGGGAAGGATTGGAGCCAGGAAGTCGAGCCGTAGTAGAAAATGGTCTGACCATGACAAAGGCAATACTTCTAAGCCCTTTAGTCTCAGACCATTGCTCAATTGCTCAGAGAGGAATACCATGTCGGGTGCATGTCCTCCCTCATGAGTCGGACCCTGCATTACTTGAGTCAGGTCCATGGCTGTCATGGTGGCCATGAACTCCTGTGCCAGTCCAGAGTCTTCACCGAGTGACGGCAGGTTGAAGTCCCCCAAGACAATAAGTCCGGGGAACTCCACCGCCAACCCGGCTACCTCCTTGAGCAGCACAGGCAGGGCTTTTGACACGCAGCTGGGAGGCAGGTATATGAGAAACAAGCCCACCTGAACCCCTAAGTCCAACTTCATCAAGAGATACTCGCAACCCGCAATCTCTGGAGCAATGAGTCCACGTAGGCAAAGGCTCTCCCTGGCTATAATAGCCACTCCTCCCCCCCTTCCCTGGGGTCGAGGTTGATGCCATATCTGAAACCCAGCTGGGCAAATTTCAGAGAGAGGAACTCCTCCATCTGGGCCCAGCCAGGTTTCAGTAATACATGCCAGGTTTGCCTCCTCATCAAGGATTAAATCCCGGATGAGGAGAGCTTTATTTACCACCGACCTGGCATTAAGCAGCAGCAACCTGAGCCCAGGGCCAGAATTACACTCATCACCAGTACCCAAGGTTGAGCTCACAGAGCCAGAACAAGGGATCATTATTAAGCAACGATCCCTCGTTCCCCTGGAACGGTTAACTCTGTGGCCCCCGCCATATCTGCCTCTCCCCAGCAACACCGGGATATTCTGACCCTCTGTCACCCCAGAGATCAGCACCCCCCCTCCTCCTGCCTCTCCGGCATCAGGTGGGCTAAATCCGTCATTCATACTGTTTCCAATTATCTCATTCATACCATACTCCCACCCACCCCAACCATCACACTCATACCAATCATTCACTCCATGCACAGTGTTATATCTACGCCAATCATCCATTAATTAAGAAAAAAAAACCCAATAATATTAAAAATGAATTAAATTAATAATAGTTAAAACATTAATAAAATATATCACAATAAATAAGTATAAAATAGAGAGTAGAAAAAGTTCATAAATTAATAATTGATAATATAAAATTAGATCTTAGTTATTAATTAATCATCAGGCAATCGATCAATCCAGGTATGATGTCCTCTATAGGTCTTCTATGAGGTCTTAAAGTCTTAAAAGGTCTTTAAAAAGCTGCTGTCTTCTACAATCAATCCACTAAGGGCGCAGGTCTTCAATAATAGTGCATAGCAATCAGGAGGAGGGGGGATGGGGGGGGAGACGACAAATGGTGATAAAAATTTGCAAAGATAGCATTAGCAATATCACCAGTCTGGTTGGCCACAGTGTTCCCGAGCAACCAATTACAATCCTCACCCCCTCTAATCATTTTAGTCATTGTTGTTCCAATATCCACCAACTCCATCTGTCTCTTCGATCTTTCAATCCCCTTCTAACCTCCCCTCGGCACCAGCAACTCTCACCCACTGGTGCCATGTGGGGGGGCGGGGGGGTTGTCTCTGGATGTCCCCCGCTTGCAGTTGTCCTCCGCCACTGGCAACAGGTCGCTCCCATTTCGGTGTTGGTGTTGGTCTCCACTTCTCTTCGTCGCCTCCATTACCCCCTGGCTTCCACCATCCCGCCGCTGGTCATTCTCACTCACCAAGGGCCAGGCGGGAGGCTCAGTTCAGCAATAACCTCCACGCTCCACACTCCACGCTGTCTCAACTTCTTTCCTCCTTTTCTCCCTCCAATGTTTGTATTTCGTGCCAGGCACTGCCGCCATCCTCCCCGTCTCAGCTGGTCACCTCTCGATGCCGTGGTCTTTCTTGGTGCCTCTACAACAGGGTGGATGCCCTCTCTGTCGCCTCCGCCTCAGCACCGGTCACTCTCACTCACTGGGGCCGGGGCGAGAGGCTCAGTTCGTTAGTACCTCCACACTCTCTCGGCTCCTTTCCTCCCTCCGATATTCAAATTTCGCGCCAGGCATGGACGCCATCTTCCGCGTCCCAGCTGATTGTCTCTCCATGCCGCAATCTTTCTCAGCACTTCTACAGCGGGTGGGAATATCTCATCTCCAGCCCTCAAGCCCTCAAGATGCAGCAGCAGCAGGCAGACTTCAGGGCATTTCTCACCCTGGATTAATACATTTCACTGCTCAAACTGGAACCGGAAATATACTGTGTGTCCAATCATACTTGCCAATAGAATTCTATCTCTTCCCCTGGGGCCTGCCAGACGACATTGTTTAGTCGACAGGACCCAGAGAAGGTCAACTCTGTGGGACTTTATCGGCCGCTGGGATTTACAAACACTTTTCAAATGTAGAGAGCATTGCAGTAGTCGAACCTCGAGATGACGAGGGCATGAGCGACTGTGAGCAATGACTCCCTGTCCAAATAGTGCCGCAACTGGTGCACCATGTGAACCTGTGCAAACGCCCTCCTCATCACAGCCGAAAGATGATGTTCCAATTTTAGCTGTGGATTGAGGAGGAAGCACAAGTTGCGGACCCTCTCCGAGGGGGACAATAATTCCCCCCCCCCAGGGTAATGGACAGACAGATGGAAGTGTCCTTGGGAGGCAAAACCCACAGCCACTCCGTCTTGTCAGGGTTGAGTTTGAGCTTGTTTACACTCATCCAGACCCCAACAGCCTCCAGGCACCGGGACACCACTTCCACTGCTTCGCTGACTGGACATAGGGTGGAGATGTACAACTGGGTATCATCAGTATACTGATGATACCTCACCCTATGCCGTTGGATGATCTCACCCAGCGGTTTCATGTAGTTATTAAATAGTGGGTGGGGACCGATCCCTGAGGCACCCCACAAGAGAGAGACCTAGAGGTCAACCTCTGACCCCCCACTAACACCGACTGCAACTGACCACAAAGGTAGGATGAGAACCACTGAAGAACAGTGCCTCCCACTCCCAACCCCTTCGCCGGCACAGAAGGATACCACGGTCGATGGTATCGATGGTATCGAAGCTGCTGAGAGGTCAAGAAGCACCAGGACAGAGGACAAGCCCCTGTACCAGGCCCACCAGAGATCATCCATCAGCGCGACCAAAGCAGTTTCCGTGCTGTAGCCAGGCCTGAATCCTGACTGTTGAGGGCCTAGATAATTGGCTTCTTCCAAGAACTCTGAAAGTCCCATTTGAGTCCCATCTCAAGCAGGAGGCATTCCTGGCCTTTTAAAGGAGGCCTTCATGAAGGAGCCAATCCACAAAGACCCAGAACCCCATCATTCATTTGTAGTAGATGTGGATGTGTCAGACATTGCCGTCAGAGCCATGTTCTCCAGGCTCATGAGGATGGCAGTCCTCTTTTCCCATGCACTTATTATTCCAGCAAGTTAAATCCATCCGAACGCAATTACACAATTTGGGAGAAAGAGTTATTTGCCATTAAGACCACGTTCAAGACCTGGAGGCATCCCCTTGAGGAGTATTGACATCAAGTAGAAGTTTGGACAGACCGCAAGAACCTGGAATTCCTATAAAGTCCAAGGAAACTTAACCAGCACCAGATCTGGTGGTCCTTCTTCTTTGCCCAATTCAACTTTATTTATTTATTTATTTATTTATTTATTTATTTATTTATTTATTTATTTATTTGTTTGTTTGTTTGTTTGTTTGTTTGTTTGTTTGTTTGTTTGTTTATTTATTTATTTATTTATTTATTTATTTATTTATTTATTTATTTATTTATTTATTTATTTATTTATTTATTTATTTATTTATTTATTTATTTATTTATTTATTTATTTATTTATTTATTTATTTAGATTTGTATGCCGCCCCTCTCCAGCCCCTCTAAAGTCACCTACCCTCTAAAGTCACCTACATCCTGAGTGGGTGTAACCACCTGGCAAATGCCCTATCCCGCAAACCTGAATACATCCATGTCGAGGACCCACTGCTGTCTCAGATTATCCTGCCCATCAAGTTGTTTATGGCTGTCCACAACCCTGTTGATCTACGAAGACATATTCGGGAGGAGAAGCAGAGGATGATTTTGTAGAGCAACGGAAGTGGAACATAGGGCCTGAGTCTCCTTGGACCTTCTCAGAAGACCTTCTCCACTTCTGAGACAAATTGTATGTCCCAGCAGGACTGCTCTGAGGTCTGACTTTTACCCAATGCCATATTAACTCTGTGTCAGGACATTTCAGTCTGTTTAAGATACTTCACTTGGTTTTCCGGACTTTTTGGTGACCCTGACTCCGTCATGACATCCAATCCTATATGACCTCCTGTATCTGGTGTCGTCAGGCCAATTCAGTCATGGGAGCACCTCCTAGTCTGGTGCAGCCTTTGGTGAGGCCAGAGAGACCCTGGGAGTCCATCTCCATGGACTTTCTAATGGACTTGCCTCTGTCCACCAGTTTCATGACTGTGTTCATGGTGGTAAACATGCTGATGAAGATGGTGCATTTCATCCCCTTTCGAGGATTACCATCAGCTCGCTCCATTGCCCACATATTTATTCAGCATGTCTTCTAGTTACATGGGCTGCAAGATAGGGTCATGTCAGACAGAGGGGCCCAATTCACCACCCAATTCTGGAAAAGTCTGATGTCAGCTCTAGAGATCCAAGTCTGTTTATCATCAGCACATCAAACTGAAACTGACGGAGGCATGGAGAAGGTGATTGGCATCCATGAGCAGTACCTGCATTGTTTTGTCAATCAACAACAGGATAATTGGGCAGAGTATCTCGCAGTGGTCAACTCCCAACACACTTCCATCCAAAGCACTCCTTTCTTAGACAATTTGGGCTACCACCCCCACTTCTTCCAGCTCACACTCCTTGATTCCCCATTTCCTGCAGCAGAGGACTTCTCATTCAAGCTGCAGGCCATTCACCAATTAGTATATGAAACCAATTGGTACATGAAACCATACATGAACAAGGCCAAGGTGGATTACAAAAAGGTCATGGATCACTCTTGAAGAGCCACACCACCATTGGTGATAGGGGATCGAGTATGGCTCTCTACCAAGCATCTCCCCACTGACTGACCAGTCTGCAAGCTCAGCCATCACTATCTGAGGCCATTTCCAGTGGAAGCAGTCATGTTCCTGTGACTTATTGCCTGACCTTGCCCCTCTCCATGTCTATCCCGTGTTCCACTCTTCTCTTCTTGTTCCTGACAATCCTGCCTGTCTGCTCCATCTTCTTCATCAACCACAGCCATTGCCCAGTATATGAGATGAACTGCCCAAATTTGAGGTCGCCAGCATTCATGATTCACAGTGGCTGAAGGGCTGGTTCCAGTACCTCATCGAGTGGAAGGTGAATGGGCCAGAAGATTTCATGTGGAAGGATGTGATCTCTGTTCAAGCTCCTGACTTGGTTCATGGATTCCATGAACAATTCCCATCACAACTGCATCCAGGCTGACAGATCCAGGGGAAGGGCCCTGTGGTGAGGGATAGTGTTGTGCATGCCTGCATCCTGCAGAGCTGGTCATGGATCCCGAGGACCAAGAGGCGGTTGTGGTGCAGTACCATCAATCCTGGCACCTGAGTCTGATAGTGAGGAGGGACACATGAGTGATGCAGAAGAAGAGGAGAGGGTCTCTTATTCTCGAGGCTAGGGCATGCAGGGCTGCTAGCAGACAAGACTGGCTACACAGGAGGAGGTCTCTTTGAGAGAGAGCTGCAAGCTAATTGGCCATGCCCTTAGATTATTTAAGTCCTAACCACGCTGAGCATAGTTGCAGGGAACAACGTCATTTCTGAATCTTGACTCCTGTGTTGCCAGTTTGCATTCCAGTTCAGACTTGCTTCTTGCATTTGCTAGTTTGGATGTCGCTTCTAACTCTTGACTTCTGCATTTGTATTTCAGCAAGGAACTTGTCTCTTGCATTTGCCAGTTTGGGACTTATGCCAAGTACAGTAAACCTTGTCAATTATCTTTTAGAGTTTGGCCAGCTGTTAAGATAGTGTATTAACAGCTGGGATTGTGAACAGAATAACTTCTGCCTTTTCTTTTGCTTTTCACATTCCCCAGAGATTAGAACTGCCCCTACTCTTCCTGCCTTCCGTAAACTCCTTAAAACCCACCTTTGCCGTCAGGCATGGGGGAACTGAAACATCTCCCCATGTGCATGTTTAATTTATATATGGTATGCTTGTGTGTATGTCTGTTAGTATATGGGGTCTTTTGTAAATCTTTAAATATTTTAAATTTGTCAGATTATTTATGATTTGTTCCACGTGTTGTGAGCCGCCCCGAGTCTTCGGAGAGGGGCGGCATACAAATCTAAGTAATAAATAAATAAATAATAATAAATAAATAATTCAAAGTAATCAGAGTCTGCAGTTTCAGTGTAATGAAGGATATGTGCTTGTAGTTCCATCAGTTAGAAAGTGTATTGATAGTTACATGGATTTCCCATTATGTATCTCTGGTAAGCATGCTATCAAAATGATTTAATTATCTAGGATCGTAACTAATTAAAACAATTAAGATAATATAATGAATAAGCTGGTGTGGTTAGAGTGCAACACTGCAGGCTACTTCAGCTAACTGCTAGCTGTAGTTCAGCAATTCACACCAGCTCAAGGTTGTCTCAGCCTTCCATCCTATTGCCCCCAGATTGTTGGGGGCAATATGCTGATTCTGTAAACTTACCATGAACAAATGTGTTTGTAATTGTCAGGAATGTTGATCAATGGATTATTTGTCTAATATAGATAGTGAAGGAGGATGTGGACGCCCACCTGCTGTGGACAATGGAGACATCATAGACACACTCAAGGAAACCTATTTACAATCTGAAAGTGTAAATTATCAGTGCCAAAATTTCTACATAATGGAAGGTTCTTCAAGAGTCACTTGCCAAAATGGTCGTTGGTCACAAACACCATCATGTAGAGGTATAAGTAATATCTATATTTTTTTATAAACATTTGTGCTTTATAAACAAAAATTGTCCTTTGGGAAAGCTCTTAATACCAGAGCTGTTGTATCAGTATTATAGTGTCAGAAGGTGTTTTGTGGCCTTGTAATGGAATTAGAAGTGGTAGTGTTATGAACCAAGATAAAGAAACTCTCAGAGAGAAACTGCATTATAGTGGAAAATTGTACAATACCTTCTGACATTTACAAATGTTGTCCTCCTTTTGAGAAAACTTCCTGTGAAAATTCACACTCTATATTTAATTTTTCTTAGTATTTCACAGCTGAGTACACAGTGCACTCCCATCATCACCATCACCATCAGCAGTCATTCCCAGAAGAGAAATTATAAAACACTCAGTTTACCAAAAATCCCCTATTTTTTTTTTTTTGAATGATCGTAATAGACGGAGTGGCTGTGGGTCTTGCCACCCAAGGACAATTCCATCTGTCCGTCCATTACCCTGGGGGGAGAATCATTGACCCCCTCAGAGAGAGTCCGCAACTTGGGCGTCCTCCTCGATCCACAGCTCACATTAGATAAACACCTTTCAGCTGTGGCAAGGGGGGCGTTCGCCCAGGTTTGCCTGGTGCACCAATTGCGACCCTATTTGGACCAGGAGTCACTGCTCACAGTCACTCATGCCCTCATCACCTCGAGGCTCGACTACTGTAACGCTCTCTACATGGGGCTACCTTTGAAAAGTGTTCGGAAACTTCAGATCGTACAGAATGCAGTTGCGAGAGCAATCATGGGCTTCCCCAAATATGCCCATGTTACACCAACACTCCATAGTCTGCATTGGTTGCCGATCAGTTTCCAGTCACAATTCAAAGTGTTGGTTATGACCTATAAAGCTCTTCATGGCACCAGACCAGATTATCTCAGGGACCGCCTTCTGCTGCACGAATCCTAGCGACCAGTTAGGTCCCACAGATTGGGTCTTCTCCGGGTCCCGTCAACCAAACAATGTTGCTTGGCAGGACCCAGAGGAAGAGCCTTCTCTGTGGCAGCCCCGACCCTCTGGAACCAACTCCCCCCAGAGATTAGAATTGCCCCCACCCTCCTTGCCTTTCGAAAGCTGCTTAAAACCCACCTTTGTCATCAGGCATGGGGGAACTGAGACATCTCCCCCGGGCATATACAATTTATGAATGGTATGTCTGTATGTATGTTTGTTTAGAAAGGCATGGGGGAACTGAGATACATTCCCCCCTTGGCCTTTACAATTTTATGCATGGTATGTCTGTATGTATGATTGGTTTTTATATAATGGGTTTTTAACTGTTTTTAGTATTGGATTTGGCTATATACTGTTTTATTGCTTTTGTTAGCCGCCCCGAGTCTGTGGAGAGGGGCGCCATACAAATCCAATAAATAATAATAATAATAATAATAATAATAATAATAATAATAATAATAATAATAATGTTGAAGGAGAAGATGCAATCTGGAATTTTTTTAAAAAGGTTGGCTGAACTTGTTTTTTTGTATAATTCAGACATTTAGTATGAGGAAATCTGGAGGAAGGATAAAATATTTTCCTTCTGCCTTTTGCATATGAAACATTGCCTTGCTTAAAAGAGGTTTATGTATGTTAGGTGGTTTAGTTTATGACTGATAACAGCTGAGAGACAAAAAAAAGAGAGGAGGCAACAACAGATAAAAATCCATTTACATAGATCTCTAATCATTTTATTCCATTGCAACATAGAATTTCCCACCTAAATTTTAATCATTTTATCAAAGGAATTATTCACTGTCAAACTTTGTTTGCATCATCAGATCTGTGTTCTTTTGCAGGCCCTTGCACAGCAAGTGAAGAAGATATGAGAGAACACAATATAAAGCTGAGGTGGAAAACTTGGGATAAAATATCTTCCGAGGATAGAGATGTAGTGGAATTTGAATGTAGAAGAGACTATAAACCACAGCCAAATGCCAGATCATTCAGAGTTACTTGTATGAATAGGAAATTAGACTTTCCAGACTGCATTCCTATAGGTACATTTTCCAGAAAATTGCTTTAATTCACCAGTTAACTTTTCTTTCTCCTGTCTATATTTATATACTACGCTAGTGGTGGTAAAGTGACCAGATTTTAACATTGGTAAAGAGGTAAATCTTCTCTCCATTTCTCTCTCTTTTTCTCTCCCTCTCTCACTCCCTCTTTCTTTATCTCCCTTCCTTTATCTCTTTTTTCTTTCTCTCCATTCCTCTTCCTTTCTCTCTTCCTCCCTGTCTCTTTCTTTCTCTCCCCCTCATTCTCTCCCTCTCACTCCCTTTCTCTCTCTCTTCCTCCCTCCCTTTATATTTCTCTCTCCCTCGCTCTTTCTTTCTCTTTCTCCCTCTCTACCTTCTTCTCTTTTTTCTCTATCTGTTTCTCTCTTCCGCCCTCACTTTCTCTCTATTTCCCTCTCTTTTTCTCCTTCCGATTTCCTTCCTTCTTTCTTTCTTTCTTTCTTTCTTTCTTTCTCTCCTTCTCTCTTTTCTCTCTCTTTCTCCCTCCCTATTTCTTTTTATCTCCCCGCCTTCCCTCTCTCCCCCTCTTTCTTTCTTTCTCTTCCTTCCTTCCATCCTCTCTTTTCTCTCTCTCTTTCTCTATTCCTTCCTCCCTGTCTCTTTCTCTTCCTTTCTCTCTCTCCCTCCTTACCTCCCTCTCTCTCTGTTTTTCTCACTCTCTCTTCATCCCTCCCTCCCTTTCTCTTTCTTTCTCTCTCTTTCTCTCTCTCTCCCTTTCTTTCTTTCTCTCTTTCTCTCTCTTCCTTTCTTCTCTCTCTCTCTCTCTCCATCGATGGTACGTACCTGTGCTGCCTCTCTCACCTGCTTCCAAGATGACACTTATCCAGAGGCAGAGGCATAGTACACTCAGTCTCTCTATTCATGGTGCTGAGGCAAAGGTCCATTGGGGAGGAAAAAAGCCAGCGCAGTTTACCCCTGCTCAGTTTTCCCCCAGCACTGGCAAGTAGCATCTGCTGGGGAAAAACTTGGAAGCCACGAAGAAGGAAGCTCAGCTTCCATGCTGCCCAAAATCGACCAATGCGAAGGTTTAGCAATCTCCAGCTGACAGCTTCTTTCAAAAAATCAGGACTTTTAAAAAACGCTGTGGGACACAGGACAAATTGCTAAGAAGCGGGACTGTCTCGCTAAAAGCAGGACATTGGGTTGCCTTAAGTGATGCTTAACCTATTTTTGCTCAGGTGCCAAAAGGGAGTGTCCCTGCCTGTGGCCACATCCATAATGTAATGCCCTCCCCCAATGTATGTGCACACAACCACCAGCCCCATGCTGTACCCCTATGCCTACGTACAGGCCTCACTAAAACCTTTTCAATCTCCCCAGTTTCAAATGGCTTTTCTGAAACCTGTGGATGGTGAAAAAAATGGCCTAATTGGCCTATTGGAACTTCCGGTAGGCCCATTGGGTCTGATTTTTGCCATTTACAGACTCTGGTGGCTTTTCTAAAGGCCAAAAATCAGTTGGCCAGTTGGAGCTGACATAGGGCAACACCTCGAATGCCATCACATATGGCTCCGTGTGCCACAGATGGCACACATGCTTGTCATCATGATACTATACCTACTATATATAGTGGTACTTAAGAACTTAATTCGTCCTGTGACCAGGTTCTTAAGTAGAAAAGTTTGTAAGTAGAAGCAATTTTTCCCATAGGAATCAATGTAAAAGCAAATAATGCATGCAAAACCATTAGGAAAGAAATAAAAACTTAGAATTTGGGTGGGAGGAGGAACAAGAGGAAGGGGACAGTCACTATTAAAGGAAGAAGGTGAGGTAAGGGGAATTAAAAAAAATCAAAACTTTACGGCTTTAAAAAAAAAAGAGGGACTCTGAGGCGGTGAGGAAGAGCAGGGCCTTCCATATACCTGGCGTGAGGCTGTCTCCCATACATTGTGCCAGAGAGAGAAACCCAGGGGGAATGGCAGGACACTGGCCAAGCCTTCATGCCGCTCTCAAGTTTCCTGGGAAATTTTCCAGGCTTGGGTTGTTAAATAGAAAGTGGTTCTTAAGAAGAGGCAAAAAAATCTTAAACAATTCAAAGTGTTGGTTATGACATATAAAGCCCTTCATGGCACCGGACCAGATTACCTCAGGGACCACCTTCTGCTGCATGAATCCCAGTGACCAGTTAGATCCCACAGAGTGGATTTTCTCCGGGTCCCGTCAACTAAGCAATGTCGCCTGGCGGGACCCACGGGAAGAGCCTTCTCTGTGGTGGCCCCGGCTCTCTGGAACCAACTTCCCCAAGAGATTAGAACTGCCCCCACCCTCCTTGCCTTTCGTAAACAACTTAAAACCCACCTCTGCCGCCAAACATGGGGGAATTAAGATCTTCTTCCCCCCTAGGCCTTTACAATTCTATGCATGGTAGGCATGTATGTATGTTTGGTTTTTATATTAATGGATTTTTAATCATTTCTAATAACAAATTACAGTGGTACCTCGGTTCTCAAACGCCTCGGTTTTCATACATTTCGGATTTCAAACAAAATTTTCTGCAAAAATTTGCTTCGGTGTCCAAACAAAAATTCGGATACTGAACAGAAAATTTTGTTTACTATCCGAAATGTAAGATCTGAGGGGACGAGGTGAGAGGGAATGGGAGTTGGAATCCCGACACGCCCCTCCTGGCCGCCCTCTTAACAGCCTCCCAGTCTATACCTTGGAACTGCTCCAAGCTGCAGGAAGGGTAGGGCTGGCTGCAATACCGGCAGCTTCGGGGGGCTCCTTTCTTCAGCGGTTCAGTTTGGTACTTCCAGGCAGCTGCACCAACTTTTTCCTTCCCGGCGGCAGCGGCTCCGGCGGCTTCCCTACGAGGAAGAGCAGCATCAGGAACATCATGTGATGAAGGTAAGCCGCCGGAGCCGTCGCTGCCGGGAAGGAAAAAGTTGGTGCAGCTGCCTGGAGGTACCGAACTGAACCGCTGAGGAAAGGAGCCCCCCGAAGCTGCCGGTATTGCAGCCAGCCCTACCCTTCCTGCAGCTTGGAGCAGTTACAAGGTAGAGACTGAGAGGCTGTTAAGAGGGTGGCCAGGAGGGGCGTGTCTTGATTCCGACTCCCATTCCCTCTCACCCCGTCCCCTCAGATTTTTATCCCATAGGAAATAGAGGAAATACTGTAGATTTAATTGGTTCCCAGCAAGTCAATGGGCTGGGAACCAATTAAATCCATTTCCATTATTTCCTATGGGATAAATTAATTCGGTTCTCAACCAAATCGGTTCTCAACCACACTTATGGAACGGATTGTGGTCGAGAACCGAGGTACCGCTGTACTATTGTACACTGTTTTATTGTCGCTGTTAGCCGCCCCGAGTCTCCAGAGATATCTGCTTCTCTCTATTTCACAATTAACATCCTTTAACTTTCCTTCTCAGCACACAACACAAAACTGGCTGTCATTTTAAAGATCTCAAATGTACTACTTGTGATAAATTCTCCATCCATTTTCACACCTTTAGTCATCATTCTATAATGATATACAGATCAACCTAGATGCTTTGTTCATTCCCATTCATTAATATTGTATACTTCCTTCTTCTTTCAAATTTAACTATTTGAAGGTTTGGTAAAGAACATAGAATAACAGGATTGGAATGGAGATTTTGGAGGTCAGGTAGTCCAACCCTCTGCATTTGGCAGGAGATACTATACCATTGCAGACTTTCTTTAGATTTTACAGGATAGATAAACCTGATCATAGAAAGAATAACAGAATAACAAAACAAAATAATAGAGTTGAAAGGGACCCATTTCATCCCCCTGCCCAAACAGGAGACCATTTCACATAAATGGTTGTCAATCTCTCCTTTAAAACCTCCAGTGATGGAGCATCTCAACTTTTGTAGGCAAACCATTTCTCTGGTTAAATGTTCTCATTGTCAGTTCTTACTTCTAGGTTGCTTCTCTCCTTGATTAGTTTCCATCTATTGCTTTTTGTTTTGTCCTCAGGTGTTTTGAAGAATAGGTTGATCTTGTCTTCTTTATGTCAGCTTTTCAAATATTAGAAAATTGCTTTCATATCACAGTAGACTGCAACTGTTCTTCATATGTTTTAGTTTCTGTCTTCAATCATCTGTGTTGTTGTTCTCTGCACTATTTCTAGAATTTCTCTATCTTTTTTTTTATATTCTACTGACCGAAACTGGACGCAATCTTCCAAGTGTGGTTTTACCAAGGCATTATAAAGTAGTGCTAACACTTCCCATGGGTTTGATTCTATCTCTCTATTAATGCAGCCTTATGATTGCATTGGCTTTTGGGGCAGATGCAGCACACTACTGGCTCATATTTAAATGATTGTCCAAAATGATTCCTAGATCCCTTTCACAGTTACTGCTATTGAGTTATACTGCTATTCTATACCTATGCATTTGGTTTTTCTTATCTACCAGGAAGGGGTAAAACTTACTTTTCTCACAACTAAATTTAATTATATTAGATAGCATCCTATGTTCAAGTCTGTCAAGATCCTTCTGGTTCTTGAGTCTATTTTTTGGGCTGTTGGCTACTCCTGCCAGTTTGGTGTCATCTGCAAATTTGATGAATTTCCCTTGTCCTCATCTAAATCATTTATGAAGATGTTGAAGAGTACTGGGCCTGAGATAGAGCCTTGAGGTATGCCACTGCTCACTTCCCTCCATGTAGATATGGTTCCATTAAGGACTGCTTAATGTTGAATGTGGTTTAACATGTTGAGTGTGGTTTATCAGCTAATTACAAATGGGGTTGATGCTGTCTAGCCAACATTTTTCTAGTTTACAAAGAAGTCGGTTGTCATTTACTTTGTCAAATGCCCTACTGAAATCCATGTTTACTATGTCCACAGCATTTTGTTATTCCACTAATTTAGTCACTTTGTCAAATCATGAAATAAGATCTGTCTGGCATGATATTATTCCTTTTTGCATCATTCATGTATTAAAGAGTCATTGAAATCATTACCATGAACAAATGTGTTTGTAATTGTCAGGAATGTTGATCAATGGATTATTTGTCTAATATAGATAGTGAAGGAGGATGTGGACGCCCACCTCCTGTGGACAATGGAGACATCATAGACACACTCAAGGAAACCTATTTACAATCTGAAAGTGTAAATTATCAGTGCCAAAATTTCTCCATAATGGAAGGTTCTTCAAGAGTCACTTGCCAAAATGGTCGTTGGTCACAAACACCAACATGTAGAGGTATAAGTAATATCTATATATTTATATATATTTATATATATATATATTTGTGCTTTATAAACAAAATTGTCCTTTCGGAAAGCTCTTAATACCAGAGCTGTTGTATCAGTATGATAGTGTCAGAAGGTGTTTTGTGGCCTTGTAATGGAATTAGAAGTGGTAGTGTTATGAACCAAGATAAAGAAACTCTCGGAGAGAAACTGCATTATAGTGGAAAATGGTACAATACCTTCTGACATTTACAAATGTTGTCCTCATTTTGCGAAACCTTCCTGTGCAATTCCACAGTCTGTATTTAATTTTTCTTAGTATTTCACAGCTGAGCACACAGTGCAATCCCATCATCACCATCGCCATTAGCAGTCATTCCCAGAAGAGAAATTATAAATCACTCAGTTTACCAAAAATCCCCTATTTTTTTTTTTTTTGAATGATGGTAATAGACGGAGTGGCTGTGGGTCTTACCTCCCAAGGACAATTCCATCTGTCCATCCATTACCCTGTGGGGAGAATCATTGACCCCCTCAGAGAGGGTCTGCAACTTGGGCGCCCTCCTCGATCCACAGCTCACATTAGAGAAACACCTTTCAGCTGTGGCGAGGGGGGCGTTCGCCCAGGTTCGCCTGGTGCACCAGTTGCAACCCTATTTGGACAGGGAGTCACTGCTCACAGTCACTCATGCCCTCATCACCTCAAGGCTCGACTACTGTAACGCTCTCTACATGGGGCTACCTTTGAAAAGTGTTCGGAAACTTCAGATCGTACAGAATGCAGCTGTGAGAGCAATCATGGGCTTTCCCAAATATGCCCATGTTACACCAACACTCCGCAGTCTGCATTGGTTGCCGATCAGTTTCCGGTCACAATTCAAAGTGTTGGTTATGACCTATAAAGCCCTTCATGGCACCAGACCAGATTACCTCAGGGACCGCCTTCTGCTGCACGAATCCTAGCGACCAGTTAGGTCCCACGGATTGGGTCTTCTCCGGGTCCCGTCAACCAAACAATGTTGCTTGGCAGGACCCAGAGGAAGAGCCTTCTCTGTGGCGGCCCCAGCCCTCTGGAACCAACTCCCCCCAGAGATTAGAATTGCCCCCACCCTCCTTGCCTTTCGAAAGCTGCTTAAAACCCACCTCTGCCGCCAGGCATGGGGGAACTGAGATACACTTCCCCCTAGGCCTTTACAATTTTATCCATGGTATGTCTGTATGTATGATTGGTTTTTATATAATGGGTTTTTAACTGTTTTTAGTATTGGATGTTGTTATATACTGTTTTATTGCTGTTGTTAGCCTCCCCTAGTCTCCAGAGATATCTGCTTCTCTCTATTTCACAATTAACATCCTTTAACTTTCCTTCTCAGCACACAACACAAAACTGGTTGTCATTTTAAAGATCTCAAATGTACTATTTGTGATAACTTCTCCATCCATTTTCACACCTTTAGTCATCATTCTATAATGATACACAGATCAATCTAGATGCTTTGTTCATTCCCATTCATTAATATTGTATACTTCCTTCTTCTTTCAAATTTAACTATTTGAAAGTTTGGTAAAGAACATAGAATAACAGGATTGGAATGGAGATTTTGGAGGTCAGGTAGTCCAACCCTCTGCATTTGGCAGGAGATACTATACCATTGCAGACTTTCTTTAGATTTTACAGGATAGATAAACCTGATCATAGAAAGAATAACAGAATAACAAAACAAAATAATAGAGATGAAAGGGACCCATTTCACCCCCCCTGCCCAAACAGGAGACCATTTCACATAAATGGTTGTCAATCTCTCCTTTAAAACCTCCAGTGATGGAGCATCTCAACTTTTGTAGGCAAACCATTTCTCTGGTTAAATGTTCTCATTGTCAGTTCTTACTTCTAGGTTGCTTCTCTCCTTGATTAGTTTCCATCTATTGCTTTTTGTTTTGTCCTCAGGTGTTTTGAAGATTAGGTTGATCTTGTCTTCTTTATCTAAGCTTTTCAAATATTAGAAAATTGCTTTCATATCACAGTAGACATACCCGATTCCTGCAACTGTTCTTCATATGTTTTAGTTTCTGTCTTCAATCATCTGTGTTGTTGTTCTCTGCACTATTTCTAGAATTTCTCTATCTTTTTTTTTATATTCTACTGACCGAAACTGGACGCAATCTTCCAAGTGTGGTTTTACCAAGGCATTATAAAGTAGTGCTAACACTTCCCATGGGTTTGATTCTATCTCTCTATTAATGCAGCCTTATGATTGCATTGGCTTTTGGGGCAGATGCAGCACACTACTGGCTCATATTTAAATGATTGTCCACAATGATTCCTAGATCCCTTTCACAGTTACTGCTATTGAGTTATACTGCTATTCTATACCTATGCATTTGGTTTTTCTTATCTACCAGGAAGGGGTAAAACTTACTTTTCTCACAACTAAATTTAATTATATTAGATAGCATCCTATGTTCAAGTCTGTCAAGATCCTTCTGGTTCTTGAGTCTACCTTTTGGGCTGTTGGCTACTCCTGCCAGTTTGGTGTCATCTGCAAATTTGATGAATTTCCCTTGTCCTCATCTAAATCATTTATGAAGATGTTGAAGAGTACTGGGCCTGAGATAGAGCCTTGAGGTATGCCACTGCTCACTTCCCTCCATGTAGATATGGTTCCATTAAGGACTGCTTAATGTTGAATGTGGTTTAACATGTTGAGTGTGGTTTATCAGCTAATTACAAATGGGGTTGATGCTGTCTAGCCAACATTTTTCTAGTTTACAAAGAAGTAGGTTGTCATTTACTTTGTCAAATGCCCTACTGAAATCCATGTTTACTATGTCCACAGCATTTTGTTATTCCACTAATTTAGTCACTTTGTCAAATCATGAAATAAGATCTGTCTGGCATGATATTATTCCTTTTTGCATCATTCATGTATTAAAGAGTCATTGAAATCATTACCATGAACAAATGTGTTTGTAATTGTCAGGAATGTTGATCAATGGATTATTTGTCTAATATAGATAGTAAAGGAGGATGTGGACGCCCACCTCCTGTGGACAATGGAGACATCATAGACACACTCAAGGAAACCTATTTACAATCTGAAAGTGTAAATTATCAGTGCCAAAATTTCTACATAATGGAAGGTTCTTCAAGAGTCACTTGCCAAAATGGTCGTTGGTCACAAACACCAACATGTAGAGGTATAAGTAATATCTATATTTTTTATATATATTTGTGCTTTATAAACAAAATTGTCCTTTCGGAAAGCTCTTAATACCAGAGCTGTTGTATCAGTATGTTAGTGTCAGAAGGTGTTTTGTGGCCTTGTAATGGAATTAAAAGTGGTAGTATTATGAACCAAGATAAATAAACTCTCAGAGAGAAACTGCATTATAGTGGAAAATGGTACAATACCTTCTGACATTTACAAATGTTGTCCTCATTTTGCGAAACCTTCCTGTGAAATTCCACAGTCTATATTTAATTTTTCTTAGTATTTCACAGCTGAGCACACAGTGCAATACCATCATCACCATCGCCATCAGCAGTCATTCCCAGAAGAGAAATAATAAAACACTCAGTTTACCAACAATCCCCTAATTTGTTTTTTGAATGATGTTAATAGACGGAGTGGCTGTGGGTCTTACCTCCCAAGGACAATTCCATCTGTCCGTCCATTACCCTGTGGGGAGAATCATTGACCCCCCTCCAAGAGGGTCTGCAACCTGGGCGTCCTCCTCGATCCACAGCTCACATTAGAGAAACACCTTTCAGCTGTGGTGAGGGGGGCGTTCGCCCAGGTTCGCCTGGTGCACCAGTTGCAACCCTATTTGGACAGGGAGTCACTGCTCACAGTCACTCATGCCCTCATCACCTCGAGGCTCGACTACTGTAACGCTCTCTACATGGGGCTACCTTTGAAAAGTGTTCGGAAAATTCAGATCATACAGAATGCAGCTGCGAGAGCAATCATGGGCTTTCCCAAATATGCCCATGTTACACCAACACTCCGCAGTCTGCATTGGTTGCCGATCAGTTTCCGGTCACAATTCAAAGTGTTGGTTATGACCTATAAAGCCCTTCATGGCACCAGACCAGATTACCTCAGGGATCGCCTTCTGCTGCACGAATCCTAGCGACCAGTTAGGTCCCACAGATTGGGTCTTCTCCGGGTCCCGTCAACCAAACAATGTTGCTTGGCAGGACCCAGAGGAAGAGCCTTCTCTGTGGTGGCCCCGGCCCTCTGGAACCAACTCCCCCCAGAGATTAGAATTGCCGCCACCCTCCTTGCCTTTCGAAAGCTGCTTAAAACCCACCTCTGCCGCCAGGCATGGGGGAACTGAGATACACTTCCCCCTAGGCCTTTACAATTTTATTCATGGTATGTCTGTATGTATGATTGGTTTTTATATAATGGGTTTTTAACTGTTTTTAGTATTGGATTTTGTTATATACTGTTTTATTGCTGTTGTTCGCCGCCCCGAGTCTGTGGAGAGGGGCGCCATACAAATCCAATAAATAATAATAATAATAATAATAATAATAATAATAATAATGTTGAAGGAGAAGATGCAATCTGGAATTTTTTTAAAAAGGTTGGCTGAACTTGTTTTTTTGTATAATTCAGACATTTAGTATGAGGAAATCTGGAGGAAGGATAAAATAATTTCCTTCTGCCTTTTGCATATGAAACATTGCCTTGCTTAAAAGAGGTTTATGTATGTTAGGTGGTTTAGTTTATGACTGATAACAGCTGAGAGACAAAAAAAAGAGAGGAGGCAACAACAGATAAAAATCCATTTACATAAATCTCTAATCATTTTATTCCATTGCAAAACAGAATTTCCCACCTAAATTTTAATCATTTTATCAAAAGAATTATTCACTGTCAAACTTTGTATGCATCATCAGATCTGTGTTCTTTTGCAGGCCCTTGCACAGCAAGTGAAGAAGATATGAGAGAACACAATATAAAGCTGAGGTGGAAAAATTGGGATAAAATATCTTCCGAGGATAGAGATGTAGTGGAATTTGAATGTAGAAGAGACTATAAACCACAGCCAAATGCCAGATCATTCAGAGTTACTTGTATGAATAGGAAATTAGACTTTCCAGACTGCATTCCTATAGGTACATTTTCCAGAAAATTGCTTTAATTCACCAGTTAACTTTTCTTTCTCCTGTCTATATTTATATACTACGCTAGTGGTGGTAAAGTGACCAGATTTTAACATTGGTAAAGAGGTAAATCTTCTCTCCATTTCTCTCTCTTTTTCTCTCCCTCTCTCACTCCCTCTTTCTTTATCTCCCTTCCTTTATCTCTTTTTTCTTTCTCTCCATTCCTCTTCCTTTCTCTCTTCCTCCCTGTCTCTTTCTTTCTCTCCCCCTCATTCCCTCCCTCTCACTCCCTTTCTCTCTCTCTTCCTCCCTCCCTTTATATTTCTCTCTCCCTCGCTCTTTCTTTCTCTTTCTCCCTCTCTACCTTCTTCTCTTTTTTCTCTATCTGTTTCTCTCTTCCGCCCTCACTTTCTCTCTATTTTCCTCTCTTTTTCTCCCTCCTATTTCCTTCTTTATTTCTTTCTTTCTTTCTCTCCTTCTCTCTTTTCTCTCTCTTTCTCCCTGCCTATTTCTTTTTCTCTCTCCCCCCCTTCCCTCTCTCCCCCTCTTTCTTTCTCTTCATTCCTTCCATCCTCTCTTTTCTCTCTCTCTTTCTCTCTTCCTTCCTCCCTGTCTCTTTCTCTTCCTTTCTCTCTCTCCCTCCTTACCTCCCTCTCGCTCTGTTTTTCTCACTCTCTCTTCATCCCTCCCTCCCTTTCTCTTTATTTCTCTCCCTTTCTCTCTCTCTCTCTCCCTTTCTTTCTTTCTCTCTCTCTTTCTCTCTCTTCCTTTCTTCTCTCTCTCTCTCTCCATTGATGGTACGTACCTGTGCTGCCTCTCTCACCTGCTTCCAACATGACACTTATCCAGAGGCAGAGGCAGAGGCATAGTACACTCAGTCTCTCCATTCATGGTGCTGAGGCAAAGGTCCATTGGGGAGGAAAAAAGCCAGCTCAGTTTTCCCCTGCTCAGTTTTCCCCCAGCACTGGCAAGTAGCATCTGCTGGGGAAAAACTTGGAAGCCACGAAGAAGGAAGCTCAGCTTCCATGCTGCCCAAAATCGACCAATGCGAAGGTTTAGCAATCTCCAGCTGACAGCTTCTTTCAAAAAATCAGGACTTTTAAAAAACGCTGTGGGACACAGGACAAATTGCTAAAAAGCGGGACTGTCTCACTAAAAGCAGGACATTGGGTTGCCTTAAGTGATGCATAACCTATTTTTGCTCAGGTGCCAAAAGGGAGTGTCCCTGCCTGTGGCCACATCCATAATGTAATGCCCTCCCCCAATGTATGTGCACACAACCACCAGCCCCATGCTGTACCCCTATGCCTACGTACAGGCCTCACTAAAACCTTTTCAATCTCCCCAGTTTCAAATGGCTTTTCTGAAACCTGTGGATGGTGAAAAAAATGGCCTAATTGGCCTATTGGAACTTCCGATAGGCCCATTGGGTCTGATTTTTGCCATTTACAGATTCTGGTGGCTTTTCTAAAGGCCAAAAATCAGTTGGCCAGTTGGAGCTGACATAGGGCAACACCTCGAATGCCATCACATATGGCTCCGTGTGCCACAGATGGCACACATGCTTGTCATCATGATACTATACCTACTATATATAGTGGTACTTAAGAACTTAATTCGTCCTGTGACCAGGTTCTTAAGTAGAAAAGTTTGTAAGTAGAAGCAATTTTTCCCATAGGAATCAATGTAAAAGCAAATAATGCATGCAAGCCCATTAGGAAAGAAATAAAAACTTAGAATTTGGGTGGGAGGTGGAACAAGAGGAAGAGGACAGTCACTATTATAGGAAGAAGGTGAGGTAAGGGGAATTAAAAAAATCTAAACTTTACTGCTTTAAAAAAAAAGAGGGACTCTGAGGCAGTGAGGAACAGCAGGGCCTTCCATACACCTGGCGTGAGGCTGTCTCCCATACACTGTGCCAGAGAGAGAAACCCAGGGGGAATGGCAGGACACTGGCCAAGCCTTCATGCCGCTCTCAAGTTTCCTGGGAAATTTTCCAGGCTTGGGTTGTTAAATAGAAAGTGGTTCTTAAGAAGAGGCAAAAAAATCTTAAACAATTCAAAGTGTTGGTTATGACATAAAAAGGCCTTCATGGCACCGGACCAGATTACCTCAGGGACCGCCTTCTGCTGCATGAATCCCAGTGACCAGTTAGGTCCCACAGAGTGGATTTTCTCCGGGTCCCGTCAACTAAGCAATGTCACCTGGCGGGACCCACGGGAAGAGCCTTCTCTGTGGCGGCCCCGGCTCTCTGGAACCAACTTCCCCAAGAGATTAGAACTGCCCCCACCCTCCTTGCCTCCTTGCCTTTTGTAAACAACTTAGAACCCACCTCTGCCGCCAAACATGGGGGAATTGAGATCTTCTTCCCCCCTAGGCCTTTACAATTCTATGCATGGTAGGCATGTATGTATGTTTGGTTTTTATATTAATGGATTTTTAATCATTTCTAATACCAAATTACTATTGTACACTGTTTTATTGTTCTCATTGTCAGTTCTTACTTCTAGGTTTCTTCTCTCCTTGATTAGTTTCCATCTATTGCTTTTTGTTTTGTCCTCAGGTGTTTTGAAGAATAGGTTGATCTTGTCTTCTTTATCTCAGCTTTTCAAATATTAGAAAATTGCTTTCATATCACAGTAGACATACCCGATTCCTGCAACTGTTCTTCATATGTTTTAGTTTCTGTCTTCAATCATCTGTGTTGTTGTTCTCTGCACTATTTCTAGAGTTTCTCTATCTTTTTTTTTAATATTCTACTGACCAAAACTGGACGCAATCTTCCAAGTGTGGTTTTACCAAGGCATTATAAAGTAGTGCTAACACTTCCCATGGGTTTGATTCTATCTCTCTATTAATGCAGCCTTATGATTGCATTGGCTTTTGGGGCAGATGCAGCACACTACTGGCTCATATTTAAATGATTGTCCACAATGATTCCTAGATCCCTTTCACAGTTACTGCTATTGAGTTATACTGCTATTCTATACCTATGCATTTGGTTTTTCTTATCTACCAGGAAGGGGTAAAACTTACTTTTCTCACAGGACAGTCACTACTAAAGGAAGAAGGTGAGGTTAGGGGAATAAAAAAAATTCAAAACTTTACGGCTTAAAAAAAAAGAGGGATTCTGAGGCAGTGAGGAAGAGCACGAGCCTCCCATACACCCGGCGCGAGGCTGTCTCCTATACACTGTGCCAGAGAGAGAAACCCAGGGGGAATGGCAGGAGACTGGCCAAGCCTTCATGCCACTCTCAAGTTTTCTGGGAAATTTTCCAGGCTTGGGTTCTTAAATAGAAAATGGTTCTTAAGAAGAGGCAAAAAAAATCTTAAACACTCGGTTCTTATCTAGAAAAGTTTTTAAGTAGAGGCATGGGGGAACTGAAACATCTCCCCCTGGGCACGTTTAATTTATGCATGGTATGTCTGTGTGTGTGTCTGTTAGCATATGGGGTTTTTAAATATTTAAATATTTTAAATTTGTCTGATTGCTTATGATTTGTTTCTACATGTTGTGAGCCGCCCCGAGTCTTCGGAGAGGGGCGGCATACAAATCTAAGTAATAATAATAATAATAATTCTTAGGTAGAGGTACCACTGTACATCTACTGTATATCTAATCATTGAAAAAAACAATTGAAATGTGTAAATGGCCAAAGCCTGGTAGCTAAAATTGTGGATGTAATAGATTATAAAGCAACTTAGTCTTTGGCAATTCTTCTAAATCAGAACACTTTTGAAGATTCCTCTGACCTAAATAAAATTTCTTCTGATCAGAGCAATGGGAAAGAAACCTATGAGTGTTGGTGTTACTTAAAAACAATGAGGCATGAGACAAAAACATTGTCTATCATTTCATCTCTTCTGGTCTGTTGCTGAATCCTGATAAATTCCAAAATAAAGAACAGGAGATCCCTGTGTCTTAGGCCTGAAATGAATGTAAGCTCTATTTTAACCTCAATGGGCTATTTTTATTGATTTCATTGTCCTCAATGAAACAAATTCATTTAGCATGCACAGTAACATTTTCAGTAGAAAGCAAGTAATCCTTGGGTAGGATCTAGTAGTCTCCTGAAGTCAATAGAATTTTATTTAATAATGGACAATCTATCTCATCCAATTCATTTCATGGGGTGTTTCTTCAGTCTATTTTTTACATTCATTCTAAGCTTGGAAATGAAAAAAAAATGTTTTGAACATTTGTAGTCCTCCAGGTCATATGTGACCCGGAGTAAAAAAGGTTGGTTCTAGCTACTGGAATGGGGTTTTTTGAATACTTTTTTTTTTGCTAGTATACTAATTTGAACATGAAATGAAAAAAATTAATGCTTATTTGTTTATTTTGCTGAGAAAAGCCTGCCCCCCCAGCTGTGTGTAATTTTTTCCATTTATAGACAGATTAGCCTGCAAAATCTGAATTTAAAAATATCTTTGGCATTGGCGTATTAATTTGAACATTTCTGAACATAATGAAATGAAAAATGAAATGAAAAATTATGCTTATTTGCTCATAAAAGCCTGCCCCCCGGCTGTGTGCAATTTTTTCAATGTATAGATAGATTAGCCTGCAAAATCTGAATTTTTAAAATATCTTTGGCATTGGCGTATTAATTTGAACATTTCTGAACATAATGAAATGAAAAATGAAATGAAAAATTGATGCTTATTTGTTTATTTTGCTTAGAAAAGGGCTCCCCCCGGCTATGTGCAATTACTTACCCCTGCTATTGTCCTCACATTTACTGTACACTTGTACTCCTCCAGGTCCTTTTAGACCCAGAGTAAAAAAAGGTTGGTTTTAGCTACTGGAAGTGTCTTTTTAAATACTTTTTTCACTAGTATGCTAATTTGAACATTTCTGAACATAATGAAATGAAAATTAAATGGTGCTTATTTGTTTATTTTGCACAGAAAAGGGCCTTCCCCCCCCAACCAGGCTAATCTATCTATAAATTGAAAAAAATTGCACACAGCCAGGTGGGCAGGTTTTTCTGAGCAAATTAAACAAATAAGCATTAATTTTTTCATTTCATTTTTTATTTCATTGTGTTCAGAAATGTTCAAATTAGTATACTACTGAAAAAAGTATTCAAAAAAACCACTTCCATTAGCTAAATCCAACTTTTTTTTACTCTGGGTCTAAAAGAACCCAAGGACCAAAAGTGTATAGTAAATGCGAGGAGAACAGCAGGGTTAATTAATTAGATTTAACTATTGTATATCATTGTTTCTTTTATATGTTGTAAGCCACCCTGAGTCCTGGGAACGGCATATAAATCAAATAAATAAACAAGTAAGTAAGTAAGTAAATGAATGAATAAATAAATAAATAAATAAATGCAAGAAATAAAATAAAAAGTATGAGCATTCATTTGAAACCATTAATTTTGAGGCAAGTAAATTCATTGCATGGAGTTTCCATTTATCATTTCAGTCCCAGTACAGAGGAATGTAAGAATCTGGTCTAAGAATCTTCCAGGATTCAGAAACTCATTATAAAAGGACATATATTTTTTTCCTTCCTGCCCCATTACTTGTTTTAAGTATTATTCACATGATACTTCTTTCCCATTGTTTTGAATGGAAGCAATTTTATTTAGATCACAGGAATCTTATTGTATAACGAGGCTTTCCTTTGAAATTACAATTAATACAAATAGGAATAATATAATACCAATTTTTTTCAAGTTAAAATTAAATATCAATTATTTCTGTAATGAAATAATTCTTCTAATCATTCTTTCTAATCAATGAAAAAATGGCAGCTTTTTCGGTATTGCTGGACTACAGCTCCCAGTGTCCTTCTATTGGGCTGTGTTGTCAGAGAATAATGGGAGTTTGTTTATTCACTGCATTTGTATTCCATCCTTTCTCAAGTGTATCCCTGGTGAGAATGAATGGTTAATAAATATTCTTTAAATTTGTTATTGTAAATTATATTGTTGTAAAAAGTAATTTCTTTTTTTAAAAAGGAGAACATTGCCCAGAGGTCTACAAATTTTGAGTCACTTGAGTAAATTAAGTAATTGAGTTGCTGACATTTCAGAGCCTTCTTGCCCATGTACGGAATCAATTTAATATCGCAAAGTTATCAGAGGCTGTATTTTTCTGTAGATCAAGATCTAGCCATTTAAAAAAGAATTACGGTATATAAAATGTAGAGATGCACATTTATTTCTTCATTCTTCACATTGTATTTTACAGATCTAACTAAAGGAACAACATAACATGCACACCGTTCTTTGAACCAGAAGATGAATATCAGAAATCATTTATCATTCTCCTAAAATATGACCACATTAAACTGTATTGTCTATAGCTATCAACAAAGTATCTGAACCTAAAAGTCTACTTTGTAAAAACCAAGTTTTACCAACTGGGAAAAAGTTAACATTTACAAACAAGTCTGCAGACTATATTTAAGGCAGATACATCTACAATGAAGAATTTACCTTTTTAAAAAATATACATTTTATCAGTAAACATTTAATTAATCTGAATTATCAGTCAGCAGGTCAACTTAACACAATAAAAATAGAAAATTGTAATTAATATTTTTAGCTTAAAGATGTGCTGAGTTCTAAAATAAAAATAAATAAATATTTTTTTCACCAAGCAATTTGTAATATATTCTTTAAATAACAGAGATAGAGAGCAAACTCTCTAATTCACAGTCCAATCCAAGTTCCAGAAGCAGTCTAGTCTTCCTTGGGTTGTTCTGGAGTTAGCCCAATATACCTTCATGCTCAGATCAACCAAGTGAATTTGCTTTGATGTATAACATGGGAAAATAACAAATGGGTTCAAGGTTTTGTTTTTCTTTTTAACAGTATGAAATTATATAATTATTTATTAACAATTAAAATTAAGCTAGATCTTATAAATTGATGCAGGGCTTGCCAAACCACATTCCTTCATAAACTTTGACACGGAATGGAATGAAATGTACTAAATGTTCTAAAACCACTAATTACAGTAGTTCTTCTTCTGATCTTTAAAAATCCACCAAATCATTTTTGGCCTTTCATCCTTATGTGATTGTATCATCTCTGAATTTGAAATAATTCATTGGCTTGGCTTCTGATTGTATAATAGATGACAATTGGCTTGATGTTATGAACAGGACTCCAGGACAATAACATTCCGGGGGGTGGGGGACCAGGAAATTTCAGCTGATAAGTTTTCATTCCTTGTTATACCCACCTAAATTAGGGGGAGTCAGTCTGGGTCTTTGCCTAATAACTTTGTCTGTTTCTTACTTGTAGCTGTGATACAATTCCAGTTTGAGGATAGGTGGTTTATTAGCTTATTAATAAATAATTAGAAACTTTGGTAAGCTATTAATTGATTTTAGTTAGCGCTATTAGTTTATTTGTGTCTTTGCCTCCTAGAAGTAACATCTTTTTAACACCTGTTGGCAAGATCTAGAGGGGTTGACCACGAACACCTCATAGGTTGTTCAGAAATATTTCCTATATAACTGGTAGGTCGTGACTTTGACAATATTGAAATTAAGGAAAATAAAATGGTATTTAGTTTACACTTAAGCTGATAAAGATGTTTAAATGGGGGTCTGGAGATAAGTAAAGTGTATCATTAACATAGTAAAAAACACACCTAGAGGTTCAATCTATAATAGTCCAGCCTATCAGTACAGAAGGAGACAGAATAGGGATGCAGATCAAAATAGGAAAGAAAATAGTAAGAGAACATTTATCCAATCTGAATAAGTTCAAATCATCAGGATTAGATGGATTTCATCTCAGGAAACTAAAGGAGCTGGCAGATGTGTTTTTGTAGCTACTAAAGGAAGTTTTTTAGAGTTCTTGGAGCATGGTAAAACTGCTAGAGGACTGGAATACAGCTGAAGAGCCCTTCACTCCTCCCCTCGAAACAGAATACCCTACGAGACTAAGACTTTCAATCCTGGGTCTTGAAAGCTTAGAACTAAGACGCTTTAAACATGATCTAAGTATTCAAGATTATATGCTGCAACATCCTGCCTGTTGGTGACTACTTCAGCTTCAACCACAACAACCCAAGAGCACACAACAGATTTAAACTTAATATTAACCACTCCAAACTTGACTGTAAAAAATACAACTTCAGTAACCGAGTTGTCGAAGCGTGGAACTCCATCGTGTCATCCCCCAACCCCCAACACTTTACCCTTAGATTATCCACGGTTGACCTATCCAGATTCCTAAGAGGTCAGTAAGGGGCGAGTACAAGTGCACTAGAGTGCCTTTCGTCCCCTGTCCTATATCTCCTATACCTTTCCTATATCTCCTATTATTATTATTATTATTATTATTATTATTATTATTATTATTATTATTATTTATTCGATTTGTATGCCGCCCCTCTCCGAAGACTCGGGGCGGCTCACAACATGTAACAACAAATCATAAATAATCCAACAGTTTTTAAAATGTTTAAAGATTTAAGAGACCCCATATACTAACAGACATACACACACGCATACCATATATAAATTAAACATGCCCAGGGGGAGATGTTTCAATTCCCCCATGCCTGACAACAAAGGTGGGTTTTAAGGAGTTTACGGAAGGCAGGAAGAGTAGGGGCAATCCTAATCTCCGGGGGGAGTTGGTTCCATAGGGTCGGTGCCACCACAGAGAAGGCTCTTCCCCTGGGGCCCGCCAACCGACATTGTTTAGTTGACAGGACCCAGAGAAGGCCCACTCTGTGGGACCTAATCGGTCGCTGGGATTCGTGCGGCAGTAGGCGGTCTCGGAGATATTCTGGTCCAGTGCCATGAAGGGCTTTAAAGGTCATAACCAACACTTTGAATTGTGACCGGAAATTGATCGGCAGCCAATGCAGACTGCGGAGTGATGGAGAAACATGGGCATACCTAGGTAAGCCCATGACTGCTCTCGCAGCTGCATTCTGCACGATCTGAAGTTTCCGAACACTTTTCAAGGGTAGCCCCATGTAGAGAGCATTACAGTAGTCGAACCTCGAGGTGATGAGGGCATGAGTGACTGTGAGCAGTGAGTCCCGGTCCAGATAGGGCCGCAACTGGTGCACCAGGCGAACCTGGGCAAACGCCCCCCTCGCCACAGCTGAGAGATGTTTTTCTAATGTGAGCTGTGGATCGAGGAGGACGCCCAAGTTGCGGACCCTCTCTGAGGGGGTCAATAATTCCCCCCCCAGGGTAATGGACGGACAGATGGAATTGTCCTTGGGAGGCAAAACCCACAGCCACTCCGTCTTATCCGGGTTGAGTTTGAGTCTGTTGACACCCATCCAGGCCCCAACAGCCTCCAGGCACCGGCACATCACTTCCACCGCTTCGTTGACTGGGCATGGGGTGGAGATGTAAAGCTGGGTATCATCCGCATATTGATGATACCTCACCCCATGTCCTTGGATGATCTCGCCCAGCGGTTTCATGTAGATGTTGAATAGCAGGGGGGAGAGGACCGACCCCTGAGGCACCCCACAAGGGAGAAACCTAGGAGTCGACCTCTGGCCCCCCACTAACACCGACTGCGACCGGCCAGAGAGGTAGGAGGAGAACCACTGAAGCACAGTGCCTCCCACCCCCAACCCCTCCAACCGGTGCAGAAGGATACCATGGTCGATGGTATCGAAAGCCGCTGAGAGGTCAAGGAGCACCAGGACAGAGGATAAACCCCTGTCCCGGGCCCGCCAGAGATCATCCATCAACGCGACCAAAGCGGTTTCCGTGCTGTAACTGGGCCTGAAACCCGACTGCCGGGGACCTAGATAATCGGCTTCTTCCAAGGACCGCTGGAGCTGGAGCGCCACCACCTTCTCGACAACCTTCCCCATAAAGGGAAGGTTGGAGACTGGACGATAGTTGTTAAGCACAGCTGGGTCCAGGGAGGGCTTCTTGAGGAGGGGGCGCACGAGCGCTTCTTTATAGAGAGATGGAAAAACTCCCCTCCCCAAGGAGGCGTTGGTAATCACCTGGGCCCAGCTCCGTGTCACCTCCCTGCTGGCCGAAACCAACCAGGAGGGACACGGATCCAGTAAACAGGTGGCGGAACTCACAGCTCCAATGGCCTTGTCCACTTCATCAGGTGTCACCAGATCAAACTCTTCCCAGACAGGTGGACAAGTACGTGCCCCAGTCACCTCGACTGACTCATTGTCAGTCGACTCTGTTATACAATTGGAGTCGAGATCGGCCCGGATCCGAGCGACTTTATCAGCGAAAAACGTGTTAAAATCCTCGGCACTACTCTGTAAGGGCTCCCCAACTCCCCCCTGGTTGAGAAGGGAGCAGGTCACCCTAAACAGAGCGGCTGGGCGGGATTCCGCTGATGCAATCAAGGCGGCATGGTACGCGCATCTTGCCGCCTTGAGCGCCACTTTGTAAGTCTTAATAAAAGCTCTTACAAGTGTTCGATCGGATTCAGACCTACTCTTCCTCCATCGCTTCTCTAGACGTCTCTTTTGGCGTTTCAACTCCCGGAGCTCCTCGTTGAACCATGGGGCTCTACGGGGTCTAGCGCCACGGAGAGGTCGCAAAGGCGCAATCCGGTCAAGAGCCCCCACTGCAGCCCTGTTCCAGGCCTCTGCGAGAGACTCCGCCGAACTGTGGACGAGTGCCTCTGGAATAACCCCAAGCGCCGTCTGAAAGCCCTCTGGGTCCATCAGGCGCCTGGGGCAGAACATCTTCATTGGTTCCGCCTCCCTGCGGGGGAGGATTGGAGCCAGGAAGTCAAGCCGTAGTAGAAAATGGTCTGACCATGACAAAGGCAACACTTCTAAGCCCCTTAGTCTCAGACCATTACTCAATTGCTCGGAAAGGAATACCATGTCAGGTGCGTGCCCTCCCTCGTGAGTCGGCCCCTGAACTACTTGAGTCAGGTCCACGGCTGTCATGGTGGCCATGAACTCCTGTGCCAACCCAGAGGTTTCGCCGAGTGACGGCAGATTGAAGTCCCCCAAGACAATGAGTCTGGGGAACTCTACCGCCAACCCGGCTACCTCCTCGAGTAGCACAGGCAGGGCTTTTGACACGCAGCTGGGAGGCAGGTACGTGAGAAATAAGCCCACCTGAACTCCTAAGTCCAACTTCATCAAGAGAGACTCGCAACCCGCTATTTCCGGAGCAATGAGTCCACGCAGGCAAAGGCTCTCCCTGGCTACAATAGCCACTCCTCCCCCCCTCCCCTGAGGTCGCGGTTGATGCCATATCTGAAACCCGGCTGGGCAAATTTCAGAGAGAGGAACACCTCCCTCCGGGCCCAGCCAGGTTTCAGTAATACATGCCAGGTCGGCCTCCTCATCCAGGATCAAATCCCGGATGAGGAGAGCTTTATTAACCACCGACCTGGCATTCAGCAGCAGCAACCTGAGCCCAGGGCCAGAGTTACACTCATCACCAGTACCCAAGATTGGGGTCACAGAGCCAGAACAGGGGACCGTTATTAAGCAACGGTCCCTCGTTCCCCTGGAACGGCTAACTCTGTGGCCCCCACCATATCTGCCTCTCCCCAGCAACACAGGGATATTCCGACCCCCTGCCACCCCAGAGATCAGTGCCCCTTCCTCTCCTGTCTCCCGGGCGTCAGGTGGGCCAGACATATCATTCACACTACTATCGATACACTCATCCATACCATACCCCCCCACCCCCGCCCATCCAATCATACCAGTCATTCCATTCGTAACCACAAGTATGTTTATCCCAGTCATCCATTACTTAAAGCCCCAATTACGTTAAAAAATCAATTAAATTAATAATAGTATAAAAAGACAGTTAACAGCAATTTAGACACTAAAAACATTAAAATATAAATATATAAAATGTAAGCTAAAATTATAAATTAATATAAAATTGATATCGATGGTGGTATAAACAGATCTTTAAAAAACTCTTCAATCATCAGAAGTTAGTCAGTCCAGGCATGATGTTCTTCTGGTCTTCAACGGTCTTAGGTCTTAATCTAATTTAAAAAAGTCTTGGTCTTAATTTTCTCTCTTCCTGATGTCTTTTTTAAAACAGTCCACAAGGGGGCGAAGTTCTTCAATTTATCCACAGTCCGGAAGGGGTATAGTCTTTTAGTAATAATATACATAGATCACAAAATTAAGGATTAAGAGAGGGGGAAAAGGGGGGGGGGAAGGGGGGAAGGGGAAGAGAGTTCATGGAATAATTCCCAGTTTTTAACTCCCCTTGGCCCCCAGTAGCTCTCACCCACTGGTGCCAACGGGAGGGGGCTAAGTTGATTGCTCTTAAGTGTCCTCGTTCATCTCTTGGCGTTACGGCTGACTTCCACCACTGGGCTCCATTTCTTCCCTGTTGACTCTCTTCCCCATATTGCCTCTGCCGTTTCCACTCCCCACAGCCCCCCATAGCTCCTCTCAACACCTCTCCGCCGGCGCTGCGAGCCTCCGACCTCTGTCCGGTCCCGCCGCCATTTTCCGCGCTGGCCAGATGTTCCTCCGATGCCGCGCTCTCTATCAGCTCTCCCTCGGCATCCTCGACACCCCCTCGGCAGTGACTTGGCGTTCCTTCGTCCTCTCCTCTCTCCAGCAAAGCTGCAACTCACAGATGCTGTATTCTCTGTGAGGCTCCGCCAAACGCCGAACGCCGCCGCCATCTCCGCGTCTCAGCTGGCCACCTTTCATTGCCGCGGTCTTTCTCGGTGGCCCCCCCAGCAGGCGGGAAACCTTCCCAGCCCTCAGGATCATAAAAGTAGGGGGACAAAGTGGCCAGCGGACTCTGACCCATCTCCAACCGACTTGAGCCCGGATTGACCCATTTCCTGATGATTCCGTTGATTCCTATACCTTTCCTATGTCCTATATCTCCTATACCTTTCTTCTATTCCTATATCTCTTCTTCTATTCTTTCATTGATATGTTCTATTCCTATAACTTCTCTTCTATTCTTTCTTAGATATATTTTACTATGAGTATATCCTCTATAACCTTCATCATGTATTTTACTATGTGTATACCCAATAAAACCCTCATTGTGTATTGGACAAAATCAATCAATCAATAAAAATATAGTTGCTACAACAGTATCGAGTCTGCCTTAGATATTTTAGTTTCCATGACCAATGTTCCCTCTAATATTTTTTCGGTGTGGGTAGAAAAGTATAACGTCTGAGTGGCGCATTTTCATGCCTGGGCGTGGATTGGTTAGAAACCTAGTTGTTAAGCGAATCTGGCTTTTCTGCCCCCCTGCCCCCATTGTCTTTGTTTGTGAGACAGTTGCAAAAGTCATGTAACACAGCAACGGTCATAAATATGAAATGGCAGCCAAGTTTTGATCACACGATTGTGGGGCTGCTGCGAAGGTCGTAAGTGTGAAAAGGGGGCATAAGTCACTTTTTCAAGGCCATCGTGACTTTGAATGGTCAGTAAATGAACCGTTGTAAGTCGAGGACAACCTGCCTTCCCCCCTAGATGTTTTCTGGGGAGCTTCAAAATGGACTCATGATCTGCTTCTAAAAGAGTGCACTGGTCGGACAGATAATCCTCGACTTCTGTTCTGACCCCAGTGGATGCCAACGATTCAATGTCCTGAGTAAGACAGTTATTAAGTGAGTTCTGCCTCTCTTTACCACCTTTCTTGTCACAGTCATTAAGTGAATCCCTGCAGTTACTTGTCAGAAGATCCCCAAATATGTTCACATAATCCTGGGACATTGCCACCATCATAACTACAGACCAGTTGTCAAGTGTCCAAAGTTTGATCCAATAACCCCTTTATTTTTCTAATAAAGTCCTTCCTTCCTAGAAGGAAGAATAGAAAGAATAAAATGGAAAAAGGGATTAAAACACAAGGTCCTGGGACAATCCGGAATGGCAATGCAAATTCCACAAGCACGATCAGATAATCTTCCACACTGTGAGGCCGGCACGCTGCCCATTTAACAGCAGCCCTAATTACTTGAACCCCACCCAACCACAGGTAGACTCTATTATCTCCTGTAATATCTGCGAAGCTGTTCTCTTCTATGCATAGCTCTACGAATGTGTGGGTCTATGACAACTGCCTCATCAGAGTCTATCAAAGATAAGGAAGATGAAGACTGGCTTCTTTCTGGGCTGCCCGCCAAGCTACCCTCTGAAGGTCCCATCTCACAGACACTCCGTTCTTCAGAGGATAATACGCTGCCCGAAGCTGTCGGCAGCAAAACAGGCCTGTGACATTTGGATGTTTCATCCACCTCCACCTCCCCCCCCTGTCCTTGGGGCAGGAGCTGGGCCAGAGCTAACCACAACAGGTATGGCAGTATCTTCAGGTGGTATCAGGAGAATAGCCCCTTACAGCTATAGCTTTGAGCGTTTTCCTGTCACACTTCTTCTGTGGTTTATACTTCTCTGATATGGGAATGCAATCTATTTTTTTTCCTTTTACCTAGACATTCCCCCATTCAGGAGCTCCAAAAAGCTTTGGTCTTTCTTGCTGTCCTGGTCTTCTAACATGGACCCATCTGTATGGTGGTGACATTTGCCATCATTATGTCTTGAGCAGACCCCTTTGCTAAAAGAGATCCTTAGAAGGAAAGAGGAGCTTTGTTTAACAATCACAGTCCATTGCCTTCCTGCAGTAGTTCAATATTTTGTCATCAGTTTTATAGGTACTTATATCCCTATTTGTACCTTCCTTCTTCCTTTCTTTTTCCCCTTCTAATTACTGTATCTCTCTTCTCTGTTAGAACCCTAAATGCTTCCATACCCACATTTCTGGATTCCAATGATGGGAGCTAAGCTTTTGCAATTACAGATAGTCCTTGACTTGTGACCCCTCATTCAGCAACCATTAAAAGCTACAATGGCACTGAATTGGGAGGACTTTCAATGCTTCACAAAGTTCCAGCTTTACAGCATGTGATTTCCTATATATTCCTGCAAGCTTCCCACAAGTAAAATCAATTATGAAGGTTGCAGTGGCCTGGAGTCATGTGATCGCTTTTGGTGACCTTCTGACAAACGAGGAAACCAGATTCATTTAACAACCCTGTTACTAATTTAACAGCTGCAGTGATTCACTTAACAAATGTGCCAAGAAAAGTCATAAAATGAGGCAAAACTCACTTACTCTTACTCTTATTTGGATTTGTATGCCGCCCCTCTCCGCAGACTCAGGGCACACCTCACTTAACAAACTCACTTAACAATTCTCTCACTTAACAACATACTGTAAATTTTGTAGTCATAAATTGAGGACTATCTGTACTTTGCCATTCTGTGATGGAAATTCTGGTCCCAACTGCCACTGTAAGCTAAGGACTACATTTGACATACAGTGATACCTTGTCTTACAAACGCCTCGTCATACAAACTTTTGAGATACAAACCTGGGGTTTAAGATTTTTTTGCCTCTTCTTACGAACTATTTTCACCTTACAAACCCACCATCACCGCTGGGATGCCCCGCCTCCGAACTTCCATTGCCAGCGAAGCACCCATTTTTGCGCTGCTGGGATTCCCCTGAGGCACCCCTCCATGGGAAACCCCACCTCCGGACTTCTGTGTTTTTGTGATGCTGCAGGGGAATCCCAGCAGCGCAAAAACGGGCACTTCGCTGGCAATGGAAGTCCGGAGGTGAGGTTTCCCAGCGAGGGGAGCTTCAGTGAAATCGCAGCATCGCAAAAACACAGAGGTCCGGAGGTGGGGTTTCGAATGGACAGGAGCCTCAGGGGAATCCCAGCAGCACAAAAACGCACTTCGGATGGCAAAAGGGGTGAATTTTGGGCTTGCACGCATTAATCGCATTTCCATTGATTCCTATGGGAAACATTGTTTCGTCTTACAAACTTTTCACCTTAAGAACCTCATCCCGGAACCAATTAAGTTTGTAAGACATGGTATCACTATTGAAATGAATGAGACTCAGACAAGGAGTACAAGATGGTTCCGTTTATTCAGCTCTCTCGAATTGACTTCAGCAAGGAACGCATCTGAGCTGTCAGTGTCAAAACAGCCCTTTTTATACCTTTAAGGCTCGCGCCTAAAAGAAACGGCCGTGCGTCTTAGCCAATCAGACGCGGCCAAGGTTTATTCATAGTTTAAACAGTATTTACAAGATCTTTTCTTTTACAGAGTTTACATTGGTTATATACAGACTTAACACCCCTCCCTCATTAGTTGAGTCAAACTGTCAATCAGTGAGCCAAGTGACGTAGTCCTCCAATCGATTGGGCCGGCGTGACGTGCGCTCAGACCTGCGCAGATCATTACCGGCTGGTATGTCTATGGTGGAGGTTGGCTCGCAGTTGTCTCCTGTCCGCGGCTGGGCCCAAGTTGGGGCTCTGGCCTGCGGAGACAAGTATGCTGATGGCGCACCGTGCCCAGAAGAGGAGGAAGGCTCGGCATCGCTGGAGGATGCATCTGGCCGTGGTAAGTCCTTTTGTAATTCCAAAAGTTCGAGTTGCGAATTAATGTCTGCTTGGGGGGAAGAATTTCCGTTAGCGGCCGGCTCTTCATTTGGTGTTATGCGCCCCCTTAAATGATCGATGTGCCGCCTCCATGTGCGGCCATCTTCCAATTGTACCACATAAGATTTTGGGGCTGTTTGTTGCATTATTTTTCCTTTCAGCCAACTCAACCCCCCATCAAAATTTCTAGCAAAAACAAGTTGCCCTAGGTACATATTTCTTTCAGGTGCTATACATGTTTCATCATTTACATTTTGAGTACAATAACGAGGGTGCAACCTGTCCAGGGGGGACCTTATTTTTCGACCCATTAAAATCTCTGCTGGGCTTTTGTTTGTGATGGAATTTGGGGTGATATGCTGCATTAGTAAAAATTGATCTAATTTGTGTTGTATTTCCCCTGGGCCTGCCCTGCGCAAGGCTTCTTTGGCCACACGTACATAACGTTCTGCAAGGCCATTAACCCATGGCGAGTAAGGGGATGTGAGTGCGTGTCTGACCCCTAAGTTGCTTAAAAAACACTCAAATTGTCTGGCAGTCAATTGTGGCCCGTTATCTGAAACTAGGATGTCTGGGCACCCATGTGTGGCAAACAAATGGTATAATGCCTTAATGGTGGCACAAGTAGTAATGTTTTGCATAGCAATGATTTCCACCCACCTGGAGAAAGCGTCTACCACAATTAAAAAGTTTTGAGTTCCAATAGGCCCTGCGAAGTCAATATGAATGCGGGACCATGGCCCAGTGGGTCTTTCCCATTCCAGAGGTGTTGTTTTCGGGGGATTGGGTCGTGACTCCTGGCAAGGGTCACAGTTTGCTACCCATTGCTCAATGTCCCTATCTAAACCTGGCCACCACAAGTAACCCCTGGCTAAACCCTTCATTCTAACAATGCCTGGGTGGCCTGCATGCAACATACTTAGTACCTTCTGTTTTAAGGTATTGGGGATGACCACCCTGTCACCCCATAACACGCATCCCTTCAAGTAGGATAATTCCAACCTCTTAGATTTAAATTCTGACAGCCCAGTTTCCTCAGAGTCTCCCAACCATCCTTTTTGAATACAATTGATTACTTTTAACAATAGTGAATCCTTCTTAGTGTGCTCAGCCACCTCTTTGGCAGTGGTCAGGCAGTTTTCCTCAAGGTCAATTAGTAAAACATCCTCTGTGGGGGTTGGATCTGAGACTAACTCGGGCATGGGGCATCTACTTAAGCCGTCAGCATGGTTTATTGATTTTCCCCCCTTATGTGTTAGTTGGTATTGGTATCCTGACAGGAATAGAGCCCATCTTATTAATCTAGGGGACATGAAGGGAGGCGTTGGTTTATTGGCAGCTAGAAGACCAAGCAGGGGTTTGTGATCTGTTATTAGTTCAAAATTCCTCCCACAGAGATAGTAATGGAATTTCTTAATGCTAGAGACTAGGGCCAATGCCTCTTTGTCTAATTGGCTGTAATTTCTCTCTGTCATGGACAATGTTTTAGAAAAGAAGGCGATGGGGGCCTCTGTATTGTTTGGCATTATGTGAGCTAATACCCCGCCAACCCCATACGCCGAAGCATCGCACGTGAGCCTTATGGGCAAAGTTGAGCTATATTGAACCACTACGCTTTTAGAGGTCAATAACTGTTTTATTTTATGAAAAGCTTCGCGCTCCATTGTGCCCCAGGTCCAGGGAACTCCCTTCTGCAGCAGTCGGTGTAGCGGTTCTGCTGCCGTTGCCTTCTGTTTCAGAAAGACAGAATAAAAATTAAGGAGGCCCAGAAATGCTTGGAGTTCTGTCTTATTATTTGGCTCGGGTGCTTTGGTTATGGCCTCTAATTTATCTGCTGTGGGGTGTATTCCCTCACTGTCTATTCTATAGCCCAGAAATTCTATGCTATTGGCTCCCCATACACATTTGTCTGGTTTTACTTTTAACCCCTTAGCTTGAAGTCTAGCCAACACTTCTCTGATGCGCATGTTTAATTCTGCTTGGTTTTTTCCTGATATAAATATATCGTCAAAATATGGGGAGGTTCCTTTTATACCTGCTAATAATCGTTCCATGAAACTTTGGAAAATGCCTGGGGCGGTGCTGACCCCGAATTGCAGGCGGGTGCACCTGAAAGCACCCCTATGGGTCACTATGGTCTGGGCCAGGGATGTGGCCTCATCGACCGGAAGCTGTTGGTACGCTTGCGCCAGGTCGATTTTTGAAAATACTCTCCCTTCCCCCAAGGAATGTAGCAATTGTTGGACTACTGGGATGGGGTATGGATGGTGTTGAAGGGCTTTATTGATAGTGGCTTTGTAGTCTGCACAGACTCTTAAGGAGCCATCAGGTTTAACTGGGGTGACTATGGGGGTTTCCCATGGCCCTTGTTCTACAGGGACTAAGATGCCCTGGGCAATCAGTTTGTCCAATTGGATGTCTAGTTTAGGCAATAGCGGTAGGGGTACCCTGCGAGGCTTAAGTCTGACTGGGGGTACCTTGGGATCTAGAGAGAAGGAGATAGGGGCCCCATTATAGGTGCCCAAAGTAGGGCTGAAAACCTCAGGAAATTCTTGGATAAAGTTAGGAATATCAGGTTCAGCATTTACATGACAAAGACCCAGTATTTCAATACCCAAAGGAGACATCCATGTTAACCCCAGGAGGGAGTGTTTGGCTCCCTCAACCACAATCAGAGGAAGAAAATATTCACAATTTTTAAATTTTACAGGCACATCTACTTTCCCCAAAACAGGTATGACATTACCTTGAAAATCCCTTATTATTAAAGTTGAGTTAACAAAGTCAGTTTTAAGAAAATTTGGCATATACATTTTGAATTTGTCCCAAGGCATAATAGAATGCTTAGAGCCTGTGTCTAATTCTAGGTTACAGGGTTTGTTATTTAAAAGTAGCGAGATGATAATCTTGTTCCCGCCTTTAGCAGTTGCGCAATTTACGTAAGTTTGTGCTTTACCTCGTGCGTAGTCACGGTTAGCGGTAGAGTCGTTTCTGCGATTGAAGCCTCTGGAAAATTTGTTGTCTCGCGGTTGTTGTGCCTGGTTGTTGAAACGTTGTTGGCGGGGTGTAGAGAAGGACTCCTCTGGAAGGGGCGCTCTGCAAGCCTCGGCGATGTGCCCGCGTCGATTGCAGCGGCGGCAAATGGCGTCCCTGAAAGGGCAACGCTGTCGTGGGTGATTTCCTCGGCAACCGGGGCATGGGTTGGAGGGACGTTGGTATCTGGGTTGTCTGGCTTGCTCGGATGGCAGCAGGAGACAGGTGTCGTCGTCCGTGGCAGCTGGGCTGAGGTCATCTGTGGTTTCGGCGCGGGAAACAGCAACGGAGATTTTGGAGACGGTCTCCTTCTTTTCGTGTTCCTTGAGTTCTTTGGCGGCCGCGTCAGCTACTTCGGCTGTTTGAGCCAGCTTGATAACTGACTGAAGCGTTGGGTCGTCCTCTGTCAGGATTTTGTTTCGGACCGTCGCATTCTTCATCCCAAAGATTAGAGCGTCTGTGAGGCGAGCTTCTGGGCTGTCAAATTTGCACTTTGACAGTACCGTGCGAAGTCTCGTGGCGAATTGATTGATTGTCTCAGACTCACGCTGGGTCATCCTGGAAAATTGATGTCTGTAGACTACGGCAGGCTTCGTTGGTTTGAAGTGGTTTGCAAGTCTTGCTTGGAGGTCGTCCCACGGAACGGATTTAGCTGGAAGCGGGTCGGTGAGCGTTTGGACGAGGTCAAAAATCTCAGTCCCGCAATAGTTCAAGAAGATCGCCCGCTTCCTGTCGTCTTCAGCTTCTCCCATTCCTGCCGCTTCTAGGAAGATTTCAAATTTCGCCATGTAGGCGTCCCAAGACGACTTCTCGGGGTCGAAGTAGTCGGGAGCCCGGCCGATCTGGAGCTGATTCATGCTTGATGTTGTATCCTGTAATGGCTACCTTGTAACTCTGTAAATAGTTTGTTCCTCTTTCAGCGCTGTCTGAGCCCAAGCAGGAAGTCGCTCCTGATTGGCTCAGACGCGGCCGGCTCTAGCTTTGGCGGGAACCGCAAATATATAAAAGGAGCGGTTTCTCCAGGCAGAGTCAGTCGGTACTCGCTGAATTGTCACTTTACCTTGCTGAGCTGTCACTTGTTCTCTGAGCTGAATAAAAGTACCGATTGCTCAAAACCCTGTCTCTGGGTCTACTTCACTGGCGACGAACGGACGGAAGAAACTTCGCGTGCAACATGGACAAAATCCAGATCGGCCAGGCTCCGGAACTCTTCGATCCCGAGAAATCGACATGGGACGAGTACATGGCCACCTTCGAGATCTTCCTCGAGGCGGCGGGAATGCAGGACGCCGAAGCCGATCGCAAACGGGCTATTTTCCTTAACTACTGCGGCGCAGAAATCCGTAGACTTGCCCAAACTCTCACCGAACCGGAACAAGCAAGAGCCACAGCGTGGGACGTCCTACAACAAAAACTGGCGAGCCATTTCAAGCCGACCAAACCAGCCATGGTTTTTCGGCATCAATTCCACATGATGGCTCAGAGGGAAACCGAGTCGATCAGCCAGTTTACAACGCGGCTTCGAACGGTACTTGCCCAATGCAAGTTTAAAGACCCGGAAGCTCGCCTCACCGACGCCTTGGTTTTCGGCATGAAAAACAGCACGGTGAGAAATAAACTCCTCACCGAAGAAGAGCCGAGCCTACAAACCGTGATTAAACTGGCGCAAACCGCAGAAGCAGCCGACGCAGCGGCGAGAGAATTGAAAGAGCACGGAAGGCGAGAACTCATTGCAAAAATCGACTCCGCGTCTCCCAGCGCCGTGGAAACAGACAACAGCCAACAAATTCCCAGCGGAGACAACTGCCTCCTGGTGCAAGACCAGCCGAGACACCTGAGAGCTACTCACCCAGCCCCCTGCGCGGGCTGCCGGGGAAATCACCAGCGCCATCGATGCCCCTTCCGAGACGCTACATGCCGCCGTTGCAACCAGAGAGGCCACATCGCCATCGCATGCAGAGCAACAGCGCCAGAGGAAACATTTGCCACACCGCAATACCAGCGACCTCAAAACCAGACCCCCCAAGCGCGAGAAAGGAGACCATTCCGCAACGCGGGTCAAAGGAACTACTCAACCGCTAACCGCGACTACTATAGAGGTAACTCTCAATTTTCCGTGAATAACACGGCAACCAAAAAAGGGGCTAAAATTGTTATTTCACTGTTACTCAATAACCAACCTTGCTCAATGGAGCTGGACACGGGCTCTAGATATACCATCATGCCCTGGGAAAAATTTAAACTGTATATGCCTAATGTATCTAAGGCTGACCTAAATCAAACCTCTTTGGTGATTAGAGACTTTCAGGGGGGAGTAATCTCGGTCCTGGGAACAGCAAATGTACCTATCGCATTCAAGAATGTTAAATGTACCCTTCCCATGCTTATTGTAACAGGGGCCAAACACTCTCTTCTGGGTTTAGAATGGATGGAACCACTGGGGATCGAGATTTCGGGTGTGTGTAATGTAAACTGTTATGATATGCCTAACTTTGTGAAAGAGTTCCCTGAGGTGTTCAGCCCCACACTGGGATTGTATAAGGGGCCCCCTATATCTTTCTCTATTGACCCCAAGGTCCCACCGATCAGACTAAAACCTCGCAGGGTCCCCCTGCCACTCCTCCCCAAACTAGATATACAGCTGGACAAACTCATTAGCCAAGGTATTTTGGTCCCTGTGGAGCAGGGGCCATGGGAAACTCCCATAGTTACCCCTCTGAAGCCAGACGGCTCCCTAAGAGTTTGCGCTGATTACAAATCGACCCTAAACAAGGCGCTCCAACACCACCCCTACCCCATCCCGGTCGTGCAACAACTGTTACATTCCCTGGGGGAGGGGAAAAGGTTCGCAAAGATCGACCTGGCGCAAGCTTACCAGCAACTTCCGGTCGATGAACAAACAGCAAACGCTCAAACAATTGTAACGCACAGGGGGGCTTTCAAATGCACGAGGTTACAGTTTGGGGTAAGCATAGCCCCAGGAATATTCCAGAGCATTATGGAACGCCTATTGTCAGGGGTAAATGGGGCCATTCCATACTTTGATGACATCTTAATTGCAGGGGAGAACCAGGAACAAGTAAACAAAAGGATAAGGGAAGTACTTAAGAGGTTACAGGACAAAGGTTTAAGAATCAAGCCTGATAAATGTGTCTGGGGAACCAACAGTATAGAATTCCTAGGATATAAAATAGATAAGGAAGGAATCCACCCCACAACAGAGAAGTTGAGAGCAATTAGAGAAGCCCCAGAGCCACGAGATAAGAATGAGTTGCAGGCATTTTTGGGCCTCCTTAATTTTTATTCCGTTTTTTTAAAGCAGAAGGCAACAGTAGCAGAGCCTCTCCATCGTTTACTCCAGAAGGAAGCCCGCTGGACATGGGGGAAAACTGAACGTGAAGCTTTTTCCCAAATAAAAACTTTATTAACTTCTAAAAGTGTAGTAGTCCAATATAGTGCTTCACTACCCATTAGGCTCACGTGCGACGCTTCGCCGTACGGCATAGGAGGAGTCCTAGCTCACGTCCTACCTAATAAGACAGAGGCCCCAATAGCATTTTTTTCAAGAACCATGACCAGCACAGAAAGGAATTATAGCCAGTTAGACAAGGAGGCTCTAGCATTAGTGGCAGGGGTAAAGAAGTTTCACAATTACATTTTTGGAAGAAGCTTTGAGCTAGTCACTGACCACAAACCTCTACTAGGCCTGCTAGCCCCCAACAAGCCCACTCCACCTTTTATGTCTCCAAGACTAATCAGATGGGCTCTTTTCCTCTCAGGGTATCAGTATGAGCTCACCCACAAGGGGGGGAAGGAAATCAATCATGCAGACGGTCTCAGCAGATGCCCCATAACAGACTTAGTAGAAGACCCCGTTCCTTCCACAGATGTGCTAATGATAGAACTCGAGGAAAACCCACTAACCACAGCAAAAGAGGTAGCTGCACACACGCAGCAAGATCAAATCCTTAAACAAGTGGTGAACTGTGTTCTAAAGGGATGGCAAAATGATGTTGTGAAACCTGAATTGTGTGATTTTAAAAACAAGAGACTTGAGTTATCGTATGTAAAAGGTTGTTTGCTGTGGGGGGATAGAGTGATCATCCCCAAAAGCCTAAGGGGAAAGGTACTCAAAATGCTACATGTGGGTCATCCTGGGATTGTCAGGATGAAGAGCCTAGCAAGGGGGCATTTATGGTGGCCAGGGCTGGATGCTGATATTGAAAGCTGGGTTTCAAAGTGTGATCCGTGCCAAGAGTCACGGCCCAGTCCCCCCAAAACAACTCCGGCTGAGTGGGAACAGCCTGCTGGTCCTTGGTCTAGAATCCACATTGATTTTGCTGGCCCAGTGGGGTCTCAGTATTTTTTAATAGTGGTTGATGCCTTCTCCAAATGGTTGGAAATAATAGCAATGAACAACATAACCACAAGTGCCACTATCAAGGTATTGAGCAGACTGTTTGCATCCCATGGTTGCCCAGATCTCTTAGTGTCTGACAATGGGCCACAGCTAACAGCCAGGCAATTCGAATTGTTCCTAGATGGCCTAGGGGTCAGGCATGCCCTCATCTCGCCTTATTCGCCCTGGGCTAACGGATTGGCAGAACGTTACGTACGGGTGGCAAAGGAGGCATTGCGCAGGTCAGGCCCTGGGGATGTGCAACAGAACTTGGACCAATTCTTACTCACCCAACACATCACCCCTAACTCGCACACACATGTAAGCCCTGCAGAGTTATTGATGGGAAGGAAGTTGAGGTCACCACTAGACAGGTTAAACCCAAGGTTCTGTGTTAATAATAACCAAATGTGTACCAAACCTGAAAGAGAAATGTTTTTGGGACAAAATGTATATGTAAAAAGTTTTGATGGAAATGTAAACTGGATGAAGGGAATCATTGTTAAGCAAAATGCACCTAAGACCTATGTTGTTAAACTAGAGGATGGTCGTTTGTGGAAACGACACATAGACCACATTCGGAAGCGAACAGAAAATCAATTGCCACAAACCGCTGACATGGACTCTCCCCCTTCAACAGACTTTAGTACATTGCCCGAAATAAGAAACACGCAAAGAGACTTATCGGGCCAGGGGGAACCATCCAGCGACGCCGAACCATCCTCGTCCTCCGAAGCCTTCGTTGGGCCCGCCAGGCCAAGTCCGCCACACCGGGAGAACAGCGGCGAGCCATCCTCCACAGTCGGTGGCGAAGGAGAAATTGAACTGCGCAGGTCAGCGCGAGCTACTCAGAGGCCCCACCGATTGGACGACTTTGTCACATGGCTTTCTTGATGGATGTGTCCAACTATGAGGGGAGGGGTGTTGTATCCTGTAATGGCTACCTTGTAACTCTGTAAATAGTTTGTTCCTCTTTCAGCGCTGTCTGAGCCCAAGCAGGAAGTCGCTCCTGATTGGCTCAGACGCGGCCGGCTCTAGCTTTGGCGGGAACCGCAAATATATAAAAGGAGCGGTTTCTCCAGGCAGAGTCAGTCGGTACTCGCTGAATTGTCACTTTACCTTGCTGAGCTGTCACTTGTTCTCTGAGCTGAATAAAAGTACCGATTGCTCAAAACCCTGTCTCTGGGTCTACTTCACTTGACTCGTGGATTCTTCGTTCTCTCGTCGCCAGTGAAATGAATGAGACTCAGACAAGGAGTACAAGATGGTTCCGTTTATTCAGCTCTCTCGAAGTGACTTCAGCAAGGAACGCATCTGAGCTGTCAGTGTCAAAACAGCCCTTTTTATACCTTTAAGGCTCGCGCCTAAAAGAAACGGCCGTGCGTCTTAGCCAATCAGACGCGGCCAAGGTTTATTCATAGTTTAAACAGTATTTACAAGATCTTTTCTTTTACAGAGTTTACATTGGTTATATACAGACTTAACAACTATACTTTAATTTATCAAACAGCAGCTAAACCAGGGAAGTGTCTGTGTTTGGCTAGTTCATTCAGCCTTCTATTCTTTAAAAACAAAAATATAACTTCCTTTTGTTATACCTTCCTTTAAGCAGTTTCTAATGATTCCCACATGTGATGCAGTTATAAAGATCTACACTTTATTCATTGCTTTCTCTCCACTCTCCTCAGCAAGGCCTGCAAGCATTTAACCATAGCATCTGATGTAGGCCTCACATGCTCACCCACCATAGATTCCTATGACACTCATCTGTTTGTGTGTGGGAAAGAGTTCCAATTCAATATTTGAACCAATAGGGCCCAAACAATATTACTGAACCAACTAGGTAAATGATTTAATTTAATTTATTATATTTCTATGGCACCCAACTCCCAAAGGACTCTGAAATATTTACCCTGGAATATTGCATCCTTTGCTATAGGGCAGTGATGTGAAATTATGGCATGGGTGCCACAGGTGGCATGCGGAACCACATCTGCTGGCACACGAGCCATTACCACAGCTCAGTTCCAATGTGCATGTGTGTGCTGGCCAGCTGGTTTTTGGTTCATCCGGAGGATCTGAGAAGGCATTTTCAGCTTATGGAGAGTCTCTGGGGTGATGGGGGAGGGCATTTTTGCTTCTGGAGCTTGGGGAGGGTGAAAAATGGGCCTACCAAGTTTTCAAGCCTCCAGAGGGTCTCTGGGGGAGCAGTAGAGGCCATTTTTGCCATCCCCAGGCATTGAATTATGAGTATGGGCACTCACACATGAGCGAGAGCACACACACAAGGGCTTTCTGCACATAAGGGAAAAAAAGGTTCATCATCACTGCTATAGGGACTCATGGAGAGGACCTTAGAAATAATATTCAGAGAAAGTTACAGAAATAACAAGGGCAGAAACCTTTTATAAAGCCCAGGAAAAGAGATAATTATTAAGAAAAGGATCAAACTGACTCCTCTTGACTTAGATGATTGTAATGAGGGGATGTAAAAAATAAGCAGATTTGCAAGATACTGATACTATGGTCTATCTCATGAAAATTTAGTTCTGATTTTCATATGGAGCTGATTTCTTGATCTGGTGTACTTCATTGGATAGAAATGTCTTCCAACTTTTGCAGCATCTCACTGCCTATCATTTATTTAGCAATATTGTCAGTTAGTAGATGTCCTGTGTCTTCTTTACCTCTTGCAGAGCGGAGAGATTGACTAAACAAGTTATTCTATCCGAGCTGCTTTTCTCCCCAGTGTAGCACTTCCCTTAAAAAATGCTAACTGCAAGTTAACTAGTTCAGTTTTGTCATCTTGGTTGATTAGGATTGTTCACCTGGCACTGCTACTGACACCTTAGTCAGGTTTCAGCTAAAGACTTCTTTGACTATTACTAGGTAAAGTTTGCAGGCCTTCAATGTATACTTCCCTTGGTGTGCCTGCTTACTCTCTTGTAATCCCTTCTTTTCAAATGAATGCAACTATAAACATTCTCTTCTTTTAAATTATCCCAGCATCACAGTGATTATTCCAAAGGGTGGGAGAGCAAGATTAAAGGCTACAAGATCAGCCCTTTCATCTGGCTTCCTTGTGAGTCAAGTTTCAGAAAACTTTCCCTTCATTTGGGCATATGGGGTCATAGCCATCTGATGCTAGAAAGCATGGGTTTCATATTCTATGGTCACGTGATGTACAGTGGTACCTCTACTTAAGAACACCTCCACTTAAGAACTTTTCTAGATAAGAACCGGGTGTTAAAGATTTTTTTGCCTCTTCTTAAGAACTATTTTCTACTTAAGAACCCGAGCCCAGAAAAATTTCCCAGGAAATTTGAGAGTGGCACGAAGGCCCAGCCAGTTTCCTGCCATTCCCCCTTTAATTCTGGCCACCTCGGGCTTTTCTGGGCTACCAGAGGAGCCTTTCGGTGGTGCTTAAGGAGGCTTTGGCAGTTCAGAGCGATCGAAGCATTTTACTTTCTCTGCGCACTTGGAGAGGGAATAAACCTCTGCCAGTGCCCAGAGAAAAAGAAACACTTCATTTTCCTTTCTTTGGGCACTTGGAGAGAGAGTAAACCACTTCACTGTGGAGACTCCTTCAAGCTGCCTCCCATACACCCAGTGTGAGGTTGCCTCCCACAGCATCTGGGCAAAAGGGGGCACTTAGCCCTGGCCAGATCAACTCGACTTCAGCCAAACCGAGGAGTCACCACAGTAAGGAAAGGCACCGGCTACAAAGTGAGCGAGTGAGAGGAGAGGGGAGCCCTTCAGCATGGGAAGGAAGAGGAAGCAGGTAGCAACAGCAGCAGCAGCCACTTTTTGGTCAAAGGAGCAGGATGTTCCCCCCTCTCACCCACCTGGGTTTCTCTCTCTGGCACGGTGTATGGGAGGCAGCCTCACGTTGGGTGTATGGGAGGTGTGTGCTCCTCCACGCCACCTCAGAGTCCCTCTTTTTTTATTAAGCCTTAAGTTTTGGATTTTTTTGATTCCCCTCACCTCACCTTCTTCCTTCAGTAGTGATCGTCCTCCTCCTCTTCTTCCTCCTCTTCCTTCCACCCAAATTTTATTTCTTTCCTAATAGGTTTGCATGCATTCTTTGGTTTTACATTGATTCCTATGGGAAAAATTGCTTCTACTTACAAAATTGGTCACAGAACGAATTTGGTCACAGAACGAATTAAGTTCTTAAGTAGAGGTACCACTGTGTCAGAAAATTTTGGGACATTTTTGCCTTTGTGTGATTGTGGCCTACATGTGACACATCTGGTCCATGGGCCACCAGTTTCAAAGGCCTGCTGAAGTAAAACCATAAGCATAAAATCATACGTTTGCAATTACATGATCTTTCACTTAGCAACTATTTCTTGTAATAAATGAATTGCTGGCTCCAATTGTGGCTGCTAAACGAGGGCTACTTGTATTCCTAATTTGCTAGATTAGGTCAGTGGCAGACCTAATCTAGCCAATCAATCAATGTTTAGAAAAGGCCATTGAGATAATATCTTATATTTCCACCAAACAGCAATATCACATTTAAGAATGACACATCTTATTCCTTATGAAGTTCCATTCACTGTGTTCATTAAAGTAGGTCAACCTTTTGGACCTTAGAGACCACTATTTTCATCATTTTAAATCCCACAGACAATACAGAAAATACAGTGGACTGTATTAAAAAATCCCATCTTAAAAGCCACTGGACTGTATGTAAGGCAAATAACTAAAGGTAAAATGAAGAAGGAACCGCTATGGTTTAGCAATGATGTAAGGGCTATAGTCAATGAAAAAAAGGCTGCCTATAGGAGGTATAAAGAGTCTGGAAGTATAACTGATAGAGAGGTGTATAAAATGAGACAGAAGGAGGTGAAACAGATAATATATGCTGCTAAAGCCTCAAATAAGGAAGAAATTGCCAAATCTGTAAAGAAGGGGGATAAAACCTTCTTCAGATACATTAGTGATAGGAAGAAGAAAAACTGCAACATCACAAAGCTTAGTACCAGGAATAATACATGCATTGATGGGAATAAGGAGATCACTGACAATTTCATAGCTACTTCTGTTCAGTTTTCTCAAAAGACACCTTACAATATAATACTATAGATGGATATAGCATTGCTTCCAGCTGTATGGATTCAGCTCCAGTGACCTTAGAAGCTGATGTCTTAGAAGAACTTGAACAATTAAAGATAAATAAGGCAATGGGTCCAGATGGCATGCACCCCAGAGTTCTTAAAGAACTCAGATTTGTCATTGCTACCCCCCTGACTGATTTGTTTAACCAATCCCCGTGAACAGGGGATGTTCCTGAGGATTGGAGAAAGGCCAGTGTTGTGCCTATCCACAAGAAGGGAAATAGAGAAATAGCTAGCAACTACAGGCCAGTTAGCTTGACATCAGTTATAGTTAAAATGATGGAGACTCTACTCAAAAAGAGGATAAATCAGCACCTAAAAAACAATAATTTATTGGATCCAAATCAGCATGGCTTTACTGAAGGCAAATCATGTCAAACTAATCTCATTGATTTCTTTGACTATGTCACAAAGGTGTTGGATCAAGGTGGTGCCGTGGATATTGCCTATCTGGACTTCAGCAAAGCCTTTTATATAGTTCCACATAAAGAGCTGATAGATAAATTAGTGAAGATTGGACTTAATCCCTGGATAGTTCAGTGGATTTGCAGCTGGCTGAAGCATAGACATCAGAGAGTTGTTGTCAATGGCGAGTATTCTGAGCAGACACTGGTTACAAGCAGTGTGCCACAAGGGTCTGTTCTGGGTCCTATTCTTTTTTATATGTTTGTGAGTGACATGGGGAAGGTTTGTTAGGGAAGGTTTGCCTATTTGCCAATGACTCTAAAGTGTGCAATAGGGTTGATATTCCTGGAGGCGTCTGTAATATGGCAAATGATTTACTAGGTCAAAGCAATGGAAACTGCAGTTTAATGTTTCCAAATGTAAAATAATGCACTTGGGGAAAAGGAATCCTCAATCTGAGTATTGTATTGGCAGTTCTGTATTAGCAAAAACTTCACAAGAGAAGGATTTAGGGGTAGTGATTTCTGACAGTCTCAAAATGGGTGAGCAGTGTGGTCGGGCGGTAGGAAAAGCAAGTAGGATGCTTGGCTGCATAGCTAGAGGTATAACAAGCAGGAAGAGGGAGATTGTGATCCCGCTATATAGAGCGCGGGTGAGACCACATTTGGAGTACTGTGTTCAGTTCTGGAGACCTCACCTACAAAAAGATATTGACAAAATTGAACAGGTCCAAAGACGGGCTACAAGGATGGTGGAAGGTCTGAAGCATAAAACGTATCAGGAAAGACTTAATGAACTCAATCTGTATAGTCTGGAGGATAGAAGGAAAAGGGAGGACATGATCGAAACATTTAAATATGTCAAAGGGTTAAATAAGGTTCAGGAGGGAAGTGTTTTTAATAGGAAAGTAAACACAAGAACAAGGGGACACAATCTGAAGTTAGTTGGGGGAAAGATCAAAAGCAACCTGAGAAAACATTATTTTACTGAAAGAGTAGTAGATCCTTGGAACAAACTGAATTTAACTGAATTTAAACATGCCTGGGATAAACATATATCCATCCTAAGATAAAATACAGAAAATAGTATAAGGGCAGACTAGATGGATCATGAGGTCTTTTTCTGCCGTCAGTCTTCTATGTTTCTATGTTTCTATATGAATCCAGCACACTTGTTAAAGCACCTGGACTCCCAGTGGTGCGATGAGGTCTCTTAGTACATGGTATGTAACCTACTTGGGTATTGCCATACAGTACACTAACAATGTTAGTCTGTAAAATATAGAGTCTGTATCTTTAAGGAAATATTACTGGTTGGCCATAAGAGGGCGCCAGCATTGTTCCCTTTAGGGGGAGTTACTTTGTTAGCAATATGTTTGCTGTGAGTTGTATTATTCTTGCTGTGTGCAGTTTGTAAGCTATTAGAGTTATATTGTTGTTTCTGTATATTTGTAAATAATAATATTGTTGTATATACATTGATACTAAGTCTGACACATTGTCTGGCTAACCCACATTACCTACATCCACAACAACTCTACTTAATGTATGTTGAAGGTTTTGCACTGACACATACTAACTAGGTCCTCTAGGCATTTTCTCCCCCCTCTCTTTCTCTCCCCCTCTCCCCCACTCTCTTTCTCTCTTCCCCCTCTCATCTCTCTCCCTTTGTCTGTCTCCTCTCTTTCTTTCTCTCTCTCCCTCTTTCTCATCTCTCTCCCCTCTCCTCTCCCTCTCTCCCCCACTTCTCTTGTGCGCACACCCGCAAGAGATGAAGCTTCACTCCCATTTTGGAATTTGGAGCAAATCCCCATCCCCCGCCCTTCCCGTCTCAGGCCAGGTGAAAAGTGCTTGACAGGGGAGGGCAAGGGGTGGGCAACAAGTGGTGTGTTCAGCTGGCAGGAAGCCACAGCATGGGGAAGAATGAGCCATAGGTTGGTGACACCCATTACTTTAACCGGCCTGTGCCACTACCCCCCCCCCTTTGCACCATTACCTCATTCCAACCAGTGAGGTCTGTGCTGCAAAGTTGCAAGTTTCACATAGCAGAGACTTCCAACCCCACCCTGAGCTGCCTGGCTGGTCTCATATTACAGAGCTGGCCATTAGTCATCCCCGAGCAGCTGGTCCCCCCCCCCCCGCAAATTGGAGCTCACTGAGAAGCCAATTTGTCGATCAGCCTGAATTTGGGAGCCTGCAATCGGTGTTCAGGAGCCAGTCCTTGGCAGATCTCCCTGACTATTTTGGACATCTGACTGTAAGTGGAACAACCCCTAAACAGAGCCCCCAGACCCACGGATGGGTCTTGAAAGCCCCAGGGGATTTTAATGCTGAGTTAGGGAAGGAGACCCAGTGAAGTGAACAAACCCTTTCTTTCCACATGGCTGCGAGTGAAACCCCTAAAGATGCTGCAGCAGGATTGAAAACTACCTGGGGGACACTTCCTTCTGAGCCCAGGTTGGCACCCAGATCCAATGGGGGAAGCCCCAAGCAGGGGAGACAAGACCCTGGGGAATGCCCTGAGATGAAGATGCCTGGGACTGTGTATATTCCTGGGATAGGATGGGCCCAGTGCCAGTGGGGTCCTTACCTCCCCCCTGCTCAGGAATTCCAGCAGCCAAGCCTTTTGAGTGAAACTGTGAAAATGAATGCTGTTTCTTTTCCTGCCCAGCCTCCTCCCCCTGTGCCTCCCCCTGCCAGCAGAATGAGACTGAGACAGGAGCCCTCTTCTCAGCAGGAGGGGGGTATACCATTGAGGAGGATGCATCCATTGTTTAACACCCCTTTGCCTGCCGCATTCCCTGCTGCAGCCACCATCCCGGATTGCCCAGCCCACCTTCCTTCCAGGCAAAATATGATGGGGATCTGAAGAAACTTAATTACTTTCTCTACAGAGTTGGAGCATTTGTAAGGCAACATGGCCATTTGTTTCCAACAGATCGCGAGCTGATTGAGGCCATTTCTGAGGTTTTAAATGAAGGGGAAGCAACTGAGTTTATAGCTGAACTGTTTGATGAAGCCACTCCTGAGCTAAACAATGTGGCGGGGTTTGTTGAGTTAATGAGATTGAGATTTCATGACATTGCAAGCCAGGTAGATGCAGAAAAACAGATTGGTTTGCTAAAACAAGCAGGGTGACCAGTGAAGGAATTGGTGTGGGAATTCAGAAGAGCTGCAGGTAAATTAAGGGACTGGCCCAAAAGATTATTGATCCATACTTTTAAAAATGCTCTTGACCTAGAATTAAGAAGGGCATGTGAAATTTGGGGAATCCCTTGGGCCATTCAGAACTGGTATGCCACAGCGATTACTTTGGATGAGGTGGTTCGCGCTGAAAAGTAACCACTCCCCAGCCGGGCCTCTAACAAACTTCCAGGACGCCGCCCTTTCCTTTGCCAGCTGGGGCCTTCTCATTCAGAGGCCATGAGGGGAATAAATTGCTACCGGTGCGGTAAACAAGGGCACAGAGCATCTGAGTGCCTGGCACCAGCCCCCCTCTCTCTCCCAAGAGCCAAACCTCACACAACGGCAAGGAGAAGACCTGGAAGACCCTCTGAACCAGGGCATTGGGCTTTTCAAACAACGGAGCTGTTTCCTTCTGAGGATACTCCTGGGGCCGAAGAAGCCATCCCTTCAGGACCCAGCCCCAACTGGAACAAGGAACCGGCTGGAGGAGAAGACCCAATGGTGAGTGAACCCATTCCTCCATTCCCCCTTAAGGTGAAGATTAAAGTAATCACCAGAGGGGAGGAGGGGGAAATAAAGGCCCTGCTAGACACAGAATGCTCCAGATATCTAATCAGCAAAGCAGTAGAGCAAAGATTAAAAACCCAAACCAAACCTTTAGCCAAACCCATCCGGTTCCAACAAGTGAATGGTTCCATCGTAGGTGGAGCGCTGGCCACGCTCCTGACAGAACTAATTGAGTTACAAATAGGTCGACACCGTGAACTCCTGCGGTTCATAGTCACCCCCAAAATGTCAGAAGCCATCATCCTGGGTTTGGTTTGGTTGGATGAATGGACCCCCACTATAAAGTGGGAGGATGGATACTGCAAGCTTTTCCTCCACATAGGGCCTACTTCTCCCACCGAAAATGACAGGAAAAGTCTTTTCCCCAAGAGAGAGCAGATGGGCCCTTAGTAGCAGCAACGATGAAGGAAAGGACACTGCCAGGTCTCCAAAAGGTACCCCTTGAATACAGAGACTTGGAGAGAGTTTTCAGAGAGGAAGATTGCAATGAATTGCCACCTCACAGACCCACAGACTGTGCAATAGAACTTGAGCCAGGGACAGGTCTCCCAAGACATAGAATGTATGCAATGTCACCAAGGGAAATGGAAGAGCTGAGAAAGTACATAGACACCAACCTAAGAAGGGGATTCATTCAGCCTGCAAATTGCAAGATAGCAGCCCCAGTGCTCCTTTTTTCTCCTAAGGAGAAAAAATATGGGGGCATTCATCTGATAGCAGATTTTTGCAATCTGAATGTGGTGTGTGTTACCCCCTCCCCCTTATGAAGGATCTACTCAATCATCTAGCAAAAGGGAAAATATTCACCAAGCTGGATTTAAGAGAGGCTTATTATCGCATCAGAATAAAGGAAGGGGATAAGAGGAAGACAGCTTTTAACTGCCCATTGGGGAGTTTCCAATTCCGTGTCATGCCATTTGGCCTAAAAGGAGCCCCCGTGGTATTCATGCAGAACATCAATGAAATATTATATGCCCACCTTTATGAGGGCGTGCTCATGTATTTAGATGACATTCTTGTCTATAGTCTGAACCTGCCTGACCATGTCAAATTGGTGAGGCAAGTCTTGAAAAAACTTTTGGCCGCTAAGCTCTATGTGAAACTTTCCAAATGCGAATTTCAAAAAACTTCAGTAAACTATGTGGGATATCGCATCTCAACCAAAGGCATAGAGATGGACCCAGCCAAGGTGAAGGCTGTGCTTGACTGGCAAGCTCCTCGCACGCACAAACAACAGCAAAGTTTTTTAGGATTTGCAAACTTCTATCAACAGTTCATTCCAGCTTTCGCTGAAGTTGCTTTGCCCTTAACTGAACTCCTAAAAACTGGGTCCACTCCTACTAAGCCCAAACCTTCTCAGCCAATTAGGTGGACAATGGAATGCCAAAAGGCTTTTGAAGGCCTAAAAAGACTTTTTGCAAAGGAACCAATCCTGCAACATCTGGACCCAACACAAAAGTTTGTGATTCAGTCAAATGCCAGTGATGTGGCAGTAGCGGCTATGTTGCTACAAGTGAATGGTGAAGGACAGCTGTTGCCATGTGCATACCTTTCCAAAAAGCTGAGCCCCACCGAAAGGAGATGGGCCATATGGGAGAAGGAAGCTTTGCTATACAAGTGGCATTGGAGGCATGGAGACATTTCTTAGAGGGTGGACCAATTCCTTTCGAGGTGTACACTGATCATAAGAATCTTGAGGCATTAAAAAAACCCCAAAGCTTTCTCCTAGGCAAGTACGATGGGCTCAATACTTCAAATGATTTGACTTCACACTGAAGCACATCCTGGCTGGGAAGAATCTTCTTGTGGATGCCTTGTCGCATAAACCCCAGTATAACAGCCAAAGAGAAGAAGAAATCCACCCGATTGTCCCATGTTCCCCTTCATCTTCGGAACATATGGAGAAAGCTGCTCCTATCCACACTTGAGGCCATATGAGGGGACAATCATCACCCAAAGAAAAGGAGTGGGAAACCAGACTGAAATCTGCCTTAATGACTGACCAGTGGTTCAACAACCACAAGGAAATCCTGACACTAAGGGAAGGTTTGGCTTGGAAGGGAGCCAAATAATATGTGCCTGTCATCCTGCAAATAGAAATTATCCAAGGGAGTCATGACTCCAAACTTGGGGGTCACTTTGGGTTCCTGAAAACATTGCACCTAGTGTGGAGACAATTCTGGTGGCCTAGGATGAGAGCAGAAGTCGAAGATTATGTGAAAAGTTGTGCCATCTGCGCCACTAGGAAACATAGACCTGCTAAACCCTCAGGGTTATTGCAGCAAGTCGCCAACTCTAGCAGGCCCTAGGAAGAGATAGCAATGGATTTTATTGTGGAACTCTCTGAGAGCAAGGGAAACACCGTTATTTGGACTGTTATCGATTTGTTCTCCAAACAAGCTCATTTCATCGCTCGTTCAGGACTGCCCACAGCCAGACATCTGGCGAAGTTATTCTTAAAACACATTTACAGATTGCATGGAGTTCCCCGTAGGATTATATCAGATCGAGGGGTCCAATTTACCGCCATGTTCTGGAGAGAATTCATCCATACCATTGGTTCCACCTAAGGAGTCACCCCTCCACAAATGGAGCAGCAGAAAGAGCTAACACTGTAGTGGAACAGTACCTTAGATGTTACGTGAGTTACCAACAAACCAATTGGGCTGAACTACTGCCTTTTGCGGCAGTAGCATACAACAACTCTGTACACAGCAGTATGGGACTAACTCCTTTCCAGGTCACCAGTGGACAAGATTTCATTCCCATGCCGGGAGACTCACTATGAAGTAAAAAAAAAATTAGATTCCCGCATTTTCCGAGGCAAACTGCAGTACCTGATTCATTGGAAAGGGTACCTCCAGTCAGAAGCAACCTGGGTTAAGAGACGGGATGTCAAAGCTGATAGATTAATTAAGCGGTTTCATGAAACTTACCCAACCAAATTGAAATGTCTTAATTGATTTAACTGATACTAACCCCTATATGTTTATTCTAATTTTCCAGGAGATGGTTCTTTGTGAAGGGGGGCTGCCTGTCAGGCCAAAATCTTCATGTGGAGTTAGAGAGTTCAGCCTGACACAACACATGGGGGGATGGGAGGGGTAGTGAGTAGTCAGAGGGGGAAGTTACCAGACACAACCAAAGATTCCTTTCTCCAAGCCAAGGTCACCTTTTGTTCTGCCTCAATTCAAGAGACGAGGCAGTTGATAAGCCCCTGCATACAGACTGGCTCTCGTAATGAACTTGTGGGTGTGGGGGATGTAAGATGAACCTTTAACCTAGGTGGGATTCTGGGAACTAGTCAGAATCAGAATGACGATGGCATAGCCAACATGGTTCTGTTAATAAATTGAGCTCTGATTGAGAGAATTGGACTGGCACTTGGTTTATTTCTCAGATGCTATTTGGAATGTTGACACATATATATAGAGAGAATTTTTAATTAGCTATATGATATAAGATTAAAATTTAGATAAAAGAGATTTTATTATTCTTTACAATGTTGTAACCTTTTGTAGTAAAATGGTGAGGGAAAATTTTTAATTTAGATTTTTAAGAATTGCTAATATTGTATAAAATTAACAGAAAATTTTACATGGAGAGAGATTAGAGCCTCCATTGAGGGAGTAATGAGGAAAAAAAAGTTTGTATATGATTGATTTTAAGCATTGTTGTGTTTATAACTATATATTGTTTTACTTTATGGTAGAGAAAAAATAAAAAATCTTATATAAAAATAAATAAATAAGGGATTTGGTAGTCCAAAAATGTACTTTGTTTTGAATGGGTTCTCTTTGTATAGAACAATGAATGATACTATATTGATATCATGACAAATTGTAGTCCATTCAGTGTTAAATAACAGCCTTGGAAGGAATGCAGTTTGGGAAGGCCTGTGCCAATTTTTAAACTTTATCTTAATTTTTAATTACTTATAATTATATAATTTCATATTGTAAGAACAAACAATCAAAAGCAAAGCAAAACAAAAACAAGCATAGAAATTCATCTGGGTGAACCTCCAAAAGATTCCGACCATCATAATAGATTTGGCGACTTCCAGAGCAACATAAGGAGCACCAGTTTCTCCCTGATCTTGGATTAGACTGTAAATTGAAGTACTAAATGGATGTTTACAAAACATACTACAAATTGTTTGGCAGAAAAAATGATTAATGAATTTTTAATAAAATTGTAAAAGTACTTAACTTCTCTATATGTAAAAACATCAATTTCAATTATCTATTGTTATTGCTATAAGATGGGCTGCTGATTGAATTCTGATTAATCAAATGTTTACAATTATTACATATATAGACAGAAAAAAATCTTCATTTCTCACTCAAGATGCATTTTTAAAAATATATTTATATGGTTATATTATAATATTTAATCCTTAAATTGAACATCCTTAAAGAGGTTCTATAAACTTGTTTTTAAATGTTATCATTTTCCCAGTAATTTCAGTTGGTAAAATGTCTTTTACAGAGTGGACTTTCACATTTGGATCCACCGTTTATAATGGTATACATTCCAGCTTCATGTGGTCATATTTAAGAGAATGATATATGATTTCAGACATTCATCTTCTGGTTTAAAGGGTGCTGTATATGTCCTGTTGTTCATTAACTTAGATCTGTAAAATAAAATGTGAACAGTAAGTAAGAAATAAATTTGCATCTGTACATTTTATGTAATTATTTTTTAAAATCCATTCATTTGATCTGTAGCAGAAAGCAGCCTGCAATCATTTTAATACATCAATCTACATGGGCAACATGATTCTGAAAGTCAGTATCAGCATTTTTAAAACAAATGGTTAGCGGCTCAGTGCAACAAATTTAATCAGTGACCACCGTAAAGATTTCAGTAGAAAGTAAGTAATTGTTAGTTTGCATTTACTCTGCCAGGAGTTTGATCCTGACAAGCTCAAGGTTGACCCAGCCCTCCATCTTTCCAAGATTGGTAAAATGAAGTCCAGGATTGTTGGGGACAATGTGTTGATTGTGTAAATTGTTCAGAGAGAGCTGTAAAACACTATGGAGTTGTCTACAAGTCTAAGTGGTTTTTGCTGTTGTTATTATCAACAGTTACTAATTTAGTAACTATTTCAATATCAATGCAATGAAATAAATAAGTAAAATGTATGAGTGTTCATTTGGAACCATTCATTTTGAAGCAACTAAATTTGTTGACTGAAGTAATGAAATGAGTGAAAATGGCCCACTGAGTTTTTACTCATTTCAGCTCCAGCACAGAGAAATCTTCTGATCTTTGTCTTGGAATCTGTCAGGATTCATCAACAGAACAGATGAAGTGCTGGCAGATTTAGCATTCTGGCCTCATTCCTCAATATTTTTAAGCATTATCCCTGTCCCCATAGTGCTTCTCTCCCATTGCTCTAAACCAGGGTGTCAATCTTAATTTCACTGAGGGCTGCATCAGGCTTGGGTTTGACTTTTGACCACGAATCCCAGCAACCAGTTAGGTCCCACAGAGTTGGCCTTCTCCGGGTCCCGTCGATGAAACAATTTTGTCTGGCGGGACCCAGGGGAAGAGCCTTCTCTGTGGCAGCCCCGACCCTCTGGAATCAACTCCCCCCAGAGATTAGGATTGCCCCCACCCTCCTTGCCTTTTGCAAACTCCTCAAAACCCACCTCTGCCGTCAGGCATAGGGAAATTGACTCCCCTGGGCCGTTTCCCATTTTGCGCAAGGTTTGTCTGAGATGTATGATTGTTTTTTACACTCAGGGTTTTAAATTGCTTTCTATTGTTGGATTTGTACCATGTTTTATGTTGTGAGCCGCTCCGAGTCTCTGGAGAGAGGCGGTATAAAAATTGAATAAATCTAATCTAATCTAATCTACTTTAGAATCCATTACATCCACAAATTTAGCTGCCAGACCAGCAATGGGTTGCTCCCAATTCAGCCTGGTTCTTAGAACCGGTAGTGCCGGTGGCAGGAAGCTCTGTCCTCTGTCCACAATGCTTGTAACATGCGCAGAAGTGTTGTGCATGTGTACAAAAACATGTGAACCGGTAGTAATGGGTTTTAGAACCCAGTACTGTGTTAGACCTAGGTCTTTTAAATATTTCAAGTGTTTTTTAATGCATATATATATAGATATAGGTCAATAGATATAGATAAGGGAACAAAATGTTAATATTGGTGAATTAAAGTATTTTTCTGAAAATATACATACGGGAGTACAATTCGGATAGTCAAATTTCCCATCCACACAATAAACTATGAATGGTTTATTTGGATTTGGTTTATAGTTTCTTCTACATATAAATTGCACTCTATCTCCATCCTCGGAATATATTTTTCCTTCTCCTCTATTATACTTCAGCGTTATATTGCGTTCGCTCATATCTTCTTCACTTGCTGTACAAGCGGCTGTAAAAGGGCACAGATCAGATGACATATAGACTTTATACTGAGGAATTCATTTAATAAAGCAATTAAAGTTTAGGTTAGATATTTTATATTGCAATTGGGTATAACAATTACAGTGTTCTCTTGATTTTCGCGGGTTCGAACTTCGCGGAAAGTCTATACCATGGTTTTTCAAAAATATTAATTAAAAAAATACTTTGTGGTTTTTTTCCCTATACCACAGTTTTTCCCACCCAATGACGTCATATGTCATCACCAAAGTTTTGTTTGCCTTTAATAAATGGTTTTTTTAATAAACGTTAATAAATAAACATGGTGAGTCATAATCTGAATGGTTGCTAAGGGAATGGAAAATTGCAATTTAGGGGTTTAAAGTTTTAAGGGAAGGCTTGTGATACTGTTCATAGCCAAAAATAGTGTATTTACTTCTGCATCTCTACTTAGTGGAAATTCGACTTTCGCGGGCGGTCTCAGAACGCATCCTGCGTGAAAAGTGAGGGAACACTGTACAGATCTATGTAAATGGACTGATGTCATATGTGTAAAAGGAAGAAGAAAAACATTTTAGTCCCCTTCTTCCAAATTTCCTCATACTGAAAATCTGAATTAGAAGACCAAGTTCAGGCAACCTCTCTTACAATGTCACCTTATATCTTATTTTTCAACATTGACTAAACAGGGTAAATGTGATTAAATCAACAGAGTCCGCCTCCATACTTAGTCTATTTAAAAAACACACACAATAATTTTAGTTCCTTAGAGATTCAACTAATACTATTAATCAAAAAGAGCTCTAGTGGGTTGTTGGGATACATGGCTTTTTTAACTTTTTGTTCAAGAAATGATTGATTGATTGATTGATTGATTGACTGATTGACTGATGATGGGTATCTTGGGTGAATAAGCCGCAATATAAATTTAATAAATAAATAAATGATGATGGCATGATGATGGTGATGGTGGTGGAAAGGCCCTATATTCTCACCTGTGAAATACTAAGCAAAGGAAAATCTACATACTACATAGGTACAATATTTCTCTACAAGGAATAAATCTATGAAGAATTATAGATATTACTTATACCTCTACATGTTGGTGTTTGTGACCAACGACCATTTCGACAAGTCACTCTTCGAGGCCCTTGCATTGTATAGAAATTTTGGCACTGATATGTTACAGTTTCAGATTGTAAATAGGTTGCTTTGGGTGATTCCACAATGTCTCCATTCTCCACGGGAGGTGGGCGTCCACATCCCCCACCAATATCTATAATACATACAGAATCCATTCAGCAATGCTGCTCATGATTAAAAATATTCAAAGTGTATTCACACAGAGAGACACATTTTAAGCATATTCATAAGAAACTACTCTGTTCCCCCCCCCCCCCAAATAAGCATCCCCTGATAGTAAGTACAATCAGGCTTTTGAGTGCATGGCAATAAGTTCAAGAGCTTATTTCAGGGTTCAAAAAAATATAAGACAGGGTCTTAATTTTGGGAAAACATGGTATATTTCAAAATTATACTGTTTCTTATTTTTAAAAACAATATCCTGCAGCTTGATCAACTGATAGGCAAAAAATGATTATTACTGTTGTCCCTAGTGCTGTCTTTCAACTTTAGAAAATATAGTGCCATTACTTTTTTAATACCTAAAGTCAGATTTGTATTTAAATGAATAGCAATTGCTTTGGGATAATTGACATCTCCAGCAGCAAGATTTTCCAGATTGTTGAGGCATGGCAGAGAAAGATCGTTTACTAGATCCTGCTAGCAAATTTTCTTGACTGAGGAGTTCTGCAGCATGTTTCTTTTGTCAGAGTGAGTGACAAAGCCATGAAGGGCTTTAAAAATGATAACCAACATGTTCAGTGAAGGGCTGCAAAAAAATTTACTACCACACTGTAGGCATGGCTTATTTTGTGGGTGTGGCTTGTCAGCCATGTTACCAGGTGGGAGTGGCTTGATGATCATATGACTGGGGGTGGCTTAAAGATCATGTGAATGGCTTAAAGGTGGCCAACTTGATGTCACTCACTTCAAGGGTTTGGGTTAGAGTTAGGCTGCCTGGCCGCTCCTCACCTCAAAGATATACAATTTCCCTATCAATTTACTATTACTGAACATCAAAAATATATTATTTAATTCTATGTATATATGCCACATGTATGTAACTCAAGGCTACTGATATTAGAGTCAAAGGAAAAGTCACAGAAATGCAGTAAATGATGAAGAAAAGTAGCAGTGGGCAAATTTGATGCTATATCAGGAGAAATTTTAAAATGTGCTTTCAGTCATAAGTGGTTAGAGTGTTTGATTAGGCCTTGCTACCATGGAGGAAAATAATTGAATTATGAAATAATGGAAAATGTGTGCAGCTTATTACATATGGATATTTAAACTTAAATTGGAAGAAGGTGCTATTGCTTGCATGGAAAAGGAAAGATAGGTGTAGGATGGAATTGAAAGGGTGAATTAAAAGCTACAGGGAGGTTAGTTTATTAATTGTTCCTGGGAATGTGTTGTGCTTAGCTCTGGCCCAGGTCCTGCTCCAAGGACTGTGGAGGTGGATGCGGGGGAAACATCCAAATGTCACAGGCCTGTTTTGCTGCCGACAGAGTCGGCCAGTGAATTATCCTCTGAAGAAGGAAGTGTCGGTGGGATGGATGAGGGGGGCTTGGCAGACAGCCCAGGAAGAAGCCAATCCTCCTTATCTTTGTTAGATTCGGATGAGGAAATATGAACTATGCATAGGAGAGAACAGCTTCAAAAGTATTACAGAAGATAATTGAGTCCACCTGTGTTTGGGTGGGGTTCAAATAATTAGGGCTGCTGTTAAATTGGCAGCATGCCGCCTCACAGTGTGGAAGATTATCTGATTGTACTTGTTTGGACCGTAACTTGCTGTTTCAGGACTGTGCTCAGAACTATGTTTGGATTTCAGGACTTTGGGATATAAATCATTGTGAGTTTTTACAAAATCTGAAAAACAATAGCTGTGACGAATTTCACAGTTACTGGTTTATTGCCTGGATGTCTTTCTTCCCTTCGTTATCTTACTATATTCAAGTGTGCTTTGTTTGTACCAGAAATCCCTTTGAAGTTAAAAAGGAAGTTTTGCTGCTCTTTTGTTTGGATAAAGAAACTTTAATTGCATTCTCTCTTGTGTGTGTCTGCTTTGGCTATATTTCCCTTTAATTGAAGGCTTGTGTCATAAGCCGGCTGAACAGAATGTATGTGGGAGAGAAGTTCAAAAACTTAGAAAATGTGACAGTGACCAAATTAGGAAAGTGCAGGATTTTTTGATGGCCCAGGATATAAAATTAATATTATTGTCCTATAGCTGGACAAATCCCCTTCATGGATTACTGCGTTGCCATGGCAAAGGGGCTTGTATAGCTCAATGAAGCATAAACTATGCTGTGCAGGGCCACCCAAGATGGACAGGTCATAGCAGAGCTCTGACAAAACATGATCTACTGGAGACGGAAATAGCAATCCACTCCAGTATCTTTGCCATGTAAACCCCATGGACAGTACCAAAAGGCAAAAAGATATGATGCTGGAACAGGTCGGAAGGTAATCAATATGCTATTGGGGAAGAGCAGGGGGCCAGTACTAATAGCATCAGAAAGAGTGAAGCAACTGGGCGATAGCCGAAAGGACACACAGCTGTGGATGTATCTGATGGTGAAAGGAAAGTCTGATGCTGTAAAGACCTATACTTCATAGGAACCTGTAATGTAAGATCCATGAATCAAGGCAAGCTGTATGTAGTCAAACAAAAGATGAAAAGACTGAACACCAACATCTTAGGAATCAGTGAACTAAAATGGACAGGAATGAAGTAATTTAATTGAGATGACCATCAGGTATATTACTGCGGGCAATAATTCCTCAGAAAGAAATGGAATAGACTTCATAATAAAAAAGTAGGAAAAGCGATACTGGGATACAATCCTAAAAATGACAGAATGATCTCATTTCAAATCCAAGGCAAACAATTCAATATCACAGTAGTCCAAGTCTATACACCAACCACTGGTGTTGAAGAAGATGATGTTGACCCATTCAGTGAAGCCCTACAGCACATTATAGAATTGAACCAAAAAATGATGTCCTTATTATCATGGGGGATTGGAATGCTAAAATAGGAAGCCAGAGATAACCAGAATAACAGGCAAAGTACAAATTGAGTACAAATTGAAAAAGGGCACAGGCTGATAGAATTTTGTCAATAGAATATGATGGTCATAGCAAACACTATTTTCCAACAACCCGAGAAATACTCTACACATGGACATCACCAGATGGTCAACACAGAAATCAGATTGACTATGTTCTCTGTAGAGAACATAGCCAAAGAGTAAGAAGTCAGTTAAAAACAAGACTAGGAGCTGACTGTGGCTCAGATCATGAGCTTCTCATTGCAAAATTTAGGCTTAAATTAAAGAAAGTAGGGGAAAGCACTAGGCCATTTTGCTGTGGTGACTCCCTCGCACCACCTCCCATACTTGGCCAATAAAATTCTATTCTATTCTATTCTATTCTTCTGTTCTATACACCCGGCGTGAGGTTGCCTCTCAGAACATCTGGGTGCAGAAAGGCAAAAGGGGCGCTTCGCCCCGGCTGGATCAACTTGGCTTCAGCCAAACCGAGGAGTCACCACAGTTAAGGAAAGGCGCTGGCTACCAAATGAGCAAGTGAGAAAAGACAGGAGCCCTTCAGCATGGAAAGGAAGAGGTAGCAGCAGCAGCAGCCGGCTTTCAGTAAAAGGAGTGGGAGGTTTCCCCCTCTCACCCGTCTGGGTTTCTCTCTCTGGCACAGTGTATGGGAGACAGCCTCGTGTTGGGTGTATGAAAGGTGTGTGCTCCTCCTAGCCGCCTCAGAGTCCCTCTTTTTTTTTAAGCTTTAAAGTTTTGGATTTTTTTGATTCCCCTCATCTGACCTTCTTCCTTTGGCAGCAACTGTCCTCCTCCTCTTCTTCTTCCTCTTCCTCCCACCCAAATTTCAAGCTTTTATTTCTTTCCTAATGGGTTTGCACGCATTATTTGCTTTTACATTGATTCCTATGGGAAAAATTGCTTCTACTTACAAACTTTTCTACTTATGAACCTGGTCACAGAACAAATTAAGTTGTTAAGTAGAGGTATCACTGTACTTTGATAGAATGAAAAAAAATGGCAAAGCAATAGGCACAATTTACATAGATTTCTGTAAAACCTTTGATTCAGTGGTGCAAAACAAACTACTTCTAAAACTGCAATCTCATGGCAAATCTGCCCCCCTGCACAAATGGATAACTGTGTTTCTGTCAAACAGGCAACCAGTAGTCAAAATATCAAATGCTATATCAAATCCTGTGCCTGTTAACCGTGGTGCAGTGTTTTAGGGCCAACACTTTTTATACTTTCCATAAATGACAATCATATTAAAATCATATTTGCAACCATATTAAAAGCAACTGCATTCTCTTAGCTGATTATGTAAAACTATTCAACACTACTAACATTGCTGCTATCCTTCAAACAGACCTTGACTATGTGTCAGAATGGTCAAACTGTTAGCAACTACAAATCTCAACCAACAAATGCTCTGTCTTACACATTGGCAAAAAAAAAAAAAAGACACAAAATACAGGCTGGATGGAAATGACCTAGTAAGTGACCCTCATTCTGTTAAAGACTTTGGAGTACTTATCTCGAATGATCTAAGTACCAGACCTCACTGTAACAACATTGCAAAAAAAAGCATTAAGAGTTGTTAACCTAATCTTGCATAACTTCTTCTCTGGTAATATTGTACTTTTAACTAGAGCATACAAAACATTTGCTAGACCAATTCTTGACTACAGCATATCTGTCTGGAACCTACATTACATATCGGACATTAATACAATTGAGAATGTCCAGAGATATTTCATGAGAAGAGTCCCCCACTCCTCTGTTTGCAACAGAATATCTTATGCCACCATACTTGAAATTTTGGGCTTAGACAATTTAGAACTACATCCCCTGATGTTTGACCTAAGTTTAGCACATAAAATTATCTGCTACAATGTCCTACCCATCAGTAACTACTTCAGCTTCATCTGCAAAAATGCACGAGCAGACAATAGATACAAACCTAAGGTAATAGCGCCAGCGGACTCACCCCGCTGGCGACGTTTGCAGGAGAGTCGGGGAGACACTGGACTCCTGGCGGCCGCCATCTTGGGTCTCGGCTGAAGTCTCGCGAGGTGAGACTTCGGCCGAGAATCAGGCCAATCATGGCCTGACTGCTGACGTGTCCGGGCGGGGCTTGCAGGCCCTATTTAAGGGCGCGCAGGCCCGGGCTTGGCCCCTTTTTCGCCCGGACCTCAGCAGAAGGCAGACACCCGGTCGGGTGTCTGCTTGCGGCCACCATTTTGGGCGGCCTCGTGGCACGGCGGCCTTGTCGGAGGCCTTTTTTTGCGGCGTGGCAGTAGCGGCTGGGGTTCGGCGGAGAGGCCACCCCCCACCCACCCCCAGCGAAAGGACTCTTCTGCCTCATCGGAGGCCGGAGGTTTGGCTGCCAGTGGCAGTTATCCCTCGGGACCTGGCTAGGGCTCCCGGTGGGGGAGCGATCGTTTTTTCCCCTGGGGATCGAGGCTAATGGGGGCCCTTGTAAGGGGAGGGGAGTGGCTGGCCCCGCTTCTCCTCGGGAGCGAGGAGGGCGGCGGGGGTCAGTTTGGGCTCCCTTTTGATAAGTAGCAGCCCTACTCCTACTCCCCTGCCTTTCTAGGCAGCGGCCTTCATTTTCTTTTGGGGCCGGGGCCTTTTTGGCTTTGGCTCCTAGTTCAAAAATAGAAGAAGACACACACCTAAAATAAAATTACATAAATAAATTCATAGATAAATAAATAAATTAATTTAAAAAAACCCAAATCGGGATTGGATTCTGTAGCCTGGAGGTTAATCCTCTGCCTTGCGAGGCAAAGGTTGCAGGTTCAAGTCCCAGTGCGGGTGTGGCCAGCTGATGAGGCCAAAATAGGTCTATCCTAGTGGTTATCCAGCCCGGGCAGGTGGCGGCCTTGCCAGGCCCCATGGGACTGGCAATACCCTGGGTGCCTTATACACCTTTCGGGGCAGTTGAGGTCGCAACACATTCGACCTCTGTTGCACTCCTTCCTTGGCCCGGGCAGGCCTTTGTCCCGCCGGGTTTCGGGGGTGAGTGCAATGGTTTAGGGCCTCCCCACCAGCTACGGCTGCCCACCCTCGGGCTCCCGCGACGGCTTTTCCATTGGGGCCCGGGCTATCTAGGGCGGGAGGTTGGACCCTGCCAGCTTCGGCTGCTATGGCTCTGGCCCCAGTGATGGCTTACCTGTCGGGGCCTGGGGTGTTTAGTTTCGGAGCCTTTACGGTTTGAGCCGTCCCCAGTTTGGGGCTCCCATGCCGCTTTCGTTTGTCCTAGGCCTCAGACAGGGAAGGACCAGAAGGGTGGGGGTCAGGCGAAGCAGCCCCCGCCTGCTGGGGGTAATGGGCCCCAGTTCAATTAATCTTGTTGTTCTTAAGGGTTGGTTAAAAAACTACCACCCTCGCGAGAGAGCGGACGCTCTTCTGCTAGGTTTCCTGAGGGGTTTTAGGATCCCTTATAGGGGGGTTAGGAAGGCCTTCGTGTTTGACAACCTTAGACCGGTTGTGGGACATGAAGACATTGTTAGGGGAAAAATAAAGAAGGAGGCCCAAACAGGCGAGTGGTGAATGTTGGTGGATTCACCACTTGTCTTTTACAAAGGGGAGCCAGTGAATGATTTCATTCTTGACGAACTTTGTTCAGTCCGGTACGCATCCTTTGATGTGGCCGTGGCCATAGTTAGGAAGTGTGGGGTTGGAGCCCTTATGGGTAAATGCGACATTAAGTCTGCGTTCTGGCTCCTCCACATTCACCCAGACGGCTTCGAGCTCTTGGGCTTCCTCTTTGAGGGTGGTTTCTATGTAGACAGGGCTTTACCTATGGGTTGCTCTGTCTCATGCTCTCTTTTTGAGAGCTTTAGCACCTTCTTGGAGTGGGCGCTCTGGAGGAGCAGTGGTCTGGGTTCGGTCGTTCACTTCCGTGATGATGTCTTGATGGCGGGGCCTGCGTGTTCAGAGCGATGTTTTGCTTTGATGCAGGACTTCAAAGCCCTTTGTGCTCAGTTGGGGGTGCCTCTAGCCCCTGAGAAGACCGAGGGCCCAGCCACCAAGATTACCTTCCTTGGTATTGAATTGGACTCAGAGGAGCAATCTTCTAGATTGCCCCTAGATAAGTTAGTCAAGACCCGGGCTACGCTTGATCTTGTGTTGGGCTGCGGGAAGGTCACTCTTAGGCAGCGGCAGGAATTAGCAGGGATTTTGAATTTTGCCTGTCGGGTTGTGGTGCCTGGATGGGTTTTTCCCCTGAGGTTGTATAGTGCGATGTAGGGGGCTACGTTTTCCCCATCATTGTACCCGCTTATGCGCCGGGGTCAGGGCTGACCTCTGTGTATGGCGGGACTTTTTAGAGCGTCTTAATGGGTTGTCCTTTTGGAGGCATGAGCTTCTTTTGGATGCTGAGTTGCAGTTGTGTTCGGATGCTGCGGGGACTTGTGGCTTTGGGGTTGTGTTAGGTGACCAGTGGTGCTGGTCTGTCTGGCCTCCGGGACGGAGGGCCTCCCCCCTGGTTAAGGTCTTGACCTTTTTAGAGCTCTTTCCCTTGGTAGTGGCCTTAGAGCTTTGGGGGGAGCAGTTCAGGGACAGGACTGTGCACTTTTGGTGCGACAACTTGGCAGTGGTCCATGTTGTGAGTGCCCTGTCCTCTAAGAGTGACAGGGTCATGCGGCTTGTCCGCCATTTTGTGCACCGGGCCTGTCTCTGAACACTTTGCTTTTGGCTAGACATGTCCCCGGGTTGGATAACGGGATTGCTGTCGCCTGTCCCGTGGTCAGTTGTCCAGGTTTTGGACCCTGGCCCCGTGGGCACGTGCATCGCCTGAGGCTTTTCCCGACCCCCTTGGAGCCTGGGTGGGCTCCTGGGCAGTGGAGAGTAGAAGCCTGCTGGGCTATGGCCCTCTCTGGGGTGCTTGGCACTCTGGGGGCTTAGTTGCTGGCAGGTAAAGAGTTTGGGGATTTCAGGCGGGATAAGGGTTACCCCTATAGTTGGCCTGCCCCAGTTGTATACCTGGTCATATTTTGTGTCCAGCTTAGGCAGCGTGGCCTTTAAGTTAGGACTTTTAGGTCCAGGTTAGCTGGCCTCGCCTTTCGGTCCAAGGCGGGGGGGGGTTTACTGATTTTTTCTGGTGACTTCCGCATTCGGAAGATGTGGGCGCGCTGGGAGAGGAGTCTCCTCCGATGCTCGTCGGGCCCTGACGGTGCAGCAGCTGTCGCTGATTAGTCAGGCTTTGGACAGTCTGTGTGCCTCTCTGTACGAGGCCCGTCCTTTTAGGGTAGTGGTTTGTGTCAGGTTTGGTGGGGCCCTATGGGTTAGCAAGGCCAGGGCCGTATCGCAGGCTGACGAATCACTCCGTGCCTTTCATTTCATCCCTTTAGTCTAGCTGGGTTTTAGTTTCCAGGTTTTTTTGGACAGGCCAGAATCGATCCCGCCGGCTATGGAACGCTCGTTCCGTATCGGCACTGCCACTAGCGCGGAATTACGGTTTCTCGATACGGAGGATTCGGGGAAGTCGTCCGTTGGCAGTCAGCGGCCTGTTTTAGGGTACGAACGGCCGGCTGAGGGTCTGGGGTGAGTGTTAGGCCAGGTTTACCTTTTAGCCCTCTTCTATGCAACCCAGTCAGGACGAGTCTGACGGTGTTGCTCTGGGGTCATGGAGCGTTTTTGGGATGGCCACTCAGCAACAAGTACCGCCGGGGGGGACCCACCTGTTGTCGGCAGATGGGTCCTTGTCATCTGGCTGGGGGAGAAGGGGTGTGCGGCGGGAAAGGTGTTTCTGCTGCTATGGCTGTGAGGGCGGCATCCCATTGCTGCGCCCAGGTGGTTCTGGGAGGGCGGCATCTCATTGCTGTGCCCAGATAGTGCTGGGAAGGTGGCATTCCATTGCTGCGCCCAGTTGGTGCTGGGAGGGCGGCATCCCATTGCTGCGCCCAGTTGGTGCTGGGAGGGCGGCATCCCATTGCTGCGCCCAGTTGGTGCTGGGAGGGTGGCATCCCATTGCTGCGCCCAGTTGGTGTTGGGGGCGGCATCCCATTGCTGCGCCCAGATGTGTGCTGGGACGGCGGCATCCCATTGCTGCGCCCAGCTGGTACTGGGAGGGCGGCATCTCATTGCCGCACCCAGTTGGTGCTGGGTGGGCGGCATCCCATTGCTGCGCCCAGATAGTGCTGGGAGGGCGGCATCCCATTGCTGCGCCCAGTTGGTGCTGGGAGGGCGGCATCCCATTGCTGCGCCCAGTAGGTGTTGGGGGCGGCATCCCATTGCTGCGCCCAGATGTGTGCTGGGAGGGCGGCATCCCATTGCTGCGCCCAGTTGGTACTGGGAGGGCGGCATCCCATTGCCGCGCGCAGTTGGTGCTGGGAGGGTGGCATCCCATTGCTGCGCCCAGATAGTGCTGGGAGGGTGGCATCCCATTGCTGCGCCCAGTTGGTGCTGGGAGGGCAGCATCCCATTGCTGCGCCCAGATAGTGCTGGGAGGGCGGCATCCCATTGCTGCGCCCAGATGGTCCTGGGAGGGCGGCATCCCATTGCTGCGCCCAGGTGGTGGGTCTTGCACCTCGGTGGCAAGGACCTGTGTGGGCCTGGGGGTCTACTTTGGATCTGTCAGGCTCGCGAAGACCTGCGGTGGCTTCGCACTGTGGGGCCCACCACGCAAGTGGTGTGGTCTGGATCCTCCCGAGGATCACTTGGTGGGCTGCGAGGGCGGCATCCCATTGCTGCGCCCAGGTGGTTCTGGGAGGGCGGCATCTCATTGCTGTGCCCAGATAGTGCTGGGAAGGTGGCATTCCATTGCTGCGCCCAGTTGGTGCTGGGAGGGCGGCATCCCATTGCTGCGCCCAGTTGGTGCTGGGAGGGCGGCATCCCATTGCTGCGCCCAGTTGGTGCTGGGAGGGTGGCATCCCATTGCTGCGCCCAGTTGGTGTTGGGGGCGGCATCCCATTGCTGCGCCCAGATGTGTGCTGGGACGGCGGCATCCCATTGCTGCGCCCAGCTGGTACTGGGAGGGTGGCATCTCATTGCCGCACCCAGTTGGTGCTGGGTGGGCGGCATCCCATTGCTGCGCCCAGATAGTGCTGGGAGGGCGGCATCCCATTGCTGCGCCCAGTTGGTGCTGGGAGGGCGGCATCCCATTGCTGCGCCCAGTAGGTGTTGGGGGCGGCATCCCATTGCTGCGCCCAGATGTGTGCTGGGAGGGCGGCATCCCATTGCTGCGCCCAGTTGGTACTGGGAGGGCGGCATCCCATTGCCGCGCGCAGTTGGTGCTGGGAGGGCGGCATCCCATTGCTGCGCCCAGATAGTGCTGGGAGGGTGGCATCCCATTGCTGCGCCCAGTTGGTGCTGGGAGGGCAGCATCCCATTGCTGCGCCCAGATAGTGCTGGGAGGGCGGCATCCCATTGCTGCGCCCAGTTGGTGCTGGGAGGGCGGCATCCCATTGCTGCGCCCAGATGGTCCTGGGAGGGCGGCATCCCATTGCTGCGCCCAGGTGGTGGGTCTTGCACCTCGGTGGCAAGGACCTGTGTGGGCCTGGGGGTCTACTTTGTATCTGTCAGGCTCGCGAAGACCTGCGGTGGCTTCGCACTGTGGGGCCCACCACGCAAGTGGTGTGGTCTGGATCCTCCCGAGGATCACTTGGTGGGACACCATTTCCCTTAGGGCCCTTCACCGGGTTAGACGTGGAGTCATTAAGGCCCTGGGTACGGTAGTCAGAGAGTTAGGTGGGGTGGTAGTGGCCCATCCCCTCATCACCATAGATCAGCTGTGGCTTTACCTCGCTGCTGGTCTTCCTCTGTCAGAACAGAGGAACACCATTTTCTTACAGGACCTGCAGGGGCTCTGCGTTAGCTGGCGCAGTTAGAGGGGGGAGTCAGGGGGCCAAGATAGAGATCTGACCCCCGCTCCATGGCAGGTTAGGGGCAGAAAACTGGGTGGTGGTTTAGCAACTGCGTGTTCTCCGTTGGGCATCTTTGGGGATGATTGACAGGTTCTCTCCAAGCTTGTGGTAGAAGCGACCTGAGCAGTTGGGGGGAACCTGTCTTTGGGTCCCGCACCTTTAAGTCCCCTGTTAGGGGTTAGCCGGCGGGACCCCCCTCATGCAAGTGCATGGCAGGGTCTCAGGTGAGGGAGGGGTCCCTCACCTGGACTAGCATGGAGCTACACCCATAAGTTGCCCAGGAAGTTTATCTGACGTCATTTTTCGCCCCGGAAGCAATTGTTTGACCCTGCAGGTCCATTGTAGGGTCATAGTTAGGAGAGGGGCGGCATACAAATCCAAATAATAAATAAATAAATAAATAAATAAATGTTAATTTATGCTAATTTAGTTGAATAAATTATGCTAATTTATGTTAATAAAAATGACCCAGTTTAAATCCAGCTCTTATGTCCGTGTCGTTACTCCGTCTCTTCTGCAAACTGCTCCAAACTCGATTGCAGATAATAGGACTTCAGCAACAGAGGGATCAATGCCTGGAATAAACTGCCTGACTCTGTGCTTTCTTCCCCAAATCACTAAATTCTTAACCTTAGACTATCTACTATTGACCTCACCCCATTCTTAAGAGGTCTGGAAGAACCGTGCATAAGCACCCCTACCGTCTATTTCCTATGTACTCATAACCATCTCATCTATACATTTACTGTAATCTTATATATGCTTAACAAAAATAAATAAATAAAATCTACTTTCACAATTCAACCGGTACATTAAATTTTACAATTATAGCATTTTATACAATATTGGTATATAATATAATATTGAAAAAGTTTGAAAGGACTTTTTCAAAATAACATGAAAGAGCCAGTGAAATAAAAACAAATTCATTTCCAATTTTAACTTCAGTTATACGTAGTGAAGATCTGTACAAATACCTGTACAACGTGGTAGTTGTTGTTCCCAACGATTCTTCAAACATGTAATGAAAGAAGATCCAAGAAAAGTATAACGTGTGTTGCATTGATAATACACCTTCTCCTGGGGGAAATACTTCTCCTTTATGTCACCAATGATCTGACCATTTTGAATTTCAGGGGGAGAAGAACATCTTACATCTAAAATAGTAACAAAAATGGTTCAGTTAAATGCACTTGGTTTTCCCAAAACAAACTTCTGTAAACATGCTCTCACTTTAACTTTTTAAACCAAAATTGACAGTACATATCATATGGCATAGAAAATACAAAGGTGGCCCTGCAGGATCTGTTCCCTTTGAGGTGAGCGGAAGGTGAGACTATAGAGAGTGGAACGTCCTCTTCCTCCTTGAAGAAATGAAACTGGATGCCTTCAATCATTACTATGATATCTGATCAGTCTTAGATTAGTGGTAGTGAGTTGTTTGTGTAAATAATTTTCTCTGAAACTCTTTTTGTAGGATTATTGTTAACTTGGAGGGTGGGAGAATCTGTATAGTCTCTTTTCTAATTTTGTTTGTAAAAACTAAATAAGAATACAGCATTAATACTTAGATGGTATTTGTGCATTAGAGCAATTCTAAAATGTTGTATTGAAAATTGGATTATTTTGCAAGAAATTTAAATCCTTCTATGAACTACATGCAGAAAAGAAGCTATCAAGTGAATGACCTCTGCATGATGAACTATTCTGGCCTTTTCCCTTCTAATCAGTCTGTTACAAAGCAGCAAAGCAACAGATGCAACTGTGATCCTCTACTCTAGGCTTTGAGGGAAATGGTTTCAATATCCTTTGCTGATGTCTGGAAACCATCAAATCTGGATGAGAGAGAACAGATTAATATAAAGACCACTTAGTCTGTTCTGTTGCTTTACTATTTTTACAGTTGATTGGAATGAGGCTGTTATACTTCGTTTTTATACTCTATATAAGCAGCTAAATGTCTCTAGATTGTGATGGGATAGAAGTGGATTATAAAACACACCTTTTACCTCCGCAAAAGAGGGTGAAAACATGGTTGTGTTTTATACACTGACTGTAGTCCCCAGTACCCACACTTTTTGGTTTCTGCCTCCCAGCAATTTACCTCCTTGCAGCAAGCAGCCCATAGCCTGATTAGCATAAGCCACTGATTATATGCCTTTCAACCCTCAGCTGATTGATTGAAGCTGCAGGCAAACCCATATGTTAAAATGTAAGTGATGGAGGCAAATCACTGTCAGGGAGAGGGAAGGCAGAATTTTATTTCTTGTGCTAATCACATTGTGTTGAAACTGGCTATTTGTTGTTTGCTGCAAGGAGATAAGTCAATAACTATAAATGCCTACACAATGTTCAAATTATTAGACTTATTTTTTAAAGACTGCTTTATTATTTTTCTAGACAACTTAACAAAATGAAAAATCTTTTTAAAATAAATGCTTGATCTGAAGAGGCTTAGTGTTGTTGTATCTTCTTTTAAATTGTGGAGAATAACTGTACTTCCAGATAGCCATATCAATTTTAACAGTATCTGTAAAAGTATCACCTGAAATCTAGCAGTGGTCCTGTTTAATATAAAGATAAGGCAGCTGAGTTAAACCCTGACTTAGTCATGATTGGAGTAGATCTATTTAAATAATTGGGAAGAGTTGGTGTGACTATGTTTAAGAAAACCTGTTGGCATTAATATAATGCCATAATATATATTCTCCAGTTCTTTGCTATTTCTATTATTAGACCCAGATGCGCAGAAATACACAGCAAACAGTGTATATCATCTCTGCTGTTTGCTGGGAGGGAAATTGCTGGGAGACAGAGGCAGATTTGTTTTTCCTTGTTTTTCTTTCCCAAAACTAAGATGCATTTTATGCTCCGGTGCATCTTATATTCCAAAAAATATGGTAAATAAGCAAACAAGCTTGATCATTCAAGGTAGGCAAGGCAATCATAAGTGCTATTTCCAGAGATAAAACCTGCACTAATTTAAAATGTGTCCCTCCTGCTGGGTTTTCATGACCTCAAATAGATTGTATATCTAGGCTGACACCCCACCTTCCGATTAGAAAATGCTAAAGCAGAGAAAACACTACCAAAAGTAATGAACTGCATTTCTTTTTAAACAGAAAAGAAGACATTTCAAATTGGAGGAAGTTCAACGGAAACGGCCCAAGGGAATCAATTTCCCCATGCCTGATGGCAAAGGTGGGTTTTAAGGAGTTTGCGAAAGGCAAGGAGGGTGGAGGCAATCCTAATCTCTGGGGGGAGTTGATTCCAGAGGGTCGGGGCTGCCACAGAGAAGGCTCTTCCCCTGCGTCCCGCCAGACAACATTGTTTCATCGACAGGACCTGGAGAAAGCCAACTCTGTGGGACATAACCGGTCACTGGGATTTGTGCGGCATTATCTATTTGTCAAATAGGAAAAAATAAGAGCAACAGCTCATCTTGGGTGAATGGTTCAGATTTGATTGATTGATTGATTGATTGATTGATTGATTGATTGATTGATTGATTGATTGATTGATTGGAGGCTGTGAGTAAAGGTAATAATGTTGATGTGGTGATGCATCTTGGCACAAATGATTTGTCCCAGAGAAATGTTAATGTAGTAAAAAGAGATTTCCAATGTCTAAGCGTGGAGCTGGGCAAAATAACTGATTCAGTGACTTTCTCAGAGATGTAACTGGTTTGTGGCCAAGTGAATAAAACAACTTGTATCGGAGAGTTTAATGTGTGGTTAAGGCAGTGGTGTAAAGCTGAAGGTTTTGGCTATGTTAGTCATGATGTCAGTAGGTGGTCTAATAGGGAATTGTTTAAGAGGGATGGTTTGCTTCCATCATACAGAGGTACCCAGGTGCTTGGTGAGGAGTTCAGAACTTTTTTGAGGATAAATCAGTTTCTGGAAGCTTATGAAAAGGGAGCTGCAAATAAAATAGATGTAGTTGTTGATGGTAAGGGGCAAACTAATAATGAAAACAATGTTCTTCGGGTAATATGCACGAATGCTCAAAGCTTGAGCAACAGGCTCTGTGAGTTAATGGCCATAATATCTAGAGATAATTTGGATCTGGTTGCAATAACTAAAACATGGTTTAAGGATTCTAATGAATGGGAAATATCCATACCAGGATATAAACTGTATAGGAAGGATAGAATAGAGAGAAGGGGTGGGTGGAGTAGCCATTTATATTAAGGAAAGTCTAAAAACAACACTAATTCAAAATACATGTAAAGATCTGGAGACTCTCTGGGTTTGCATGCAAAATAAAGAAGGTTCTATCCTTAGAATTGGGGTGATCTATAGGCCTCCAGGGCAATCTGAGGAATATGACAACAAGATGGTGGATGAAATTACCCAAATGGCAGTAAAGGGAGATATTGTGATTTCAACATGCCTGATGTTGACTGGAATATCCCCAGTGCCTTTACATGCAAAAGTAACAATATAGTAGAGGCCTTTACAGGAGCAGCTCTGGCACAGCTGGTTAAGACACTGACTAGAGGGGAGAATATTCTAGATTTAGACTTTACGAATGGGAATTGGGTTTCAGAGGTTAAGGTGGGAGAAAAATTAGGTTGCAGTGACCATCTATGTTTGTGGTTTGATGTAAAAACTGATTGTGAGCAATCCTATACTGCAACCAAAGTATTGGATTTCAGAAAAACAAATTTTAATGCAATGGGAGAATATTTAAATAATGAATTAAAGGGGAAGGATAAAATGGCAGGAGCGAGCACCCAGTGGACTGTATTAAAAAAGGCCATCTTAAAAGCCACTGGACTGTATGTAAGGCAAATAACTAAAGGTAAAAGGAAGAAGAAACCGCTGTGGTTTAGCAATGATGTAAGGGCTATAGTCAATGAAAAAAGGCTGCCTATAGGAGGTATAAAGAGTCTGGAAGTATAGCTGATAGAGAGGTGTATAAAATGAGACAGAAGGAGGCAAAACAGATAGTATATGCTGCTAAAGCCTTAAAAGAGGAAGAAATTGCCAAATCTGTAAAGAAGGCGGATAAAACCTTCTTCAGATATATTAGTGATAGGAAGAAGAAAAACTGCAGCATCACGAAGCTTAGTACCGGGAATAATACATGCATTGATGGGAATAAGAAGATCGCTGACCATTTCAATAGCTATTTCTGTTCAGTTTTCTCAAAAGACACCTTACACTATAATATTATAGATGGATATAGCATTGCTTCCAGCTGTACAGGTTCAGCTCCAGTGATCTTAGAAGCCGATGTCTTAGAAGAACTTGAACGATTAAAGATAAATAAGGCAATGGGTCTAGATGGCATGTACCCCAGAGTTATTAAAGAACTCAGATTTGTCATTGATACCCTCCTGACTGATTTGTTTAACCAATCTCTGTTAACAGGAGATGTTCCTGAGGATTGGAGAATGGCCAATGTTGTGCCTATCCACAAGAAGGGCAGTAGAGAAGAAGCTGGTAAATACAGGCCAGTTAGCTTGACATCAGTTATAGTTAAAATGATGGAGACTCTACTCAAAAAGAGGATAAATCAGCACCAAAAAACCCACAACTTATTGGACCCAAATCAGCATGGCTTTACTGAAGGCAAATCATGTCCGACTAATCTCATTGATTTCTTTGACTATGTCACAAAGGTGTTGGATGAAGGTAGTGTGGTGGATATTGCCTATCTGGACTTCAGCAAAGCCTTTGATACGGTTCCATATAAAGAGCTGATAGATAAATTAGTAAAGATTGGTCTTAATCCCTGGATAGTTCAGTGGATTTGCAGCTAGCTGAAGCATAGACATCAGAGAGTTATTGTTAATGGTATTTTTAGTTGTTTTAATATTTGATTGTTACATGCTGTTTTTTATCACTGTTTGTTAGCCAGAGAGGGGCGGCATACAAATCCAATAAATAAATAAATAAATAAATGAATGAATGAATAAATAAATAAATAAATAAATAAATAAATAAATAAATTCTGAGCAGACACAGGTTACAAGCGGTGTGCCACAAGAGTCTGTTCTGAGTCCTATTCTTTTTAATATGTTTGTGAGTGACATAGGGGAAGGTTTGGTAGGGAAGGTTTGCTTATTTGCCGATGACTCTAAAGTGTGCAATAGGGTTAATATTCCTGGAGGCGTCTGTAATATGGTAAATAATTTAGCTTTACTAGGTAAATGGTCAAAGCAATGGAAACTGCAGTCCAAAATAATGCACTTGGGGAAAAGGAATCCTCAATCTGAGTATTGTATTGGCAGTTCTATGTTAGCAAAAACTTCAGAAGAGAAGGATTTAGGGGTAGTGATTTCTGACAGTCTCAAAATGGGTGAGCAGTGTGGTCGAGCGGTAGGAAAAGCAAGTAGGATGCTTGGCTGCATAGCTAGAGATATAACAAGCAGGAAGAGGGAGATTGTGATCCCGCTATATAGAGTGCTGGTGAGACCACATTTGGAATACTGTGTTCAGTTCTGGAGACCTCACTTACAAAAAGATATTGACAAAATTGAACGGGTCCAAAGACGGGCTACAAGAATGGTGGAAGGTCTTAAGCATAAAATGTATCAGGAAAGACTTAATGAACTCAATCTGTATAGTCTGGAGGACAGAAGGAAAAGAGGGGACATGATCGAAACATTTAAATATGTCAAAGGGTTAAATAAGGTTCAGGAGGGAAGTGTTTTTAATAGGAAAGTGAACACAAGAACAAAGGGCAACAATCCAAAGTTAGTTGGGGGAAAGATCAAAAGCAACAGAGAAAATATTATTTTACTGAAAGAGTAGTAGATCCTTGGAACAAACTTCCAGCAGACGTGGTTGGTAAATCCACAGTAACTGAATTTAAACATGCCTGGGATAAACATATATCCATCCTAAGATAAAATACAAAAAATGGTATAAGGGCAGACTAGATGGATCATGAGGTCTTTTTCTGCCGCCAGTCTTCTGTGTTTCTATGTTTCTATGTATGCCGCCATGTCAGGAATTAAAAATCCCTGGGTAATATCTTAATACAGAAAGTAGGCCTCTGTTAAGAATGTTGAGTCATTCAGAGGCAGTTGAGCATGCAGCAACCTAGCAATTATGTGAATGGTATTTAATTAGGCAAGAACTCCCTGCTCTTTCTATGTCTGATCTCTATGCCTGTTCACTGTTAGCTTGTGTGCTGGTGCTGTTCGTGGAAATATGCTTTGAAAAAGCTGAAATGCTGTACAAGTTGGTTCCTGGAAGGTATTGAGCTAAGATAGTTGTAGCAAGGTACTAGTAAGAGACTAGTTTATTGTATGTATAGTATAGACAGTAGTTGTAGTAGTAGTATAAAGAAGTGTTTAATTTTTTAACTCCATTTCTACTGGTCTGTGGCTGGCTGACTGGTTGGATTGGTGGGCTGGCTGGACTGGTTTGCTGGTTGGGCACAAACAGACTACCTTGCACAAATGCAAGCTCTGATACGCCCCTCTCTGTGGATTAATTAATAAGATAAATAATATTTCATTTCTGAATTTTAAAAAATGTACTCTCCATGTGAATTTTGTGAATCTCAGCAAAAATATAGACCATATATTCCTACATTGACATCTTGGCAAGGGTGACCAGTTATTTTGTCTACATGTTACAGTAGCTGATTCAGATATCTCAAAACCGTCATTACACCGATAAGTTATTTTCTCGCCATTCGTGTACTTCTTTATTGTATCTTCACTAATTCTAGCATTTTCAACTATAGGGGGTGTGGGACATGTTGCATCTAAATTGATAGAGGATACAAAACTTCAATTTCCTGAAGTGATTCAAAATAGATAGAATATAGGCCAAAAATAAATTATGACAAAATATATCATCAACATTAGGCCAGCTAAAGACACAAAATTGTTCATGTTGATCGATTCCAATAATGCTTCCATTGGTTAATTTAATCTAGGCTTTTTTTGACCATACAATGTAAAGAATCATTCAATTTCTAGAACAACAAATGCCTGTTTGTCTGAGTCCACATAGATTGAAAGAGTAAGGCAGCATAGATTGAAAGAGTAAGACAGCAAGTTTGTCCTCTTTCCTTTAAGCATCACTTTTCAACAATGTTGTTTCAAAAACAATTAATTTGTGAAGTTCAAAAATAAAATTACTGTACCTTTACAAGTGAAGGATCCTACCCATTCTCCTTTTATACATGTCTTTTGAGTAAGGTCTTCAGTATCAAATCCATCATTGCATATATAATTTAATATTTTTCCAGAATTATACAGTTCTGCATCATCTTGCTCCACTGAAGCATTAGGGATTTGGGGGGCTGGACCACATGACTTTTCTGGGGGGGGGGATGAAAAAACAACTTTCAGTAGAATTCAATTAATGCCAAGATTTCTTAAAATATTTAAAAAATAAGCATATTATTATCAATAGCAGTTTTAGAAAGTTAAGATGCAAGAGCACTATTCAGTTTACCCTAACCTTTACAAAGAACTCATTCATAGGAGACTGTCTATTTCAGAAGTTCAATGCATTTTTAAAAATAAAATTCTAAATACAGGTAGTGCTTGAGTCATAATTGAGCCCAAAATTTATGTTGCTAAGTGAAACTTTTGTTAAGTGAGTTGGCCCCATTTTACGACATTTATTGCCACACTTATTAAGTTAATATTTATTTATTTATTTATTTATTTATTTATTTATTTATTTATTTATTTATTTATTTATTTAGTCCAATACATAATACACATTGAAGAGAATAGATATGTAGTAATATAAATAAAGAAAATAATAGAAGATATAAAAGTATAGGTGAACATATTTGAAAGGAAGAAAAGATAAACGAGATAAGGAGAGACAATTGGACAGGGGACGGAAGGCACACTGGTGCACTTATGCACGCCCCTGGAGAGGTCAATCGTGGATAGTCCAAGGGGAAAATGTTGGGGGTTAGGGGTTGACACTACTGAGTCAGGTAATGAGTTCCACGCTTCGACAACTCGGTTGCTGAAGTCATATTTTTTACAGTCAAGTTTGGAATGGTTAATATTAAGTTTGAATCTGTTGCATGCTCTTGTGTTGTTGCGATTGAAGCTGAAGTAGTACAGGTAGAATGTTGCAGCATATGATCTTGTGGTCATTACTTAGATTGTGTTTTAGGCATCGTAGTTCTAAGCTTTCTAGACCTAGGATTGATAGTCTGCTTTTGTAGGGTATTCTGTTTCGAGTGGAGGAGTGAAGGGCTCTTCTGGTGAAATATCTTTGGACATTTTCAAGGGTGTTGATGTCCGAGATGTGGTATGGGTTCCAGACAAATGAACTGTATTCAAGGATTGGTCTGGCAAAAGTTTTGTAGGCTCTGGTGAGTAGTGTGAGATTGCCAGAGCAGAAGCTGTGTAGGATCAGGTTAACAACTTTAGAAGCCTTTTTGGCGATATTGTTGCAGTAGGCTTTGGCACTTAGATCATTTGATATTAGCATTCCAAGGTCTTTTACTGAGTGGGGGGTTGGCTGTGAGAATTTGTTTATTCAGTTTATATATGAGGTTCGGATTCTTTTTGCCAATGTGGAGAGTAGAACATATGCTGGTTGATATTTGAAGTTGCCAGGTGTTAGACCAATCTGAGACAAAGTCGAGGTCTTTTTGGAAAGTAGATGTGTTGTCCGTGGTGCTGAAAAGTTTTACATTGTCGGCGAAAAGAGCACAGTTGCTTGTGATATGATTGCAGAGGTCGTTGATGCAGAGAATGAATAGAGTAGGTCCTAGTACGCTGCCTTGGGGAATGCCACTTTTAACCGGGACAGGGGTGGAAATGGCACTTCCAATTTTGACAACTTGTTGCCTGTTTGACAGGAATGCAGTAATCCAGCTATGGAGGAATCCTGAGATGCCATAGGATTTGAGTTTTAGGAGTAGTTTGTCATGGACCACTGAATCGAAGGCTTTGCAAAAGTCAATATAAATTGCATCAATGGATTTTCCTTGATCTAGGTGGGTAGTCCATATGTTTTTGCAGTGAAGTAGTTGAAGGTTGAAGGATAATTTCTTTCTGAATCCAAATTGTTTGTTAGAGAGTAGGTTATTAGATTCTAAGTAAAGGTTGATTGATTTATAATTGATTCCATGACTTTACATGAGATGCAGCATAGTGAAATTGGTCTGTAGTTGTCAACGAGAGAAGGGTCTCATTTTTTGAAGATGGGGATGACTACTGCTTTTGACCATAGCTTGGGGGGTATGCTGGTCCTGAAGGAATTTTGAAAGATGATGCTTGGTGGTTCGGCTATAGCAGAAGAAAGTTTTTTTAGGAACTATGTGCAAAGACCATCTGGTCCGACTGATAGAGAAGGTTTGAGGTCTCGGATTGCTTTTTCAACATGGTCTATAGTGAAGTCTACTTTGGTTAGGTCGTTTAGAGAGTTTGAGGTGTGATTTGTGAAGATGGGGGAATGAGCCATTACTGTTAACGAAGACAGACCAAAGAAAGAGTTGAAGAGGTTAGCTTTGGATGGATCATCATGGTATTCTTTGTTGTTGAGTCCAACGAGAGGTGGAATAGGTCTAGAGTCTTTGAGTTTGTTGTTGACAAAGTTGTAGAAGGCTCGTTTAGGTTTGGTGAGAAGGAGATTCTCCTCTTGTTTGCTGTGGTAGTTGAGACATTCTGCTTTTATTTGTTGGCAAATGCTTTTGTAGCGTCTTTTGAAGTTGGTTACTTGGCCTTTTTTATTTTTACACCAGTGAGATCTTTTTTTGGTTTGTAGTTTCCTTATTGAGACAAGTAAGTTATTTTTTTGTTTTTCTTCTGGTTGAAGTTAGTGGTACATGTAGTCTGATAGGTCTTTTAACTTGTAGTAAGAATGTGTTGTAGAAATCATTAATAGTGTTGCAGTTAGAAAATATAGTTCGCCAGTCAAGAATTGAGAGATTGGCATCTATGAGTTTGTAGTTGGATTTCCTAAAATTATACTTAAATGACACATGATACAGGTGAAAGTTATCCTGGTGTAGATTGAGATTGAAGTTAATCATACTATGATCCCTGTTGGAAAAAGGTTCTGTTACATGCAGACCATAGATTGTGCTTTTGCTATTACAGAATATGAGGTCAAGACAGCTGTTAAGTCTAGTATTGTTTAATACTAATTGGTCAAGTCCCAGGCTGGTGATGGCATTGTATAAGGTAGTGTGGATTGATTCCGTGCTGCATTCATTTAAGGTCCAGTTAATGTGAGGTAGGTTGAGGTCACCAGGGAAGATAATGGGGTAAGGGCAGGAGGTTGCCCATATTAGCAGTGAGGTTAATTTGGTTGCATGAGTGATGACGGAGTCAGGAGCTATGTAGCATAGTAGGAAGCGAAGTGTGAGATTGAGGGAAAGATCACATATAATGGTTTCTGGGAGGATAAGATCATGTGCAACTTGGATGTTTTTTAGATTGAGTGATTTTTTATACAATATAGCTATACCGCCTCCTCTGCGGGATTCACGGTCAGACCGAAGGACAAGGTAGTTACTTGATGTGATGATGGAGTCAGGATAGGATGTATTTAGCCATGTTTAACAGACAAAGATCAAATCAAATAAGTTGGTGTCTAGAAGGAGGAGGAATTCAGACAACTTGTTAATTATACTTCTTGCATTGATTAGTTTACATTTAAGATTGAGTTTGGGTTCTGGGTTGAAGCTGGGCTGAGTTGAGTTGAATATAAATTGGAATGGATTGAGGTTGGATTGAACTGAGGAAATAAGGAGCACGCTTTCCTATTCTTGGTTGGAAGTACTGGGGATGGCAATTTGTTGATGAGAGGTGGTGGGTTGGAAAGTGTGGGATGGTTGAGGAGGGATGGGATTTTTGAAGGGAGGGTTATAGGTCTTGGTTTTGATGCATTCAGTGTGGTAGTCTACGTATAGGTTGGTTTCACCAAGCTCAATCATTGTAATTGTTCAGTTAGTAACATGGTTGTTAAGTAAATTTGGCTTTGACTTTGCTTGTCAGGAAGTCACTGCAACCATCATAAATATGAACTACTTGCCAAACATCTGAAGTTTGATCATATAACCATGGGGATTCTGCAACAGTTGTAAGGGTGAAAAACGATAATACATCAGTTTTTTCAATCCCATTGTAACTTTGAACAGTCACTAAATGAACTGTTGTAAGTCAAGGACCATCTGTATCACATAAGATTTTGAGAGATACTCTATATGATTGAGTCGGAAGAGCATACATTAATATTGTATCATTTAAGTATAATTGTACTGTGCATTTACTTAAATACATTTTCTATAGCAAGGGAAAAAACCTGAAGAAATTAAAGTTTGGTTTTAGATTTGCATAACTGCTTCTCTGCCCTGACTTTCTCTAAGAAAAACTGTTGTGGCCTGCCAGCGGCCTGTGCAGCTGGCACCCAAGTAGGACAGTGAGAAAGAAGAGGCTACTCCTCTTCTTGATCTAAGAGCCTGCAGAGCTGCCAAGAAATGGAATGGTTACTCCAGAGGAGGTCTCCTCGGGAGTAAGATTGGGGGCTAATTGGCTACTCCCCTAGTATACTTAAGAACAGTAGAGATGGCTGAAAGGCTGCAATAGTTCAGACAATAGTTCAAAACAACAGTTCAGACTTGGATATCTGTCATGAATTGTCATCTCCACCCCATGTCCAGTCAGCGAAGCAGTGGAAGTGATGTGCCGGTGCCTGGAGGCTGTTGGGGCCTGGATGGGTGTAAACAAACTCAAACTCAACCCAGACAAGATGGAGTGGCTGTGGGTCTTGCCTCCCAAGAACAATTCCATATGTCCGTCCATTACTCTGGGGGGAGAATCATTGACCCCCTCAGAGAGGGTTCGCAACTTGGGCGTCCTCCTCGATCCACAGCTCACATTAGAGAAACATCTTTCAGCTGTGGCGAGGGGGGCGTTCGCCCAGGTTTGCCTGGTGCACCAGTTGCGACCCTATTTGGACCGGGAGTCACTGCTCACAGTCACTCATGCCCTCATCACCTCGAGGCTCGACTACTGTAACGCTCTCTACATGGGGCTACCTTTGAAGAGTGTTCGGAAACTTCAGATCGTGCAGAATGCAGTTGCGAGAGCAATCCTGGGCTTCCCTAAATATGCCCATGTCACACCAACACTCCGCAGTCTGCATTGGTTGCCGATCAGTTTCCGGTCACAATTCAAAGTGTTGGTTATGACCTATAAAGCCCTTCATGGCACCGGACCAGATTATCTCAGGGACCGTCTTCTGCCGCACGAATCCCAGCGACCAGTTAGCTTCCCACAGAGTGGGTCTTTTCTGGGTCCCGTCAACTAAACAATGCCGCTTGGCAGGACCCAGGGGAAGAGCCTTCTCTGTGGCGGCCCCGGCCCTCTAGAACCAACTCCCCCCAGAGATAAGAATTGCCCCCACCCTCCTTGCCTTTCGCAAGCTACTTAAAACCCACCTCTGCCGCCAGGCATGGGGGAATTAAGATTCCTTCTCCCCCTAGGCCTTACAATTGTATGTATGGTATGTTTGTATGTATATTTGTTTTTTTATATTAAGGGTTTTTTAATTCGCTTTTAGTATTGGATTATTATTGTATATTGTTTATGATTGCTGTTAGCCGCCCCGAGTTTTCGGAGAGGGGCGGCATATAAATCCAATAAAACTAAACTAAACTTGTGAATCCCTGTTTCTCTGCTTTAGATTTCTTGAAAGACTCCTGGGCATTTTTCCAAGCGCTTAAACATTATGTGAAATAACAAGAATTGCATTGTTTTGAGTTAAGTGTGTCTGAACTTACGCCAGCTGCTAATGTAGATGTCAGGCTGAACTCTCTAACTCCATGTGAAGATTTAGAGAGTTCAGCCTGACAGGAGATTAATTAGCAGATGACTTTCTGCAAGAAAGGATTGCATTTTGATTTGTGTGTGTGTGACCACTGCTAAGCCAGTTGTTATTATTAATGGTTCACTGATTAAAGTAAATTCATTCAAAAGGTGTGTTTTTGATCCATTCATAAATGGGGACAAAACAAAAACCACAAAAAAGGGTTTTGAGGTATTTGGGGATTTATTAAAATTACATTTTAAAAGCAAATTAATGGAAATATTTGATTAATTTATTCACTCTATACTTTGATTTAGAAGTAGAGTGATTTTTAGACTGTGCATATATGTTTGATTTTCAAATTGTGCTTTAATTTTAACTCTCTGTTCATTGTGTAGAGTCATTTTTATGAGTTAGTCAATTATATAAATTATTAAAATAAGTTTTAAAACCTTTTTTAAATAAAGTTTTTCTTTATCTTCAAAGGAGCAAGCCAGGGCCAGGTTTTGAATGACCATTAAAACTGAAGACAGAAGTTATATCCCATTTAGCCCTGATAGAAAGCAAATGTACAAAATGTTAACAACAATTGAGGAAAGCCAGAAGCTGACTTTAGTTTCAAGCATCAGATCATATTTACAAAAATAATTAAGAAATCCAGCAAGGAATTATGCATTAAATTTAATTATTGGTGCTATATGGATTCATTATCTCTCTTATTCCTGTTCCAAAAATGTGCTCAATAAACTGTATGTTTCCATGTAACCTGGAACCTTTTTATAGGCTAGTTAACCTAAATTAAGGACAGACTGATATTACCCATTCTAGAGCATTCTGATGTTCATTTTATTCTTTTTATAGGAGAGCCTTTTCAAATGCTGTTGAAGTATATTTGGTACATTGCTCAACAATAATAACCGTGAAAGGGATCTGGGAGTCCTAGTGGACAACCATTTAAATATGAGCCAGAAGTGTGCAGCAGCTGCCAAGAAACATTTCTAGGCTGCATAAACAGAGGGATAGAATCAAGATCACACAAAGTGTTAATACAACGTTATAATGTCTTGGTAATGCCAAACTTGGAATACTGCATTAAGTTTTGGTCACCACAATCCAAAAACGATGTTGAGACTCTAGAAAGAATACAGAGAAGAGCAAAAAAAATGATTAGGGGACTAGAGGCTAAAACATATGAAGAACGGTTGCAGGAACTGGGTATGTCTAGTTTAAGGAAAAGAAGGACGAGGGGAGACATGATAGCTGTGTTCCAATAGCTCAGGGGCTGCTACAAAGAAGAGGAAGTCCAAAGCACCTTAGGTAGAACAAGAAGCAATAGGTGGAAACTAAATAAAGGAGAGAAGCAACTCAGAACTAAGGAGAAAGTGGAACAGCTTGCCTCCAGAAGTTGTAAATGCTCCAACACTGGAAGTTTTTAAGATGTTGGATAACCATTTGTCTGAAGTAATGTAGGTTTTCCTGCCTAAACAGGAGCAGGAAGACCTCCAAGATCCCTTCCAACTGTTGTTGTTGTTGTTATTATTGTTGTTGTTATTATTATTATTATTTGCACATTTGTACAAAAGTAGAGCTCATCTGCCTGGAATCCACACTGTACACCATGTAGCATTTAGACTTATATACTGCTTCATAGTGCTTTTACAGCCCTGTCTAAGCAGTTTACAGAATCAGCATATTGCCCCCAACAATCTGGGTCCTCATTTTACCCACCTTGGAAGGATGTAAGGTTCAGTCGACCTTGAGCAGGGGGTGAGATTTGAACTGCTGAACTATAGCTAGCAGTTAGCTGAAGTAGCCTGCAGTGCTGCACTCTAACCACTGCGCTACCCTGGCTCTTATATGTATTCATGTTTTAATACTTGACATTACCACAATTGAGCAAGTCCAGAGGTATTTCATGAGAAGAGTACTCCACTCTTCTGCTCACAACAGAATACCTTATGCCACCAGGCTTGAAATTTTGGGCTTGGACAACTTACAACTATGTTGCCAATGGTTTGACCTAAGCGTAGTAAAACAAAATTATCTGCTACAATACTCTACCTGTCAATAACTATTTCAATAACTTTAATTGCATTAAGAAATCCAAATAAAATAGTGAAGCTCAATTATAACCTGATGTGGAAGAAAATGTTAAAACAGATGAAGAGTTGGAAAAATAAAAAATTGAGAAGGATGGCAAAGATACGAGCACTTAAAATGATGATTATCTCAAAAATGATGTATTTATTTCAGGTTTTACCAGGTACCTTTTCAGATGCAAAATTGAGGGAATGGGATAGTAAATTGAATTATTGGATAGAAGAGAATAAAAGACCTAGAATAAGGAAAAGATGGCTGATTGCTAATGAAAAAGATGGAGGATGGGGAAGCCCTAGCTTGGAGCTATATAGAGACGCGTTTCAAATTGAAAGATTAATGGAGCTGCAGATATTAGAGAATAATAAATGGGTTAGATTGGAAAAAGAGATTAACAAAATTAATAATAGAGAGCTGTTATTTATAAAAAGGAATAAAAAGGAAATCAATAAATTGATGGACCCTTTGAAGGGGACTTTAGAAATTTGGTCAAAACGGCAGGGAAAAATGGGAATAAAAAGATCAAAGCTGTCAACTTTGTATGTATTAAATAGAGATAACGAAATTAATTTAAATAAAATTATAAAGGAATTGAATGATAAAGGGATAACCAGAATAGAACAGTTATATGAGAAGGATGGAAGAGTTAGCAGAATTCGTTTAGAAAGGTGGTTGGGCCAACAGAGATGGTTGCAGATAAACGCAATAAGCAAACAATTGAACGAAAGGGAGAATAAAGAAACATTATTAAGAGAAGAAACTCAACTGGAAAAATATTAAAAGAAAAATGGGATGATATAAAAGCACAAGCAAGTAATATATGCAGAATGTTATCACAGGCAGAAGAGAGCGTGATAAAAGGATTAACTAGATGGTGGCAAAATGAAGTACAAATAGACGAAAGAGAGATGAAGGAGATAGTTGAAAATATACAGAAAACAAAGGATACAAGAGTTAGAGAAATGAGGAGGAAAATTTTACATAAGTGGTATTATACACCAACACAACTTGCATATTTTCAGAAGAAGGGGAAAGGCACTTGTTGGCATGGATGCCAAGAGAGAGGAGTTTTTATGCACATGTTCTGGGAGTGCTCAGTAGTACAGAAATTTTGGAAAGTAGTACAAGATGAAATGAACAGGATGTTAAATATTAATTGGACAATTACAAAAGAAATGACAGTACTGGTAAAAAAGGGAGACTTAAGAGAATTTAAAGAAATAAAAGTAGCAGCATTGGAAAGCGCCCAAGCAGTAATTGTTTTGGGTTGGAAAGAAGCAGCAAAATGGACGATACAGAATTGGTATCGGTACATGGTGGACCACATTTGCTTTGAAATTATGGAGGTAAAGATAAATATGTATAATGAAAATAAATTGAAAAAACTGATGGAGCGATGGGAAATGGTGAGAGGTTATATGACAAGTAGAATTTGTGATTTAGCCATTAAGAATAAATTAGAATCACTCTTTGATATATAAATAGAACACAGATTCCAGTTTAGAAGAATATTAAAGATGTTAGTACAGACACTCCAATTGGTGGTGGGGTATACAGTGGTACCTCAAGATACGAACCCCTCGTCTTACGAACAACTCGTGATACGAACCCGGGGTTCAGAAAAATTTTGCCTCTTCTTACGAACTTTTTTCGAGTTACGAACCGGCGTTTGGAGACTGCTGGGAAGCCGCGCGGCTGTTTTAAAAGGTAACAGCTGGGCGGCGGGGATTCCCAGAAGCCTCCCGAACGCCGGTTCGTAACTCGAACAAAGTTCGTAAGAAGAGGCAAAATTTTGCTGAACCCCGGGTTTGGTTCGGGAGGTTGCTGGGAAGCCCCCCAGGCCAGCTGCGACCTTTTAAAACACCCACGCCGCTTCGCAGCTGTCTCCTGAAGCCGAACACGGAAGTTCGGCTTTAGCGTTCGGCTTCAGGAGACAGATGGGAAGCGGCGCGGCTCTTTTAAAAGGTTGCAGCCGGCCTGGGGGGCTTGCCAGCACCCCCCCGAACCCCGAACTTTTGCCAAACTTCCGGGTTCGGGGTTCGGGGGGGTGCTGGGAAGTCCCCCAGGCCGGCTGCGACCTTTTAAAACACCCGCGCCGCTTCGCAGCTGTCTCCCGAAGCCGAACGCGGAAGTTCGGCTTTAGCGTTCGGCTTCAGGAGACAGCTGGGAAGCGGCACGGGTGTTTTAAAAGGTCGCAGCCGGCCTGGGGGGCTTGCCAGAACCCCCCCGAACCCCAAACCTTTAAAACACCCATTTGCCCCACATGGCGACCCCCCCACTGCCCGCTCTACCGACATGCGCCCCCCTCACCACCTTACAGCAGTCGCGGAAGCAAAAAAACCTGTATTTTTTACCGGAATTGCTCCAGTTGCTCGTGCACACACGTGCATATCCAGCTGCAACTGGAGCAGGCCTACACGCTCCACTTTCCACAGCGGAACGATGGTTCCGGGCGTTCCAGCTGCTGCCCATGCCTGGCTTCAACCCTAAACTGTCTACCATGGACCTCCCCCCATTTCTAAGAGGTCTGTAAGGGGTGTACATAAGAGTACCAGTGTGCTTACCATCCCTGTCCTATTGTTCCCATTTATTTGTACCCTGTATTTACAGTTTTTATATTCATGTTTATACATATATCTGTTATCTTATGTTTGACAAACTAAATAAATAAATAAAATAAAGTTATCTCTCCAGGTGGAGGTGAATGGGCTGTTGAATTCTATAGTCACATTCTCAGTACACAGGGATAAGAGGGAGTGCTACAGAATCTATTTCATTTTTTAACCTTTACTTTTTTTTTTGTTTACTTCCCAAGAACAAAAATTAGGGCTTGACTATGCAGATTTAAAATTTCCAGCCTTTTGTCTTTTCTGGTCTGTCACTACAGCCGTCACTTAAAATAATTATGCATATATTTCTGAATACTCATGGGTGATAACCATACTCTTAGGAAACACTTGATTCTTAGATCATCAAGGTTAGCTTTATCTATTCTCTGCTTATGTACTAATCCAGTCAAGAATGGATTTAAATACTAATTGCCACTCAGACAATTAATATTTAAAATAAAGTATATAAAATCAAGCATTTATAAATAACATTTACATACTCTGAACTTCCCTAAGGTGAGAAAGACATTTAAATCTAGACATAACATCATTTCTTCTACATTATTGCAAGACAGGTAGCTAACATTCCATTATCATCTCTGCTCATGAGTTGCTAATAAGGCAGAAACAATAAAAAAATTTAGAGGTACTTGGAGATGTTTTTTTTAGAAGATTTGAAAATGTATATCAGTCATTCAGTAAATAAACTTTGTATTGCTGCAATGGAAATCAGAATAAAATGCTAGTATGGGAATATCTTTCTGGAATGTTCCTTTAATTTCATAGTATCTTTTAAAGATTATAGCTTTAATGTTAAAAATATACTATATTCTTAACAATACAGTATCTGTCATCTTTAAGATACAATTGGTATGCAGAGAGGACATGGATCAGGATGGGTTACAAACATTTTTACTGTCACTCTCTGGGCGTGGCTTATTTTGTGGGTATGGCTTGAGGGTCATGTGACTGGGTGGGAGGGTTGCTGGGTGATCATGTTACTGGGTGGTCATATGACCAGAGGGATGTGGCCAACTTAACATCACAGCGTTAAAGTGCCTGGTCTTTCCTTGCCTCAAAGGCCTCAATGAGATACAATTTCCATGTCCATTTACTACTACTGAACATCCAAAATATATTATTTAATCCTATGTTCTTTCTTCCTTGTCTCTCTCTTTCTCCCTCCCTTTCTTCCTTTTTCTTTCTTTTTCTTTCTTTCTTTCTCTCTTCCTTCCTCTTTTTTCCTTCCTATTCCTTTTCTTTCTTTCTTTCTTTTTTTCTGTCCTTCCTTCCTTCCTTCCTTCCTTCCTTCCTTCCTTCCTTTATTTCCTCTCTCTCTTAATACCCTATATGAGTCCTAGACTCCACCATCACCCACCACAAATGGATGGCTTTAGAATTTAAAACACTTTTTAAAAAATACAATAACCTGGTTAATATCTTCATTTTTACAAATTTAATCATTTATGACCTTCAAGTTAAACCTATACTTTTATATCTTTTCTTCTATTCTTTTCTTTTTTTATATTACTACATATCTATTCTCTTCAATGTGTATTATGTATTGGACTGACTAACTAACTAACTAACTAACTAACTAACTAACTAACTAAATAAATAAATAAATAAATAAATAAATAAATAAAATAAAAAAATGTCTTGTTATATTGCCAGCGCACCTAAAGATGAAATATTTTCTGCTAGTTTCTTTAATCTGAAGTTATACATTATATTAATCCCATGATTAGAAATAATGAGAAGTATGTTTTAATTAATAATTTGATTAATGAAAATTGGTTTTCTAGAAAAAACATCTGGTAGTTCTAAGGAAGATTCCTGAGGTTTAGATCCTTATTAAGTACAAAGATTTGTAGAAAAGGAATGCTAAAAACATAATTTATTATCATTATGGAACTACAAGTTTAGGCGTTATTTTCTGCTAAAAGTAATTAATGGATTTTTCATGAATAATAAGGAAGTTGTTGCATCTATCCAACATATTTCTGTTTCCAGTCATGTTAGAAGGAGGAGGAAAGCCAAGATGCTCGGTGACCAACTATGGTGTTTTACCATAAAAAAAAAAACAAAAACCCACTAGCAGAGTCAATTTAAATAGTTTGTAAGGCTTACATCCAGCCTGGCAGTGAATGTGCTCCACATAACTGCTGAAGGTTTGGGGACAAGAGGAGCCGAAATAACTCCCCAGGAGCTCAAAGGCTGAATGCTAAAGATTTACCCCAAAGGGCTGTGGAAGATGGCACCCAAATGCATAGGTGAATAAGTGGTCGACTAGCCGAGACAGAGAGCCATGAGCCTCCCCCAGTAATAACTTTCATGCTCGGAGACTGTAATGTTTTTTTGATCATGCAAGTTATTTGAGAGACATACAAGCACATTGAGATTGGTTTAGATGATGAGACAGATGGCAGAGGCGAGGGTGACCAGGGGGGACTGGGTGAAGGCTATAGACGCTGTTGCTTCTCTTTTGACCATTTGAGGCAAAATATCAGATGCCAGGGACCAGACACCGTTGGGAGAGAAACAGCAAAGTGAGGCATTTCTAACTACCGAGGGGTTAGGGGTATGAGGGGTATGCTGGCTTTTGATCTGGAGAGAATAATGTGCATTGTTGGGAGGAATAAACTGTAGTAATCCCTGGATGAGGAGTGACCTGCATCTTGGGGAATCTATCTTGAGGATGTTTGTTTGTTTGTTTGTTTGTTTGTTTGTTTGTTTGTTTATTTATTCATTTATTCATTTATTCATTTATTTATTTATTTATTTATTTATTTATTTATTTATTTATTTATTTATTTATTTATTTATTTATTATATTTGTATGCTGCCCCTCTCCGTAGACTCCGTAGACAAGGTACCAAGGACCTTGGACTCATATGGATACAGATTGTAAAACCTGGCACCCCCACCATCACCTCCCCTCCCCTTTATGGACCTATTCTTCCGGCTTACTCTTTTAAGACCGAAATGGACTTTACTGTTGTTATTTATATATATTTTATATATTACTGTAGATTGGAGAGAAAGGTCTTTGTTTTTCCCAGAGGAAACATAATGGTCCCTGCTTAAGAAAGCCAAGCAATTCTAGCAGATATCTAGTAGAGACCAGCCAGAATAGCACTGAAAATAAACACTTAAATAAAAGTTATACTGCTGAAGACTAGACCCAGACAGGCCAAAACAAAAACAAAAAACTTTGCACTGCTGTGCTTACTTACTTTACATCTTTTTTTATTATCATATGGAACTTGCCTAAGCTATCTACATTCACCATCTCTTCTCTGGAGTGGTAAAAGAGCCCTTCAGGAAAGACAATCTTTGAGCTGATTTATTAAACCAATGACACTTTCTAAGTCCTTGATACACTGTGAATAAGATATTTTGAAGTCAGAATCCTGCTGACAAGAACTGTTTTGAAAATTTACATGATATTACAAATAAGATTAATGTTTGAGGTCATACATGTGATATTTCAAGACATGTGAAATTTCAATATTTATAAGCCCCTACAAATTCCTCATTGATGCATCTTCCTTGTCCCATTTCTAATATCAACATAGGAATGAAAAAAATACATATGCATGGATAACTTTTTTTAGAACTCAAACACAGGGTTGGCATTTCAATAGAAAAAAGTACTATTTCTTACCTTTGCAAACAGGTAGCTTAGACCATTTCAAATTTTCACATCTTACTGTATTTGGCTGACTAATTTCAAAACCTGAAAGGCAGTTATACTCCACAGTTTCATTAGGAAAAAACATTGTGCGGTTTTCAATTTTTATTATACCATTGTCAATTTCAGGAGGAGATTTACATCGTAAATCTAGAAAGAGAAACCATAAGAAGTTTTTTAATGAAACAAATAAAATATCATAAAGACATTTCTATTGTATCTGTATAGGAAATCTCTTTTAATGAAACATGATTCAAAAAACAAATCTCTATGCTAAAAGCAGCTGCTAGTGTAGAACTAGTTCTGAAAAACTCAAGTTGCTGCCAACCCTTCCATCGTAAGCGGCTGCCTCTTGGTCATGTGATGCATAATGGAGTGTATAGAGCAGTGATAGCGAACCTTTTTTTCCTTGGGTGCCGAAAGAGCGTGGGCGTGCACTATCACACATGCACGAGTGCCCACACGCATAATTCAATGCTTGGGGAGGGCGAAACAGCTTCTCTTGCCCCCTGGAGGACCCCTGGAGGTCAGAAACAACCTGTTTCCCAACTTCTGGTGGGCCCAATAGGCTCCAAAGACTTGATTGAGTCTTCAGAGAGGAGCGGCATACAAGTCTAATAAATTATTATTATTATCATTATTATTATTATCATTATTATTATTAATATTATTATTATTCCCTGGAGCCAGGGGAGAGTAAAATCTCCCTCCCCACCTTCCCAGAGGCTCTAAGGAAGCCAAAAACACTCTCTCAGAGCCTCTATGTTGGGCAAAAATCAGCTGGCTGGCACACACATGCACGTTGGAAATGAGCTAAGGCAACAACTCACGTGCCAGCAGATATGGCTCTGCATGCCACCTGTGGCACTCGTGTCATAGGTTTGCCATCACTGGTATAGAGCATATACTCTCATATATATGCTCACCACCATATACAGACACAGGTCAAACCAGAAATAGTTTTAGCATCCATGTACCAACCCTGATCTTACTCTCAGGGAGAGAAGAAGGCAGCATCTACAATGTGCAAAGAACCTGATTTGTCGCTTGGAATACTGCACATACATATACAGAGAGGCCACTGTGGATAAATGGCTGTGAAGAATTCCATAAGCCACGCTCTGAATGTTCACCCAAACTTTTTTCTTCTTACACTTTATCTGTAATGTCCAGTTTCTTTAAAATAAAGGTAAAACTGAGAATACAAACCAAGACATCGTGGGGGTGTTTGCCATTTTCCATTTTCACACTTTATTTTTTGTGGGCCACGAAGAAGGAAATGTTCTTGACACTTGAGGCTGATTTCTTCTCCACTCTTGTAGATTCTTATCTCTGTTATATTGATGGCATTGGGAAGTTGAGGTGGTGGAGGACAGTTTCCTTTAACAAAACATCTTATAATTAAAATTTGATTAGAATTAGAGCTGAAAATTATCTCATTTCTATTTCACCCAAAGAAGATAAATACTAAATATTTTCTTAGGAAGATTTATGTCAAATCTCTTGTTTAATCTCTACTGTGATTGAGATGCCATAATCACAAAAAGATTTAAATTCTAATTATATTTGCATGATAAATTATCAGGGCTTCTTTAAGTCAGGATTTCAGTTGAGTTATACAATGAAATTTGCTGTATCCAGTTGGTAAATGGCTACGTAGCAGAGCCGACAAATAGTCTTTGTGGTGCTCTTCAGTTTTTTGCTAGCTTTCCATACATTTGCCTATGATACTTTTCTCTCTTTGGCAACTGAGGATGGAGATACTTGTGATCTCATTTTTCTTGACTGTTGATGTCCCCAAGTGAGGCTAGGGATGTAGTTTTGGGTACCACAGCCCTCATAGTCTGCTGACCCATAGGCTTCTAACCTTACCCCTACCAGTCAGTATTTGCATTATGTTTCAAAAGATATTTGTTTGTTTGGCAATGTTTTACAGATAAACATTTACGGTAAGAATTAAACAGCATGCAAAAATTAATCGCTTTCAAAGTTAAATAGCAAGCAGATCAGCACCTTAACAATACATCTAAAATACAGGGCACGCAATTAATCCATAAATATTTTGTGAAAGAAATCAATTTGAAACATTTTTCTAAAGAAAAATGCTATTCTAGAAAGCTGGTGCTACTACTGAGAAATTGTGGTTTTATACTTTTTATCTCATTACTCTCCCCTTGTTTCATGGAAGTTGAGCACCTTGTCCAGGGCTGACCGTGACTTCCAAAATATATAGATCAACACCTGGAATTGATACTGATAATCTTTTGGAAACCAATGAATTTCATCAGAAAATGATATCGATAGAGAAGCCACATAGACTTTCCTTTTCACCAATCCTACAGAATGCCAGGATTGACCCAACTGGGGAATGAAAAAAACAAGAAGTATAGCTTCCATCTCTTCTATTTTTATTATCTTTTCTTTTCTGTTATCTGCTCTAACATTTGGGGCGTGCGTAAGTGCACTAGTGTGCCTTCCGTCCCCTGTCCAATTGTCTCTCCTTATCTCATTTATCTTTTCTTCCTTTCAAATTATACTTTTATATCTTTTCTTCTATTCGTTTCTTTAGTTATATTACTACATATCTATTCTCTTCAATGTGTATTATGTATTGGACTAATTAACTAACTAACTACCTAACTACCTAACTAACTAACTAACTAACTAACTAACTAACTAACTAACTAACTAAATAAATAAATAAATAAATAAATAAATAAACAAAAATATCCACCGATCTGTTTTTTCACAAACAAATATTTCAGGAGCACATTTTAAACTTTCTGTTTCTTCTGATGATTATTCTTTGCTGTCACCTAGTACTCAGAATTCATCCTTAAACATTACACCTAGAAACACTCACAAAATAGCCATTAAGGTCAAAATCAATTCAACAGCCACAAACTAAGCTACAACAATATCTAATTACATTAAATACCAATGATATGAGTCATTGTTGCAAGATCTGTGTACTTTAAGGCCACAATTGATGAAGCAGATGGAGCCATCAAAACTTTGCAGCTGTGACGTTAATACAGTAGTTAAATTTAACTGTATTGATCTTTGACACCTATAAAAATTGTTTTCAGGATTGATCATAAATTAGATTAAGGTAGACAAGCTGATATTGAACTAGACTATGAGGAAAGTCCACCAGTTAGCACAAAGACAGGTAACCAGCTGAAATTATTCATCTAATCCAGGCAAAGTTTATCTATTCATCACAATATTTGCTCTTCTATGAACTGAACAAAAATAAGATTTAATTAATGTAAATATAGTTAGGAGGTATCCTAGATTATCACAATTTTGGAAAGGAATAAAGATGAATGCCTTGTAACCTGAATGTTAAAATATTTACATTTAATTTTAATATATTTCTTATTGATTTATGAGTGGGAGTTACATTTATTGTAAAGTTATTTTGAAATTAACTAGGAGCAATATAATGATCCAATGGTCTTCTTAAGCAGCAGAAATTCTGAAATTGATTCCAGTGAATTTTTTTACCTTGCCAAGAATCTGATGTAGATGTATGCAAGTACCAAAAATCAAAGACAAATTCCATATTAGATTTGCATGCTTTTATTCTGTGTAAATTCACTTCAATTGCTTAAGACATGAGAGACTCAAAGCAAATAACGTTGTAATGTGACAAATGAAATTTTATCACTGAACTTAGATTGTTGCTTAATGGGGAAAAGTGGACAAAAGTATGCTGTCCAATGCAGACTACAACACAACTGTGTTACACCTGAGTTGACCCCTGAGGTGGAGCTGCTGCTGTGAAGGGAACAGAATAGTTGCTAGGGAAGAAACCAGAGTGGGTTCTTACCGATACATTAGGTGACTCTGTTCTGGTAGCAGCGGCCAGATTGCACAATTTGCACGCAACCACTCTGGTCATCGGGTGCTATTGTTTTTTCTGAATTTCAGGGCTTTATTGCTTCTTTTTGCACGTGAGGAAGAAAATAATGCCAAAATCGCATAAGCGTGAATGTCCCCTCATGAGATTTCAGCACTTTTTTGCTTCCTGCGCACATGTGGAAGCAAAATTGCATGAGGGATGCATGCGCACAAGCGTGCTCAAATCAGGAGGATGCATGCAGAGCGCACCAGTATGTGGATAAGTGCAACCCACCACTAGAAGAAACAAACTGATTTTAGGATTAATGCTGTATTTGCTTTTGTCCTTGGTTTGTTGAGAAGGATGTTACATAGAAAGACAGTCCACAGGTGTGGCCACTTTTATTTTTAGAGAGGATTGATATCACCCTATTGAAAAAAGCAGAAACTTGTACATAGCATGCAAACGATACCTTCACACAGTGGCTTAGGAAGCCATAATCCATCAACACATTTTGTTTGATGCAGCTTGGAACCACAGCGGTATTTTGCAACCTGGCTGGTCTTAAACTGCTTTGTAGGTGAAACAGTTGGATGAAAGTCTGCATACCGTGGACGTGTACATGTTCGTGGATTAACTAACAATTCAAATATTGTTACATAAGTATTTGTATAATAAATCCATTATTTTTCTCTTTATTTATATAATCCATTCTTCTTTTTCTAGACTGACTTCATATTCCAAATACATCTACTGATTAATTTATTTTCTGCTTTATTCATCTGTTCTCAATTCTGAATGGCAGATCATAGACATAACTATCTACTCCCTTATGTAGGATTTTATATTTGATGCACTCCTCAGACAGGTAAGCCAGACAATTGGTTTTAATGGCATACAGGTTGGATTGATAAACAAACAAACAAAAGGGATAACTTATCCCTTTCCTTTCTGTTCCAATTCTGAATTGCAAAGCTGCTAATTATAGATCTCCCGAATTGTGAAGATCATAAAAGTCCAAATCTATGGTAGAATGGTTTATTGAAAACCTTTCAATTAAAAAAAACCCTATAGCTTTGATCCCTTTTCTCTATGACAGCTTCCCAAATATTGGAAGACTACTGTCATGTACGGAACAAAGTATTCAATGAGAATATTTCATTCTTCAGATCTAGGATGTGTTCTTTGAGTGTTCCCTTTTTTTTTAGAGCACTGTATATAAAGTTGTGTGTGTGCGTATGTGTATGCATGTAGGTATGAGCTCGATCTTACTAGCCTCCCTTCCTTTTCATTATCAGCAAAAATATGTTATACACAAACACACGCACACACACGCAAAATATGTTACATACACACACACACAATTTATAATAATAAATTATTCATGATAAAATTCAGTCTGTCAATTACATATGGTCTACTATACTAAAATTACAATCTGTTTAATAGTAAAAGGGAAAGGAATAAGCAGTGGAAAGGTTTGCCACATTTGTATAAAATAGCTATAGTGGTTTAGTCATGCGTCTCTGATGAATCCTCAGTGCTGTTGCACAGATTATAGCTGCCTGTGTTATAGTTATGGACTGCTTGCCCTTAAGCAGCCACTTGAGATAAGAATGTCAGAATAGCCAAGATGCCTAGCAGCTATTGGAAATATGCTATTTCATAACTCTGTGTAAAAGGAACATTGAAGGACTTTGTGACCAATGATCTCCACCTCTCCTGAGCCACATTTTTTGCTACTCTTCTTTACATCGTCTTTAGAGTTTCAACATCTTTTTCTATTATGGTAAAAAAAAAACTGAATGCAGTATTCCAATTATGTCTTACCAAAGCAGTATAAAGCAGTACTATTTCATGTGACCTTGATAATATTCCTCTATTGATATATCCTAGGACTTAATTGGCTTTTTTTAGCAGCTGCTGCACACTGCTGGCTCATATTTAAGTGGTTGTCCATTGAGATCCCTCAATCCCTCTCAAAGTTACTCTTGTTGAACTGCATGCCACCTATTCGATACCTAGCCATTTGATTTTTCTTGTCAAAAGATAAAACTTTACTTTTCTCACCATTGAATTTGCACTGCACTGAATTTGCATTTTAGAATCTGCCAGTTTTTCACTACAAAGATGAGGTACCAGTAAACTTGAACAAGTAGTTATAACCTGGATCATTTGGTTCTACTATGTACTAGAAGAGCCACATAATGCTTTTATCATTACCATTTCTATGAATCGACATAATCCCACCGGGTTTATGAATTCTATGAATCGACATAATCCCACCAGGAATTATGAATCATTTTCAAAAGCAGTAAAACCTTTCCTTTTTATAGATCCTGTGAAAATCCCATTTAAACAGGGATCAGACAGAAAAAATAACCACACTGGCAGTTCCCATTGTTATCCCACTGAATCACACTTCTGAGCAATCCTGTCAATAATAAATACTGATGTGTTCCAAGACAAGACCTACATTTCTGTAGGTTCAATAATAACACTCTAGCTTACTGAGACATGATGGTACTTCCCATTGCCCATGAAGACACTTAGCTGGGTTGGTCCCAATAATGGAATGTTGTCGATTGCATGTGTATTGCACAGTTTCACCATGCCTGTATGTGAATGCCTGACCATTGTCAACAAATCCATTATCAATCCTTGGAGGTTGTCCACATGTTTTTGATTCCTCTGTTGAAAGCAGGAGAAAAAGGAATTATTATATAAACGTATTAATAATTTAATTAAACTAAGATTAAACTAAACTAAACTAAACTAATAATTTAGCTTTTTCTAACAATTTGCCCTTTGTTTTATATACCCACTATAACTCCATTATCAAACAATCAATCAATCTAAAAAATCACAGACAGTTTTTATTTTTTCAGTTTTGTTAGAGGCCTTTAATATCTGTAACAAAAAGTTCTGATCAAATGAAAGAGGAAAATATATGTGAACATCCATATTCCAGCTAACATTCAATTTGTACGGATGTCAACTTGCAAGGCTTTCCAGACCAGTTTTCAAGTTGCCATAAGTAGCAATGTGGGGAGAACTGACAGAGCTGCCCAGCTGCCTCAACCAAGAATACATTCCAAACATGCCTTTCTCCAATGGGCAGAGCTATCCTCCAATAGACTGTGGTTATGATGGTCTTGTGATGTAATAAGGACTGAATCGATAATACAAAAGGAGAGGACCCTCCTATACCACCCCTCTTCGATTCAGTCCATGACTTTAGGACGTGCTTTCTTCTTCACTGGACTACAGGCTCAGGCCTAACTTTCACATAATCTTCTCATAACTGAACAATCCATTGAAACCTACTACAACTCAAGGATATGTTATTTGGATAAAGGATTCAGGATAGCAGAGCATAACCGACAGCAGCACCAAGCTGATCGGTCCGGCAGGGCTTTGAGAGTCAGCAGGGTCTCTCTTTCCCTCTTGCTCCCAATGCGGCACAAGTAAGGTAAGTCACACACTGAGGAGGGGATGGAGAAGCGTTACCCCCGAGGGATGGCACATCCATATGCCAATTCGCCCCTTCCCTCATCCACATCCTTCACAACAGCTGCCGGGCCGAGCCATTGGGGGGAATGAAGTTTGGTGCCCCCCCCCTTGCTTCTCACCCGGCCTGGAACAGACGAGGGGGAATAGAAATAGAAACGCTCGCTGCCACTCGCCGATACTGCCGAGGGGGGATGGATTTATTCCTTTTGTCCCCCCCTCTCCTTCCCCCGCTGCTGCTTTGCCACCCATTTTTCCCCATCCTGGCTTTAACTGGGCGCACGAACATGTAGTGTCATGCTCCCTTCTGCTTTCCTTACCGGGCTCCAGAAGGCCCTTTAAAATGCCCATGGAGGCATTGCTGAAATCAATCTCAGCCAGTCACCCATTGTTTGCGTTTTCAGGCTCATGTGGTAACTTGGCTATGAGCCACTTAAGGGAAACACATTCCTGAAGGCTTGCTTCCTGTTCCACAGCCTCTTCTGGGCTTTAGAATGATGACATGGTGAAGGGGGTAACTTATTCCGAAACCAGCTTTAGACCAGCTGTTGCAAGTATTTCCCACCCCCCTCCTCCAGTTGATTTCTTCTTCTAAGGAATTCCTTTGTCCTCGACCATGCAATCGCTTAACCGGATGTGGCAGGGGGAAGGAGGGGGAGGCAAGCACAAGGGGATTGCAGGGTGGAGGTTCTCACCCATTTCTCCCATCTTTCCTCTCTTGCCCCCCCCCCCACATTCCCTTCCACCCTCCCAGTAGGGAGGGATCCAAAAGAGGAGCTCTTTGTTCTCCATTGCTGAGTGGAAAAGTTTACAGCAGGAGGGAAGTTTAGGGGGATAACAACCCCCACTTACAGCCTCACCTACAGGCGGTGTATTCCCTATCATATTATCACAATTATTATTATTAGCATTAATGCTATTGATATTGTTTTAACTATTAATTGTACTATGGTAGAAATTCCATTAATTATTGATATAATCAAGGTTAATTAATACTATGATTGATATCTTTATTTTTCAAAAAAAGAGGAAAGGATAAAATCCTTCAATTAAAGAATATAAAAGAAGGAGGAGGAGAGGGGAATAAAGTGAGAATGCACTACTTTTGCATACTGCAGTGGGGGGGGGGTCTTAACATCCCTCACCTAATGCTGCAACCACCTGAGTCTTATCCACTTAAAGGCTAACCTTCTATTGCTTGGTAATATGTATTGCATCTACTTCGGCCAACACCTTTCTGGGGTAGGACCAACCCCAAATCTCTGAACCTGAGTACATGGTACCTTATCATTGGATAACACCAGTAAGGATTCACTATCATCCAGGGTGTTATTGCCATTAAGGGAAGCACACTAGGTGTAACCGTCGCTAAGTGAGGCAGGCTCAGAGATGTCACTCATCTCTGTCTTCTCTTGCTTCAAATCCTTATTCCCAGAACATGGACACCCTCTGGTAAGGATCCACTATCATCAAAAGTATATGGTCATTAAACATAATACTATCACTAAGTAAGTGTCACTAAGTGAGAACCTTTCAGGAGGGGACCCTGTGGTCCAGAGGCTACCTGATGAGAACAAAATAGTTCCACCACTCATTTAGAAACTTTGAGTTTCGGCCTCTTTCACTGGCCCACCACCACTAGGTGGCCACCATCGCTAAGCGAGACAGTCACCTTCAAGGAAGGGTCCTCTCTCATTAAGGATGTCATGCAATCACTGTCACTAAGCAGAGCACTGTCACTAAGTAAGACGGGGCTTCTAATTGTCTCAATTCTTGGCTACCTGGGTACCATGTGATATGGGGACCACCGTCACTAAGCAGAGCTCAGTCACTAAGTGAGACAGGCCCTGGTTTCACCCCAACTCTAGGCCTCTTTGGCCTAGTAAGTTAGCAGCTCTCAGTATCACAACCCCTTCACTATTATCGCTGAAGGAGCCTAACACGTAGCAAATAACCTGAGCAGCTTAGCCCTCAGTTAACCTTTGTTCGGGGTGGCTGTGGGAATATGTTCCTATACAGCATTCTATAATAGAGGTACCGTATATACTCGAGTATAAGCCGAGTTTTTCAGCCCAAAAAATGGGCTGAAAAACACAACCTCGGCTTATATTCGGGTCATTGACAAAATCACCACAAGAGGGCGCCATTGCTTGAGCCAGAGCGAGGAGGCACCAGCTTATTTCCCCTCTCGCACGCCGTAGGAGCTGTGGGAGGGGTGGGGCTGGTGCCTCCTCTCCCTGGCTCAAGCAAAGGAGCCAGCCAAGTGCTCCAACCGAGAGGGGAAAAAAGCAATGGGAAGCCGGTGAGGTCGTGTGTGTGTGTGTGTGTGCGTGCATGCCCCCTCTCCCCCCCACTGTGAAAAAAGCCAGCTACCTCTTTGAAGGAGTGGGTGTGTAGCCAAAGTGCCTCCTTTTTTTCCCTTGCTGAAACCGGGAGGCTTTTTTTTTTACTCCTTGCTCCCTCCCTGTGTGTATTTGTCAACAAATAAACCCTATCTGAGTCGGCAGGAGGGAGGAAGCCCTAGAGCAGCGTGGGGGTGGGGGTGTGAATGAAAGGGAAGCCAAGGCAACAAAGAAAAAGGGGGAGGATGAATTTTAGAAGGTGTGTGTGTGTGTGTGTGCATGCCCCCTCTCCCCCCCACCGTGAAAAAAGCCAGCTCCCTCTTTGAAGGAGTGGGTGTGTGGTCAAAGTGCCTCCTTTTTTCCCTTGCTGAAACCAGGAGGCTTTTTTTTTACTCACTTTGTGTATTTGTCAACAGGTTTACCGTAACTATTCCTTGCTCTCTCTGCATTGCCCTTAGTTGGATTAAAAAGGCCCCCTGCTGTCAGATTCTCCTCCCCCTCCTTTGAAAGGATTTAAACTGTTTAAAAAATGGTATTTTGTGGTAGTTGCTGTCCTTGCTTGGATAGGAACTAATAAGGCAAGAGCTAGACAGGAATTCCTAAAGTGTGTTTGTGGATCTTTAAAAGTTGCCTTTTATAAGGTGGGTTTGAGAGCAAGTTTCAATTAACAAGTATGAGGGGAATCATTTTACATATTTTAAAAATGAGTTTGATTCTTAATAGAACCTGCATATTTTGGATACAAAACCACAAGAGCTGTCTGTGTTATGCAACTTTTGCTTGTCTCACTAGTCTGTCTGTCTGTCTGTCTGTCTGTCTATCTATCTATCTATCTATCTATCTATCTATCTATCTATCTATCTATCTATCTATCTATCTATCATCTACCTACCTTCCTACCTATCTATCTATCTGGTTTTCTATGCTGATAACCTCACAGCAGCTAATGCTGAAGCTCTGTTTGGATATACAGATTTATTTTTTTATTTTTTTATTTATTTATTTGTTTGTTTATTTATTTATTTATTTAACTGGATCTGTATGCCGCCCCTCTCCAAGGACTCAGGGTGGCTCACAGCATATATAAAAACAGAACAATAATGTAAATCCAATTAATGATGAGATGATGAGAAGGAATCCTGTTTTAAATTTACAGAGCTAGTTTACTGGTTTTCTTTAAAATAAATATTCTAAAACATGTAATCTTCTGATATTTCAATTAATGTAATTTTATTGGTTTCCATTTTTATAAGTTACCAGTAGCCACTGCATTTTCTAACCTCGTCTTATACTCAGATCAATAAGTTTTCCCAGTTTTTTGTGGCAAAACTGGTGCCTCGGCTTATACTCGGGTCGGCTTATACTCGAGTATATACAGTATATAAAAGACCCATTCCTTACATGAACAAGAGTTTGGTCACTCCCATGTACAATAAGGTTAGGGAACAAGGGCAGTTAAGATTCACTTGCTGCACACTGTCTTGGGGAGGCAACAGACAGGGAGACCCTCCCAATCTGGCCAACCTTTCAGAAATCTACCCCCACATACCATAGTGATTCTCCCACCACTGGTAATCATGCCTTGCAGGTGGGGGGAGGGGTTTCTGCTCCCTATGAGTCACCTCAGCAAGGCAGGGCAGGCCAATAGAACCACATATGAGGCCCTGGCAGGACATGGTTCTGGAGTAATAGTCCCAATTGCCAACTGGTCCCGCCCACGAGACTTAAGTATCTAGGAGACCTTTTAGGCACCACACGCCCATCTGAAGGATGGAGAGTTAGTCTATTAGATTTGGCTGCAGTCGGAAAGGGCTCGTTTGCCTTGCTACTCCAAGCCATATCCTCTCTCCTAAGGAGAATGTTTTCTGCTATTCACACTGTTCCCTGGGCTTACTTAGGGATCTCCAGTGGTTTCTTCTTCCTTTCCAGGGAGCGGGGTGTGGAAGCATCAATGTTCCACAGCACGACTGCCTGGGATGGTCACAGTGTCCCTCGAGAATCAGAATGCGCAAACATTCACCAAGGGGTCCTGCTTCAGAGGACCTAAGGGGAAACACTCACCACAAACGCAAGTACTCTGGTTGGGGAAGCCCAACTGGGAAACAAATGACCCAGAGCATTCCAAACAGCACGGGCAGCAGCCACGTACTGGTACTGACACATAATGTACACCCACAGGATCCAGGCAGTTGCATTCACAGCTGAGGATGGGGCCATGGCTCTGGGGTTATGGGTGGGTGAACACTTCTAACCCATTAGGGAAGAACACATCTCAGGGGCAGACGATGTCAGGGTGGACTGACTCAGTGGCCACAACATTGACCAGACAGAGTGGCCTGCTGCACCCGAGGGTGTTCAATCTACTGAGGTCTCGGGTTGGGTGTCCACTGAGATACCTATTCATTGCCCAAACCTACATCCAGGTACTCCATGGTGACCAAGGCCTTCCTCTATACAACTCTAGGGTTAGGGCTAGAGTCCACCTCCTTTCTATTATACCTCAGAGGTGGACAATGTCCACCTCTGCCACCATGATCCCAACCAGTTGAATGGGCCTCAGCACCTGAGGATGTTCAGGCAACCGGTCCCTCAGTCGGGCGACTGGTAATAGACCTATTCACCACCCCTGGGCAACGCTCTGTTGCCCAGACCCTGGACTAGGTTCAATTCCTGCTACTGAGGGGATGGATCACAGCCAAAGCACACATTAACAGGCAGGGGGGAACAGTGCCCAGGCAGTTGATGGAGGAAGCCATGAATCTAGACAAGTGGGCAGAGGCATGGCTCCTTTCAATCACAGTGGAACCTATCTGCAGGGTAGACAACGTAATGGCAGATTGGCTCAGCTATCATGACATCAACCAGGCAGAATGGTCTCACAGGGCAGAGGGCACATATGCACTCTGCTTTCCCAGGCCAAAAGGCCCTCGGTACGCCTTCCCACCTCTCCCTGTCATTCCCAAGGTGGCAGGAAAATTGTGCAGGAACAGGCAGAATTGATCCTACCAGTACAGCACTGAGCCAGGAGGACCAGATTTGTGGACCTAGTGGCTCCCTCCGTAGTATCCCCTTGGAGAATCCCAATGACAGAGTGGTTGCTGTCGTGGGGCTCCATCCCGCATCCAGATCCAAGCTGGTGGCAACTGACCACTTGGTGCTTGAGCGGCTCACACTAAAGCTACACAGGGCTCTGGAGGACATCTCTGACATCAGACTGTCAGCCAAAAGGCCATCCACTGTGCGCATATACCCCTCGACATGGAGGAGCCTCTGTAAGTAGTGCACAGAGATGGCTCGCTCTCCTTAGACCTTAGACCTTTCCATAATAGACATTCCTAGATTCCTAAAATGGGGCATAGGCTTAAGCCTGTCCATTGAATAACAGAGTCGACTGACAATGAGTCAGTCGAGGTGACTGGGGCCGATACTTGTCCATCTGTCTGGGAAGAGTTTGATCTGGTGACACCTGGTGAAGTGGACAAGGCCATTGCAGCTGTGAGTTCCACCACCTGCTTACTGGATCTGTGTCCCTCCTGGCTAGTTTCGGCCAGCAGGGAGGTGACACGGAGCTGGGTCCAGGAGATTGTCAATGCTTCTTTGGGGAGGGGGTCCTTCTCGGATCCCTACAAGGAGGCACTTGTGTGTCCTCTCCTCAAGAAGCCTTCCCTGGACCCAGCCATTCTTAACAACTATTGTCCAGTCTCCAACTGTTGAGAAGGTGGCAGCGCTCCAGCGGTCCTTGGAAGAAGCCGATTATCTAGGACCTCAATAGTCGGGTTTCAGGCCCGGCTATAGCACGGAAACTGCTTTGATCACGTTGATGGATGATCTCTGGCAGAGCCGGGACAGGGGTTTATCCTCTGTCCTGGTGCTTCTTGACCTCTCAGCAGCTTTCGATACCATCGACCATGGTATCCTTCTATGCTGGCTGGTGGGGTTGGGAGTGGGAGGCACTGTCCTTCAGTGATTCTCCTCCTGCCTCTCTGGTCAGTCGCAGTGTTAGTGGGGGGGGTCAGAGATCGACCTCAGGGATTGGTCCTCTCCCCCCTGCCATTTAATATCTACATGAAACCACTGGGTGAGATCATCCAAGGACATGGGGTGAGGTATCATCAGAACACTGATGATACCCAGCTGTACATCCCATGTCCAGTCAACAAAGCTGTGGAAGTGATGTGCCAGTGCCTGGAGGCTGTTGGGGTCTGGATGGGTGTCAACAGACTCAAACTCAACCCTGATAAGACGGAGTGGCTGTGGGTTTTGCCTCCCAAGGACAATTTCATCTGTCCATCCATTACCCTGGAGGGGGGTAATTACTGACCCCCTCAGAGAGGGTTCAAAAATTGGGCGTCCTCCTCGATCCACAGCTTACATTAGAGAACCATCTTTCATCTGTGGCAAGGGGGGAGTTTGCCCAGGTTTGCCTGGTGCACCAGTTGCAGCCCTACCTGGACTGGGAGTCACTGCTCACAGTCACTCATGCCCTCATCACCTCAAGGTTCGACTACTGTAATGCTCTCTACATGGGGCTACCTTTGAAGAGTGTTTGGAAACTTCAGATCATGCAGAATGCAGCTGCGAGAGCAATCATGGGCTTCCCTAGGTATGCCCATGTTACACCAACACTCCTCAGTCTGCATTGGTTGCCAATCAGTTTCCAGTCACAATTCAAAGTGTTGGTTATGACCTATAAAGCCTTTGCACCAGAATATCTCCAAGACTGCCTTCTGCCGCACGAATCACAGCGACCAGTTAGGTCCCACAGAGTTGGCCTTCTCCGGGTCCCATTGACAAAACAATGTCATCTGACGGGACCCAGGGGAAGAGCCTTCTCTGTGGCAGCCCCGACCCTCTGGAATCAACTCCCCCGGAGATTAGGATTGCCCCCACCCTCCTTGCCTTTCGCAAACTCCTTAAAACCCACCTCTGTCGTTAGGCATGGGGAAATTGATTCCCCTGGGCTGCTTCTGTTTTATGTATGGTTTGTATGAGATGTATGGTTGTTTTTTTATATTAAGAGGTTTTAAACTGCTTTTACTATTGGATTTGTACTGTTTTGTTGTTGTGAGCCGCTCCGAGTCTCCAGAGAGGGGCGGCATACAAATCTAATAAATAATAATAATAAATAATAATAATAATAATAACATGCTCAGGCGTCAGATAGCGGCACTGTTGACAGTTCTGAAGTGCCACCCACTGGTATCGCTGGCGGGTCATGATCTCATGAAACAATTTTTAAAAGGGATCTCCAAGCTACATTCCCCCCATGGTGCACAGATCTGGGACTTGGCACTGGTGCTCACGGCCCTCACCAGGGACCTGCTCGAACCGGAAGACAGCATACTAATAAAGAACCTACATTCAAGGTGGCCTTCCTCATGGCTATTACCTCTGCCTGTGGAATTTCAGAAGGGGCCTCTGCACATTCTATCCACAGAGTGGATCCTACGCTTGGACTCCACCTTCACCCCGAAGGTGGACTCCTCCTTTCACAAAAAGCAGGAGGTGATTCTTTCCTCCTTCTGCGAGAATCTAAGCTCAGAGCAGGAACTCTCCTGGCACATGCTAGATATTAGGAGAGGTTTATCTATATACATAGAGAGAACAGCGGCTTCCCGTAAATCAGATGCACTGTTCAGTTCTTTTTCCCGGTCTCTCTGGGCTGCAAGGCTTCTTCCACTACTGTGGGAAGCTGGCTGCATAGCACCTTTTTCTTCACATACTAGTTGGCGGGGCATCCCCTGCCACAAGGAATCACAGCTCACTCAACTCATAGTGCTGCCACCTCGGCGACATGGCTGTCTAGCATCTCTATTGAGGAGATCTTCAGGGCAGCTGCATGGGCGTTGCCCACGCCATTCATCAGACACTACAAGATAGATGCCTTTGCTGAGAAGGACTCAGGATTCGGCGATGGGATACTCTGACCTGTTTTTTCACTGGAGGGGTTGCATTCAGGCCCTAGTATCCCACCCATAGAGTATCCTTAAACTTTGGTATGTCCCAATCTATTGGAGAATAGCTCCGCCCACTGGAGAAGGGGCATTGGTATACACTGATACACTCTTTCTCATGGACGGAGCTATCCTCCAAGGCCCACACTGATCTAGGGCCAGCCATGATACATGGTTTTTGGACTAAAAGTCTGGAGTCAGCACACAGAATCGTTACTTCCCTCATCGAAGAGGGGTGGTCTAGGAGGGTCCTCTCCTTTTGTACTATCAATTCAGTTCTTATTACGTCACAAGACCGTCATAACCCCAATCTATTGGAGGATAGCTCTGCCCATGAGAAAGGGCATACCAGTGTATACCAACACCCCTTCTACAGATTGTATCCTAGGCTACCGGAGCCAGCAGGAGGAGTGTGGGTTTTACAGCAGGTAACATGTTCCATTGAAGAATGTGATTTAAGTCACATCTAGGTGGGAGTGGGGAGACAGGGTCATGAAGGCTCGTAAATTACATGGAGTCAAAGCTGACTTCACTGGAGTAATTGCTGGAATATTGCTCCTAATAAATGACTGGATTTCTTTTGAAATTTTGCTCGAGATTCATGAATTAATTAGGGCATATTTTGGAAACTTCACAGAGAGTCAGCTCTGACCACATGTAATTCATGGACCCCCATTATCCTGTCTCTAACCAAGGTGTATCATAAATTTCATTTTCCAATGGAACATGTTAACTGGCTGTAAAACCCACACCCTTCCTGCTGGTTCCGGTACAACTGTATTACCATAACTTAAATATTTGTATTGCTAATTATTTGAATCATTTGCTGCAATTTCTTGTCAAGTTATCATTTAATTTTCAATATTGAAGTCTTAAACCTGTTATGGTACTTTCTAATATGATTTCGTGAATCATCTAGCTACATTAAGCCCACATTTCCAATACATTTTTGGAAATATCACAAATTTTCTGAATATCATGCTTCCTCTAACCATGTCTGATTTTACCATTTGTTCTCATGGATGTTACAAAGAGAAGGACAACTCTCAATTTCGACTTCCTGTTGTGAGGAAGAAAGACTCCAGTGTTAGAATTAAGTACAGGAATATATTCATGATTCATGAGATTATTAGAATTAATCAGAATATAATTTAATTCCTCTATAATTGTGTTACTTAAACACTGGAAAGTAACCCCTTCCATTCTCTTCTAATGTATTGGAATCTGTTTTAAAGGAAGATTCCAGTTTGTACACCATGGAACACTCCCCCAGCCACTCCCCCTCTCAGATAAGTACAAGAAACTACCATATTACATTTACAAGTCTGTTTTATTTATTTATTTTATTTTATTTATTACTTAGATTTGTATGCCGCCCCTCTCCGAAGACTCGGGGCGGCTCACAACATGTAGAAACAAATCATAAGTGAACAGACAAATTTAAGAATATTTAAATATTTAAAAAACCCCATATGCTAACAGACGCACACCCAGACATACCATGCATAAAATAAACATGCCCAGGGGGAGATGTTTCAGTTCCCCCATGCCTGACGGCAAAGGTGGGTTTTAAGGAGTTTACGGAAGGCAGGAAGAGTAGGGGCAGTTCTAATCTCCGGGGGAGTTGGTTCCAGAGGGCCGGTGCCGCCACAGAGAAGGCTCTTCCCCTGGGGCCCGCCAACCGACATTGTTTAGTTGACGGGACCCGGAGAAGGCCCACTCTGTGGGACCTAATCGGTCGCTGGGATTCGTGCGGCAGGAGGCGGTCTCGGAGATATTCTGGTCCAATGCCATGAAGGGCTTTAAAGGTCATAACCAACACTTTGAATTGTGACCGGAAACTGATCGGCAGCCAATGCAGACTGCGGAGTGATGGTGAAACATGGGCATACCTAGGTAAGCCCATGACTGCTCTCGCAGCTGCATTTTGCACGATCTGAAGTTTCCAAACACTTTTCAAAGGTAGCCCCATGTAGAGAGCATTACAGTAGTCGAACCTCGAGGTGATGAGGGCATGAGTGACTGTGAGCAATGAGTCCCGGTCCAGATAGGGCCGCAACTGGTGCACCAGGCGAACCTGGGCAAACGCCCCCCTCGCCACAGCTGAGAGATGTTGTTCTAATGTGAGCTGTGGATCGAGGAGGACGCCCAAGTTGCGGACCCTCTCTGAGGGGGTCAATAATTCCCCCCCCAGGGTAATGGATGGACAGATGGGATTGTCCTTGGGAGGCAAAACCCACAGCCACTCCATCTTATCCGGGTTGAGCTTGAGTCTGTTGACACCCATCCAGGCCCCAACAGCCTCCAGGCACCGGCACATCACTTCCACCGCTTCGTTGACTGGGCATGGGGTGGAGATGTAAAGCTGGGTATCATCGGCATATTGATGATACCTCACCCCATGTCCTTGGATGATCTCACCCAGCGGTTTCATGTAGATATTAAATAGCAGGGGGGAGAGGACCGACCCCTGAGGCACCCCACAAGGGAGAGACCTCGGAGCGGACCTCTGACCCCCCACTAACACCGACTGCGACCGGCCAGAGAGGTAGGAGGAGAACCACTGGAGAACAGTGCCTCCCACTCCCAAACCCTCCAGCCGGTGCAGAAGGATACCATGGTCGATGGTATCGAAAGCCGCTGAGAGGTCAAGGAGCACCAGGACAGAGGATAAACCCCTGTCCCGGGCCCGCCAGAGATCATCCATCAACGCGACCAAAGCGGTTTCCGTGCTGTAACCGGGCCTGAAACCCGACTGCTGGGGACCTAGATAATCGGCTTCTTCCAAGGACCGCTGGAGCTGGAGTGCCACCACCTTCTCAACAACCTTCCCCATAAAGGGAAGGTTGGAGACTGGACGATAGTTATTAAGCACAGCTGGGTCCAGGGAGGGCTTCTTGAGGAGGGGGCGCACAAGCGCTTCTTTATAGAGTGATGGAAAAACTCCCCTCCCCAAGGAAGCGTTGGTAATCTCCTGGGCCCAGCTCCGTGTCACCTCCCTGCTGGCCGAAACCAACCAGGAGGGACACGGATCCAGTAAACAGGTGGCGGAACTCACAGCTCCAATGGCCTTGTCCACTTCATCAGGTGTCACCAGATCAAACCCTTCCCAGACAGGTGGACAAGTACGTGCCCCAGTCACCTCGACTGACTCATTGTCAGTCGACTCTGTTTTACAATTGGAGTCGAAGTCGGCCTGGATCCGAGCGACTTTATCAGCGAAAAACGTGTTAAAATCCTCGGCACTACTCTGTAAGGGCTCCCCAACTCCCCCCTGATTAAGAAGGGAGCGGGTCACCCTAAACAGAGCGGCCGGGCGGGATTCCGCTGATGCAATCAAGGCGGCATGGTAAGCGCATCTTGCCGCCTTGAGCGCCACTTTGTAAGTCTTAATAAAAGCTCTTACAAGTGTTCGATCGGATTCAGACCTACTCTTCCTCCATCGCTTCTCTAGACGTCTCTTTTGGCGCTTCAACTCCCGGAGCTCCTCATTGAACCATGGGGCTCTACGGGGTCTAACGCCTCGGAGAGGTCGCAAAGGCGCAATCCAGTCAAGAGCCTCTGCAGCAGCCGTGTTCCAGGCCTCCGCGAGAGACTCCGCCGAACTGTGGACAAGTGCCTCTGGAATAACCCCAAGCGTCGTCTGAAAGCCCTCTGGGTCCATCAGGCGTCTGGGGTGGAACATCTTCATTGGTTCCGCCTCCCTGCGGGGAAGGATTGGAGCCAGGAAGTCAAGCCGCAGTAGAAAATGGTCTGACCATGACAAAGGCAATACTTCTAAGCCCCTTAGTCTCAGACCATTTCTCAATTGCTCGGAAAGGAATACCATGTCAGGTGCGTGCCCTCCCTCGTGAGTCGGACCCTGTACTACTTGAGTCAGGTCCATGGCTGTCATGGTGGCCATGAACTCCTGTGCCAACCCAGAGGTTTCGCCGAGTGACGGCAGATTGAAGTCCTCCAGGACAATAAGTCCGGGGAACTCCACCGCCAACCCGGCTACCTCCTCGAGTAGCACAGGCAGGGCTTTTGACACGCAGCTGGGAGGCAGGTACGTGAGAAATAAGCCCACCTGGACCCCTAAGTCCAACTTCAACAAGAGAGACTCGCAACCCGCAATTTCCGGAGCAATGAGTCCACGCAGGCAAAGGCTCTCCCTGGCTATAATAGCCACTCCTCCCCCCCTTCCCTGGGGTCGAGGTTGATGCCATATCTGAAACCCAGCTGGGCAGATTTCAGAGAGAGGAACACCTCCCTCCGGGCCCAGCCAGGTTTCAGTAATACATGCCAGGTCAGCCTCCTCATCCAGGATCAGGTCCCGGATGAGGAGAGCTTTATTTACCACCGACCTGGCGTTAAGCAGCAGCAACCTGAGCCCAGGGCCAGAGTTACACTCATCACCAGTACCCAAGATTGGGCTCACAGAGCCAGAACAAGGGACCGTTATTAAGCAACGGTCCCTCGTTCCCCTGGAACGGCTAGCTCTGTGGCCCCCGCCATATCTGCCTCTCCCCAGCAACACAGGGATATTTTGACCCTCTGCCCCTCTCATATTTCTTCTTGTGAACACATCTTTCAGGCAGCTGCTTCTTACCTATGCATGTTGGTAAGGGTGTCCATTCACCATCTACACACTCTATGATTTTTGATCCATATAGTGCAAATGGGATACTACACTGAACTTCCGATAGATCACCATGCTCAAAAACTGCTCTACGTTTACCAGTAATTATGCCATGTGGAATGCTGGGTAAGTCCAGACAACGTTTAACATTTTCTAGAAAAAAAAGAGAATATCATTTTTATTTTGAGTGTCTACTCAGGTCCCACAGGGATATGTTTCATTACTATTGTTATATCTATAGCAACTATTACAACAACCAGTAGAAGAACAGCAGTAGGTAATGTTTGTTAAAAATGTCAGTATAGGTCTGGTGTCCAGGAAATAGCCTTAAAACATAAATAAACAGATTTTTGTGTCCACTATTGTTATATGTTACTCATTTCCTCCCTTACCCTCAAAAAGATGCAAAAAGAGGTAGATTAAGTTTGTAAATCTTACAAAGACATGTGAAGTTGTAGTAATAGCTAGAAATACTCTTCAGCAAAGTCTACTTGTGAGGTTACAATAATTGTCTTCTTCAAAGCATGTGAAAAGTTAGAAGAGGATCAACTCTCATGCCTTGGTACTAAATAACAGGGGGGAAATGAATGAATAAACATGGGAATAAACAATGAATGAAAATATTAGAAAGTTGAGGAAAGTTATATTTAGAACCAAGTGCTCCATTTTAAGAAATGTCATGCTGAACATGGTCAAACATTTATCTTAAATGCCTAGAAGAAATCTCAAGAGGGCCAGTTGCCTAAATATCAGTGCAAAGGCAACATTCTCCTTCAGATTAAATACTGAAGAAAACTCAAAAATAAGTACCGGTAGCTTTTACTGTTGAGTCATCCATGGCTGAAAAAAAAGGAACCATTCATAGTGTCAATTACAATAACCTTCTGGACTAGTTTAGGAGCTAGGAAGTGGGGTGTGTTTGAGTGTTTCTTCTTATTTCAGAGTGTTTCTTCTTCAGAGCTGTTTCCACTCAATGTAGGATGGAACAGTCAGTGTAATCTGAACCTATTGCTTTGTGGTGTGACTAAAGGCTGCCAATCCCTTTCTAAACATCTGTATGAAGCTGTTCAGGGAGGTCATTCACCAATTTCTGTGCAGTATTATCCTATTTCAATTATACCTAATTGCACATTTCCCTCCCTAATTGTTCAAGTGAAACTGTCACAATCCTGTCACAGTATGGGGATGGCTGTGAGAGTCTGAATGGAGAAAAATAAAACAAAATCAAGTGGCTATGATTATTGGTCTTATCAGTCTTAAATCTGGAAATACATCAACCTTGACTCTGAGTGGAATTGCACCTCTTTTCTTGGGTTCAGTTCATACTCCTTGCACACATGGCTCCTGTTTCAAAAGCAAGTGGCAATTGTGGCTGGGGAGCTTTGCAAAACTTTATCTTGCATACCAATTGTGCTTGATCCTGACTCAGATTCAGAAATAGACATAGAAGGCTAAACTGCATTTTATTAATTTTGCATATAGCAAACTTGCAGATTTAAATGTCTTTCCCCCTCCTCCTCCTTTTATATGCCGTGTAAATTAAACTGTTTTTTGTACATCTAGCCCCTCATTTAGGATTTTGCAATTTTTATTTCCTCACTGATTTAGTAGCAGCTCTTCTCTCTATCAAGGTCAATCTCTTTAATTTTTATAGGGAAACTTCTTACAGCAATTAATGTCTGAGTCACCTCCTGATTGAATTATTGCAATGTATTGCACATCGGACTATGAAAATTCTGGAAAGTTCACATGGTCCTGAATGCAATGATGAGGGTGATTATGTACATCTCTGTCGTGGCTCCCAATAGACTTCAAGGTGCAATTGAAGGTGCTGGTTACCATCTATAAAGCCCAACATGGCATAGGATTGGCTACCTGCAGGGCCAAATCCTCCCAAGTGTACATATTGATCTGATTTCCTCAATGAAAAATGTCCTCTTATGGCACCCAGGTTATGTGCTTTTCTGATGGATGCATCAGCCTTTTTCAAACATTTCCCCTCAAAAATTGGTTACCACTTTAAACACCTTTAGAAAAGGTGTTATATATGTATTATGTTTAAAATGTGTTATAAATAAAAATAAGAATTGGTCCTCACCTTAAACACCTTTAGAAAAACAGATAAGATCTTTCCTTGGGCCTTTGGGTCAGAAGAACCAGATTTCTCAAATGATGAGTTTCTTACCATCATTTTATTTTCTTAGAAGATGTTAATGGAATGTTTTTATTATTATTGATTGGGTTTTTTTCTTTTTGTATGCTTCTTCTTGAGCAGGGGGTTATACTAGAAGACCTTCACATTTCTTTCCAACTTCTGTTATTTCTTTATATATTTTTCGTTATCATATTCTTAACATTTTTTTCTTTTCTATATCTCTTTCTTTTTTCATTCTTTTCTGTACTTTCTGTTTTTCTTTCTTTTCCAGTTTATATCTTTACTGTTGTAATCTGTTTAAAAGTTCTATTAAAATGTATGTTGTTTAATGATTACAATAAAGAAATGGACTTCAAATACAGCTGTTACTTGTCAGTACAGTACAGGAGAATTGCCCATTTCTTTCCTTTTACAATATACATTTCTGGTTTTGTGTAGGTGTTCAATTCAATATTTTATTTATTTATTTATTCATTCATTCATTCATTTATTTATTGGATTTATATGCCGCCTCTCTCCCAAGACTATTACAATAGATTTGTAATTCTGCTAGCTGACTTCTTTTTATGCTTGACTATGTTAAAAGTACATTCAAAAGTCATTTTAATATAATAAAAAAGAAATATTCCCATTGCCTCTAAAAAATAAAAAACCTACAGAACAATTAATATTACTATTCATATAAACATTATATGAATTTAAGAATACACTTCTGTTGTATGTTATATATGTATAAATGAAGATGTGAAAGAGACCTATTCAATATATCCTGCTAAGAGAAATCTGTTTACTACTCATTGGTTAGCATTCCTCACACAATCTAGAAAACAGAATATATATATATATATTTAAGAAACATATGCCCTAATTTCCTTCCTCTCACCTAAAATACAGTAATAATTCTTAAATTGCCCATTTTTACCTTTACATATTGGAGGCTGTGGAAACCATCCAAAATAATAACATTGTGCAGATTCAGAGCCAACTCTTGTAAGTCCTTTGTTGCATTTAAAATGTACCACAATTTTATTGTGAAATGTGTCCACTTTTGGTTCAATTGTGCCATTTTCCAAAATTGGAGTTTCACATTCTATAGCTATACAAATGTTGAATAAAATAAAATAAAGTTATTTCAGAATGAAACTGCCTGCCAGACAGTTTAAGACACTGATGTTTATATATAAAATAAACATGATTTTATATTCTTTAAATGCAATGAGTTGCACTATATATTCCTCAGTTTTCCAGTACAGTATTATACTGGAATGAAGTAGTGGTGGTGATTGTCATCCAGGAATCCTTTATGGCTTCTGAAGGCACTACTCTACAGATCACCAGATGTGAGACCCTGTTCATTAAATTGTGATTAAACTCTAGCGATTAACGGGGATTGTTCCTGCTTGTACAATAACTTCCCTACTTGAGCTCCTTCATTCCACTTCTAGGATGAAAGTGTGATTCTCCAGACTTCAGAAGACTTCAATTTGCCTTCTCTGGGTGTGGGATAAAATGACTCAGGAGTTCATGCCTATCTTGATGGTCATGGTCTTATCTCAGATCTTCCAGACCAAGGGACACCAAACTAATGATTCTTGGACCACTGGTGGTCCGTGAGAAAATTTTGGTGACCCCCAAAAATTATTTGCATTTTTTAATTGCACTAAATCAGGGGTCCTCAAGCTATGGCCTCTGGGATAGATATGTGCAATGAATGCTTGTGTTGCTGCAGAGAGTCTCCCCCTTTTTTTCCAGATTGGAGAGGAACAGAAATTCTGACTTGGGGTCTGCTTCAGCCTCCTGGTGCAGGGCTTTGGATGAAGGCTGGAGGGAAGTGCTACTGGTGGGACTGTATCATGACCTGAAACTGGCTGATCATCTCAGCCCATTGAACCTCCAGGCACCAGTTTCTGGCCTTGCACATCTGCAGGTCTTCCTTCTGCTTGGAAAGCCTATGCTTGTAGTCTTCAGTGAGGTGCTTCTGCTCAGCCTCCTTCTCAGCCAGATCCAATTTGAACTGAGCCAGCTGTTTCGGCAAATTTTTCTTCTGGTGGCGGCTTAGCTCCAACAACTGTTTTCTGTTGGATGGGCAGGTGAAGAGTGGCTGGGAGGGGAGGGGGGAATAGTGGTTGGTGAGGTGCCTCTTGATGTGAGTGACATTAAGTTGGCCACGCCCACCCAGGTGGTCGTTAGGCAGATCATATTCATGGTCAGCAGGATTTAAAATTATGAATTTAGTTGTCCTGGCGGTCTGGATTGTTGGTGATTCCTGATCCAGAGCCCAACATGGAATAATGATCAAGCTCCAGATCTAGTTTCCTTTGGAGAACTGGCTGTGTGATCTGGAATTAGGAGAGCTTCCAGTGTCTTAAATTACACACTGATTATTACGGGATTATCTAGTGTCTCTATGGGTCCATTAGATTGGTCTGTCTTAGATGATGGATTCATAGGTTTCAGGGGAGCTGGGTAGTTGTTCCTGCTCATCTGTTTTATGGTCCATCCAAAGACTTAGTCACTGGTTGAAATAAGAGAGGGCTGAGGTAGGTAGCAACCATGCAATATCTCATCTTGGGAATCTTGCCATTTCCAATGGCTTATGAAAAAGCTGAGGGAGGTGAAAGGAACAAAAGAAGTGTCTAGAGTATTCCTGGCACTCAAAAAAAGATAAACTTGACTAAATATTGGTTACAGCTCTATTAAAGTCTATCATGTGACAGTAAGGATGATGAATCCTTCTGTACCTCTACTGCATGCACTAATAATTGCTCCATGGTCCTGTTTAGAGTGGCACAAGACCTTTTCAATAAATGGGGTTTGAAAATTGTTTTGTAGAAACATAGAGAAATTTGTTCGTAATCTGTTAGGAAAAAATATGCTCATATAAGTTCATAGTTAAATGCCAGCTTTGTTGCAGGTCCAGACCACTTGTCTGGGAAGGAATCCAATTTGGGAGCAGTTTGAACTGTTGGACCTGACAAAGTGGACTAGGTACTTATGTATGGGAGTTCAGCCATCTCCTCTATAGATCCATGTCCCTTCTGGCTCATTAAATAATAATAATAATAATAATAATAATAATAATAATAATAATAATAATAATTTATTAGATTTGTATGCCGCCCCTCTCCGAAGACTCATACAAGAAGCTTGTATGAGATCTTAGGCACTGCTTAATACTGGACAATTTTAGTCTAGTATTTAACCTTGGTTTGAAAATGTGGTTTATAAAGTTGTACATAGCTTTAGATGACCTTGTGTTTTGGAAATAGAGCCAGCTGCTTTCTGATTTGAAGGGAAGACTTAAAACTGGATTTCCCTGCATTTAGTCTAGTACCACTGTGCCTTGCTGGCTCTCTCAGACATAAACTATGGATGAATGATTATAATGAAATATGGTTATCCTTCTTATTGTTTATATTATTTATGTTATTTATTTAACATCTGTGAATATATGATAAATAGATTATTATTGAAAAGGTTATAGCTAATATTTAGAAATTACTGGAAGAACAGAGGGAAGAAAATTAAATAAACAATTGAATTATTCTACCTTTTTAAATTTATATTTAAAAATTCAGTTTCTGGAAAATAATTTAGGATTATAATACTTTAAAGTATATCTAAATATAAATGCAACATTATGGAAATCATCAGGAAAATATTATTGAAGTATTGATTTAGACAATTGGATTCTTAGATGCTTCATTAACTTACACACACAGCTAGGAGCAGGTTCCCACCCTTTCTCAGTGCAAGCTATGGTTTCATCAATGGTATTTTTTGTAATTTCAAACCCCTCTTTACATTCATAGTGAAGTTCATCTCCAGGAATGAAAATGGATTTAGTTGTGGTGAAGGTAAAATCACTTTCAGATGGCTTTAAGCATGTCTCTGTGGAATCAAAGTGTGGTTATTATTAGTCTCACTGTTCTTTTCTCATGAGTCTGAGTCTTCTCACCAAAGAATGGCCTCTGAGGTACAGGAATATGCAGGAAGCAAATAATGACTTGCTATAAATAAGCTCTCACTGCTTCATGCTAATAATTTTGGCAAACAGGGTTAGTTGTTTTTAACCAGGTTAGTGGGTCACATTAGACAATTTGATCTTGCAGGCCCTTTCATGATTCTAGCACCTGAACACATATACATAGTTTTTCAGGATTGTGCTGTAGTTGTGGCTACCTACACTGTAGACAGTAACTATGTGAGTACTGTACTTTGTGTCTTTCAGCAGTTTTTGCTTTTGAATCTGAAGTGAATTTTGTGCTTGATTATATGTTGTGTAGAGAACATGACAGGTGCTCAATAGATTTTCTTGCCCTTTTGCAAGTTTAAGGATATATAACTCCCTCTGTAAATGGAAAATCCACAATATATATTTTCTGTTTGCACCTAAGGGATATTTGTGGCATCAGCTCTTGGGATGACAGGAAATAAAATGCAAATTGTATGTTTACAATAAAAGTGTTATTATATTGTTATGTCAGGCTATTCTTCATTGAATAAGGTTCTATGTCTTTGTTTCAATCTATCTTCCAATGGAATTGTATTTACTTACTGATACATTCAGGCTCTGGGCTCCATCCCTCTGTAAGGCACTGAATCTCTGCCTCAGTCTCTTCTTTTGGCGTTGTATAACCATCATCACAAGTATATTTGGCTTTAGCGCCAATCTGAAAACTCTGTTGCCACGATTGAAAATTCCCATGCAATATATTAACCTTCTTACATGTACGTTGTTGAACTTCTAATGGAAAAAAGCAGTATAAAATGTGAATCCTTCTGTTTATAAAATGCAAACTCTTTATAAAATATCTGGGAAATAAAATATCTGGGAAAAGCAGTATAAAATGTGAATCCTTCTGTTTATAAAATGCAAACTCTTTATAAAATATCTGGAGCCAGAGGAAGATTGCCTCTTTTTAAAATCATGAATAAATGGGCTAAAAGGCTGCTAAGAAAAGCCGTATACAATACATTGAAAAATCCATAAGTAGATTGAGTGGGGAAATCAATGTATTCGATTAGGCAGTTTCACAGCTATCTTTCTTATAGAAACTTAGGGCATTTAATTTGTCCTTTAATCATATAAAGTAAATCAAACTGCCATATAAGCTACATGTATTCCATATTTTAGTGGCTCATCTCAGTCTGTATTGGAATTCCTACATGTGGATCATGGGCTGAAGATTCTCACTTGTGTTTTGAATGTCCTATATTCTGGCCCAAATCCTTTGGAGTTTAATGGGTGACAACATCAGGAGATTTGGAATTTATTTATTTATTTGATTGGTCTTATATGCCACCCCTCTCCAAGGACTCAGGAAGGCTTAATCCTTTTAAGATGCTGTTGACACCGAAACTTACTAATATGCAAGATCTCTTGAAATTGCTGTGAAAAGATATATAAATTATAGGTGAATCCAGGAAAGATTGGACTGTTCAAGGAGAGTTTTGAAAACTCCAAATATATTCTATTTTAGATGGGGTTACAATGCCCATCTCAAAGGAAACCACATACAGACTAGTGTTTTCGATCCCTAAAACTGTAATGATATATTTCGGCTAGGCGTAGGGACACGTACAGTAATAGAAATAACATGATACAGTACATTGTATTCTGTTTATTTATGTGAACAGAAGTTATGTAAGTTAGCATGATGCAGGAGTGAGTTCTTCCTGGTTTGGACCAATGCTATAGAAGTAGTGGTGACCTGCTGGTGATGTCATGATGACATCACCAAACCAGATTGGACAGTGCTGATCCATGGGGACAACCATCTTTCTCCCCCCCCCCATTTTTTCTTCTTCTGAGCATGTGGAAAAGCCAAGTGTTTGGCCCTGTGCATGCAGTCACCATCTTGAGGAAGCCAGACAGAAGAGAGGTAAGTTACAACTAGGGGTAGTCCTCAAACCGGAACATCGGGAATGCCGTTCCGATGACAGAAATAGAGTGTGTAGGCTTGCTCCTTTGCTGTCCAGAGTGCATGCATTGTGCATGCGCAACTGGTACGATTCTGGTAAAAATTGACAGGGTTTTGCTCCTGCGCATACATGGAAGCAAAGAAACCGGCACTTTTTGCTGCCAGAAAGATATTTTGGCTGCTGCACCTAGAACAGCAGCTGGGGCTGGCACCAAAAGCAGCCTGTCCCATCTCCCAGGCCGCAGGAGAGATGCAGACCGCACGGCCAGAATTGGGGTCACCCGGTCTGCTCCATGGTCCCTGCAGGAGTTGAGCACAGGAGAAAGGTAAGCGGGGGCATTGCAGGGCAAGCGGCAGGGGGAGCAAGGGCAAGGGCCACAGCAAGGGTGAGCGGCACAGCAGGGGGAGTGGTGGAAGGAGTGAGGACTGCGGCAGGGCAAGTAGCAGGGAGAGCAAGGGCGAGGGCCTTGGCAGGGCAAACGGCGGGGGGAGCAAAGGCGAGCAGCCCAGCAGGAGTAGTGGTGCAGCATGGTTAGCAGTGGGGGGAGCGAGGGCCGCGGCAGGGCAAGCAGCAGGGGAACAAGGGTGAGCAGCACAGAAGGGCAAGCGGTGGTGGGAGCAAAGGATGTGACAGGGTGAGCAGTGGGAGGAGCAAGGATGAGCAGCGCGGCAGGTCGAGAGGCTGTTACTTATTGGTTTCCAAGTCTTTTTACTTCTGCACTTTTGCAGAAGCAAAAACTCACCCGAAATCATGCATGCATGTGTCATCATGTGTGATTCGGCTTCTGCACATGCGCAGAAGCCAAATCCTGCACTCCGTGTCCATATGCGCTCAGCACGCGAACGCTCCATGCTCCCGGCTCATTCTGGAAGTGCCCAAAATGGTAGCCTGCCACTGGTTAGAACGCACTCTGCTTGGGTTCCTTCAACTTTTCAATCCCAGAAATCATGACCCATGAAAGAACCATATAAAACATAAAAAGTTATAGGATGACAAGTAAGAAGTACATGACTACAAAATGCCTTTCTCCTATTTACAGCTAGGCACCATTTCCCTTCCCTCATTCCTGATTTTATTTGGTTTTTCCCCCTACCCTGAAAGCAATAGGAAGTGAGGCGGTAGGGGGCAAGAAGAATAGCTCAGACTATTGCTATGATTTTTTTGCTCCTATATTCTGTCGTTTAGGTATGCGTTTTGTTAATGTAGAAATGTTACTTAGAACCTATTAAACAACACATTGAAGACTGAGTCTGTCAATCAAATTTATTACCTATATTGGTCTCCTCTCCTGGGCTTCTTCCCACTTTCACACAAATACAAACAGACAGACTTTCCAATGTGGAAAGTTAGGAAAACCAAACAAGAAATGTTTATTCTAATCAGCTAGGTCATAAATACAAGAAGGGAACAGGTAATGCATACATCTCCCAACTCAAGGAAGTGCATGGTAATCTGATACTATAACTGTTCTAATATAGAGTGGGACAGAATGCTAGCTCCAATCTATGAAAGGAAGAAAGAAAGAAAGAAAGAAAGAAAGAAAGAAAGAAAACAGAAGAAAGGAAGGTAAAATCAGGAGGGAGGATGGAAGGAAGGAATAAGGGGGTTCATGTGACTGGGTGGGAGTTTTCTGTGGAAAATGGATCCAAATGGCTATTTGAATGTTTAAGGTTGCTGATTCTTGACCTAAACTATAAAAAAAAACCCAAACCCAAATGATTTAATGTGCTTCCTGCATCATTTTTATTGCCTTCGTGATATTAACCATTCAATTGTTAAGGTATCCAAGACTTTGAAATCCTTTGCTGGCATATTCCTTATAGCAGAGGTAGCAGATTACATGAAGATACGTACAAATAAAACCCACTTATATCAATAAGTAGGGCTCATATAGGGTATTAAGAAAGAGAAAGAAAAAGAAAGAGGGAGGGAGGGAAGAAGAAAGGAAGGAAGGAAGGAAAGAAGGAAGGAGAGAAGAGAGAGAGAGAGAAAGGAAGAAGATGAAGGAAGCACCTTGAAAAGAAGGACAAGGGGAGGCATGATAGCAGTGTTCCAATATCTCAGGGGTTGCTACAAAAAGAGGGAGTCAAACTATTCTCCAAAGCACCTGAGGGTAGGACAAGAAGCAATGAGTGGAAATTAATCAAGGAAAGAAGCAACCTAGAATTAAGGATAAATTTCCTGACAATGAGGACAATTAATCAGTGGAACAGCTGGCCTCCAGAAATTGCTCTAACACTGGAACTTTTAAAGAAGATATTGGACAGCCATTTATCTGAAGTGATGTAGGGTTTCCTGCCTGGCAGGGGGTTGGACTAGAAGACCTCCAAGGTCCCTTCCAACTCTATTTTTTATTATTATTATTATTATTATTATTATTATTATTATTATTATTATTATTATTAACCTTGCCACTAGATGTGGCTTTAGAAGACACTTTGAAACAGCACAGCAATTTAGGGCTGGAAGATATCTCGGAGGTCATCTAGTCCAACCCCATGCTGTAGCAGGAAAACTTAAATTGTCTGGATTATTTTGGTGCCTCTAACAGAGAGGAAAATTGCCAGAAAGAAGTTTACTAGGATAAAGTTGCCATGAAGAGGAAGGCAGACATAGTCCTTGACCTATGACCACAATTGTGCCCAAAATTTTGGTTGCTAAGCAAGAGTATTTTTAAGTGAATTTCACCACATTTTACTCAATCCATTATACTTCCTGGCTCTAACGGTCAGGTGCAAGCAAGGGAAGACAATATGAAGGCATGTATAATGTTTTAATGTACAGAAATTATGGTTAAATGTGTGGCAGAAAGTGGACTCTGGATGTGTTTTTCCAAATGTAGTAAGTGAGGTGAATGTGCAGTTTTAGAAGAGCGCTCTCTCTCTCTCTCTCTCTCTCTCTCTTTCTCTCTCTCTTTCTCTCCCTCTCTTTCTCTCTCTCTTTCTCTCTCTCTCTTTCTCTCTCTCTTTCTCTCTCTCTCTCTCTCTCTTTCTCTCTCTCTTTCTCTCTCTCTCTCTCTGTCTGTACATACACATACAATATTTACAGTAAATAATGTATATTTTTGTGTGCCTGTGTGTACATATGTATGTACATATAGGGCATATATACATAGGGTTAATCAGTATAAAGTAATACCTCATCTTACGAACCTAATTGGTTCCTGGGGGAGGTTCGTAAGATGAAAAGTTTGTAAGACGAAACATTGTTTCCCATAGGAAACAATGTAAAGTCAATTAATCCGTGCAATGAAAAAAACCCGCAAAAAAATGCCGCCGCCCGGCTGTCACCTTTTAAAACAGCCGGGGGACTTCTCAGCATCCTCCGGAACCCGAACGCCAAACCTGAACTTCCAGGTTCGGCGTTTGGGAGGCCGCCGAGAAGCCCCCCGGCTGTTTTAAAAGGTGACAGTAGGGTGGTGGGGCTTCTCAGCGGCCTCCCGAACCCAAACTTTTGCCGAACTTCTGGGTATGGCGTTTGGGAGGCCGCTGAGAAGCCCCACCACCCAGCTGTCATCTTTTAAAACAGCTGGGGGGCTTCTTGGCGGCCTTCCGAATGCTGAACCTGGAAGTTCAGGTTTGGCGTTTGGGTTCAGGAGGCCGCCGAGAAGCCCCCCGGCTGTTTTAAAAGGTGACAGCAGGGCAGCAGGGCTTCTCAGCGGCCTCCCGAACCCGAACTTTTGCCGAACTTCCAGGTTCGGCGTTTGGGAGGCCACCGAGAAGCCCCGCCACCCAGCTGTCACCTTTTAAAACAGCCAGGCGCCTTCTCGGCGGCCTCCCGAATGCCGAACCTGGAAGTTCGGGTTTGGCATTCGGGTTCAGGATGACGCTGAGAAGCCCCCCGGCTGTTTCAAAAAGTGACAGCCGGGCGGCAGGGCTTCACGGCAGGTTCGTAAGAAGAAAAAAGTTCGAAAGAAGAGGCAAAAAAATTCTGAACCCCAGGTTCGTATCTCGGGTTGTTCGTAAGACGAGGGGTTCATATCATGAGGTACCACTGTATTTTGGATGTTTGGCAATAGTAAATAGATAGGAAAATTGTATCTTGTTGAGGCCTTTGAGGCGAGGAGAGGCCAGGCACACTAACCCTAATCCTTGACACATCAAGTAGGTCATGCCCACCCAGTCACATGCCCATCCAGCAAACCCCCCAACCAGTCACATGACCATAAAGCCACCTACACCTAGTCATATGGCTGCCAAAATACTCCCATCTAGTCACATGACCACAAGGGCATGCCTATGTCACATGACTATCAAGTCACACTCACAAATAGTAGTAACTACTGAACATCCAAAATATAGTATTTAATCCTATGTATATATGCCCCATGTGTACATACATAGCACTAGGAAGCGGTATATAAGCCTAAGTGCTATAAATATTACACATAGGCACACAAAAAGATACATTATCTACTATATATACTATATGTTATACACACAGAGAGAGAGAGAGAGAGAGAGAGAGAGAGATTCAACTCACTTAGTGCATTTGGAAAACGCAGCCAGAGACCACTTTCTGCCATACATTTAACCATAACTTCTGTACATTAGAACATTACACATGCATTCAGATGTTTTTCCATAGCTTGCACATGACTGTTAGGGTCAGGAAATGATGCCTTTAACAGAGAGGAAACTTTGGTGCCTCTAACAGAGAGGAAAATAGCTAGAAAACAGGAATTTACTAGGACAAGGTTGCCATCCAGAGGAAGGCAGAGATAGTCCTTGACTTATGACCACAATTGAGCCTAAAGTTTTGGTTGCTAAGCAAGAGCATTGTTAAGTGAGTTTCACCACATTTTACTCAATCCATTACATTTCCTGGCTCTAATAACAGTCATGTGCAAGCTAGGGGAAAAACATCCGAAGGCATGTGTAATGTTCTCTCACACTCTCTCATTCCCCCTTCTCTCTTCCTCTCCCTTCCTCCCTCTCATCTCTCTTTCTCTCCCTCTCACATCTCTCTCTCTCTGTCCCTTTCGCTCTCTCTCTCCCTCTCTCCCTATCTGTCGATCCCTCTCTGTCTCTCTCCCCCCCATCTTATCTCTCTCTCTCTCACACACACACTCACAGCCTGTTTTCAGGAGCAAAAAATAATAGCAACAGTCTGAGCTGTTCTCCCCCTCCCTTGCTTCTTTTTGCTTTCAGGGTGGGAGGGAAAACCAAATAAAAATGGGAAGGAGGGAAGGGGAATGGTGCCTAACTGTAAATAGGAGAAAGGCATTTTGTCATCCTATAACTTTTTGTGGTTTTTATGGATTCTCTCATGGATCATCATATCTGGGACTGAACAGTTGAGGGGACCCAAGTAGAGTGTGTTCTAACCAATGATGGGCAACCAAAATCTATCTCTTTGCTGGCTGGCTTCCTCAAGATGGTGACTGCATACAAAAATTCAGCTTCTGCATATACTCAAAAGAAGAAAAATGAGAAAAAAATGGGGGGAAAAGATGGCAGTCTCTATGGACCAGCACTGACCGATCCAGTTTGGTGGCATTATCAGTGGGTCGCCACCAGTTCTATAGAACTGATCCAAACTGGGTGGAACCCACCCCTGCTTCAATGAGAACAATTAGAGAATTGTCATATTTTAATACTTCTTTAGTGTTATACAATTGTGAAAGTATTTAGAGCACAGACCTAATTATTTTTATGCAAATGCTTTCAAACACACACACACACACACACACACACTGAGGTTTAAAAAATGTGTTTGATGCAGTGAATTGTTTTAGCTGCAAGATATATATAAAATGCAATTTTGATGTTTACTATTTTTTTCTTTATTTTACTGTTCCTTAATAATTGCCATTTATCTATTCATTTATTTTATATTTGTATACTGCCCAACACAATTTATACTAGGCCTCAGATCTTCTTTGGAGACAAACCTAAATCTCCTTTGCCCATCAAAACACATCACTGTGTCTTAAAAAATAAGAAATATAATGAAAACAATGTTTCGTTGTTAACAAACTTAATCTGAAATATTTTTTTTCAAATCAAAAGTTAACTTTTAATTGAAAATATTAAATAGATCTAAGCAATATTAAATAGATCTAAGCAATATAAGGCATTAAGTTAAATAAATAAATGATAGGCACAACTATATGTATATACATAAACTTTAGCGTTACCCCCAGTCACATGCTCTTTTTTTTGCTGAATTTGAAAACCAAGGGAGACTAGGATAGATCTATTTCGGCCTTATTTTGGCCTCATCAGCTAGCCATACCCACTGGGACTTGAACCTGCAACCTTTGCCTTGTAAGGCAGAGAATTATCCTCTAGGCTACAGTATCCAATTCCTTCAGCTCTGCACCAGAGAAGGGTTACATATTTTTGTGTCGAATCACCCTGGTGTATTGAAAGAACATCACAGCTCCTTGTTTGCCTATAAAAACATGTGATACAAACATATATATATATACACATGGTAAGCAATTTCAGGTCAGGCAATTTTAGTTAACCTTCCTAAAACTTACCTGGCTGGATACATTTTGGAGCAGGTGACCACCCATTTTTTGTGCAAGTAATTGTTGATTGCTGGTTTGCAGGAAAATATCCCCAATCACAAGTAAATGTAATGTTGTCACCTTCTATATACTTGTTCCGGGAGTTATAAACTGTACGGCCATAATAAAAACGTACATAAGGATCACATTGTTCTAAAAACAAAAAAGAGCAACATGGTTACATCATTTATGGTTCTTGGAAGCTATTCATACTCTGCATGATATCTAATTCACAGAGATGAAAAGATGTGAAGAAAAGAGGAAGCTGATGAAGAAGAATCCTATTTTTCTGTTTATATTTTATCAAAGACTCAGCTTTTACCTCTCTCATTTAAGGCTTTAGTAACATTTTTTTGCAAACTGTAGGCTCCAAAACAACCTTTAGAGTCTCTTGAGAAGAGACAGCAGTGCAAGCATCATCCTAGCAGGCAAAACAACCCAATAACAGGCTGACATCTCTGTAGGATGTTACTTCATTAAGGTTAAAGTAAGGTCAGGACAGCATCTGACCTGTTTTGTTTATACTTGGCAATATCTACTACAAAGGGGAAGAATTACTTACTGAAACACTTTACTTCTGGGACATAACGGGAACTCCTGCATGTTGCTGTTTGCCATGTTTCCTTGTTTGCAGGCAGAAAACCACGAAAACAATAAAACTCTATTGATTGTCCCTCCCATTTTGGAAATGGTTTGTAATATTCAAGATGATCCTTCATTCTTCCATTTTCTATATCTATATAATCACATCCTTTTCCTGAAGAGAAGGCATAGGGGGGGGGGGGGGAGAAAGTAAGGCACTCCCCAAATTCAGAATATTCTATCAATTCATTTGCTTTGCTTTATTCTGTGCTAGCATCAAAGATGAACCTGTTATTAAATGTTATTGTTTGCTCTAGTGCAATATCAGAATCAGATCTGGATTTCTGCCTTGAATCTAAAGAGAGAACAGAGAGTGACAATGAGTGATGCAGTAATAAAAGATCCTTATTTCTTCTGCTTACAATCTGTGAGGGCTGTGGGGAGAATGGAATGATATTGATTTGACATCTTCAGTCTTATAATGTAAAATGGGACTGAACTTCTTTCTACTTCCCTGTTTTATTACTGCACTAGGATTTATCAAGCATTGTGATTCTTGGTGTTATTGATATTATTATATTTTCACCTGCCTTTTCATAAATGAGTCAAAGCAGCAAATATAGCAATACTTTAGAGGTGGTTTTCAGCTGGTTCAGAGCAGTTTGGGTGAACCTGTAGTGGCGACCTGCGCGGGCAATCCCATCCTATATCGCTGTGTTTTTTATGTTGCATGCATGCCTGGATTGCGCATGTGAGTGAATTGCCATGTTGTTTGATGTTGCATGAATGTGCAGATGGTGCACTTGAGTGAATTGCCAATTTTTGTGATGCTGCACACATGTACAGATGTGGACAGCACATGTGCATTCTCATTTCTGGTGCTGAGTGAATAGGTTGCTACAGTATGTGAAGCTCATCTCTGCTATACTTCTAGTTTCTATTTTCTCTACTACAAGTGAGGTGAATTGGGCTGAGAGGGTGACCATTGACTTTGATATCTAAGATGGGACTACAACTAGCAGTCTTCTGGTTTCAAGATTGGAGTGTGGTTTTCATCTCTTCCAGAGGGATTAGGTCAAACACTTCATTCATACAGCAACCTTTTGATTGGTCTGCAGAATCCCACAACACTAAATGATCAAGAGTTCTGATTAATATTCATCACCAAGGAACTTTTAACAAAGTTTGCATCAATATCAAGCTGAGGAGTAACTTATATTGATTTGGTCCTAGAAGAAAATGCTTTCCTCAGCTAATATTTTAAGAAATGACTTTTTCCAGTTTTTTAAACAAATACTTTAAAATCAAGAAAATTTGTGCAGCTTTTTCCCTAAGCCTTTTTTCCTTTCTCCTCTTTCCAGTTTTAAGCTTTAAGATTCTGAAACATGTGCCCTTCATGTACAAGGATATCATTAGATAGGTAAAGTAGTGCTATGTCACATGGTTACTAAAGATGAATGGCAGATTGCAACCTCTGAAATATAATTCACAATCCAGTAGATATGACTTAGGTTGCGTACTGAATTTCCCTGCCCACCCTTCACTTCCTGCTGGGCAGGGGAAAGAGTTAGATGTTTTAAGACAAATAGTGGCACTTGGCTGCAGTTTGAGAGAACTTCCATCTTCCTAGCAGCCTCTCAAAAAAATTGAAGGAACCTTGAAATGGAAGATGATGTGATTCAGATTTATATTGAAAGAGGTAGAATGTATTTGAATTTAGAGGTCCATTTTCTGGATAATGCTGAATTATTTCAAAATCATTGCAGAAGTTAGGGGGACAAAATGTTTTTATTATTATTATTATTATTATTATTATTATTATTATTATTATTATTATTTAGATTTGTATGCCGCCCCTCTCCGAAGACTCGGGGCGGCATACAAGTTCAGCTTTATGAATACCTCAGTCAGCTTTGGAAGATAAAATTTTAATAATTTCTGATGAGAATGTAAAACCTTACTAGTATCTTTGAGATTTTCTACAGAGAGAATTTCAGAATTTCTCCAGAGTTTGTCCAGAGATTGATTTTCCTCTGGGTCCCCCGCACCCCACAATTTTCCTGACATTTGGAGTGCCTCTCATCTTACACTGTAATGACTACATCTATGAGCCAGGATAAGCTGACCAGATTTTAACATTGGTAAAGCAGGACCCCATTAAGGGGGGGGGGGGGTTTCACCTAAATTATCTGAGACGAAGGGAGCGTATATGTGTCGTGGAAGAGAACTGCCCAATACTTTTCTCTGGGCTGGGTCATCGTTCTTCCCTTAATGATACTATTCTTTCTTTCTTTTGTTTATTCTTTTGTTTCCTTCTTTTCCATCTCTCATTTTCTCCCTCTATCATGTTCTCGTTTATTTTTATTTTTCTCCCTTTTTCTCTCTCTCCTCTGTCTCTCTTCCTTCCTTCCTCTCTCTTTCTCTCTCTCCCTCCTTCCCTCCCTCTCATTCTCTTTCTTTCTTTCCCTTCCTTCCTCTCTCTTTTTTATCTCCCACTCTCTTCCTCCCTCCATTCCCTCCATTTCTATTTCTATTTCTTTCTTTCCTTCTTTCCTTCCTTAATCCTTAAACTCTCTTTTTCTCTCTTTCTTTCTTTCTCTCTCTCTCTCTCTCTTCCTCCCTCGCTCTCTCTTTCTTTCTCTTTCTTTCTCTCTCTCCCTCCTTCCATCCCCCTCGCTCTATTTCTTTCTCCTCTCTTCCTCCCTTTCTTTCTTTCTTTCTTTCTTTCTTTTCTTTCTTTCCCTCTCTCGTCCTTCCTCTGTTTTTCTCTCTCTCTCTTCCTTCCTCCCCCTCTCTCTTTCTTTCTCTCTCTCTCTCTCCCTCCTTCCCCCCTCCCTCTCGCTCTCTTTCTTTCTCTCTGACAGGGCAGGAGCTACCCCGGTCATCGCCAGGCTGCTTTCTCCTGCTGGGGTGCCCAGCTTTACCTTTGGATTCTTCCAATCACAGGCCAGTTCCAAACCTGAGCTAGACAGACAATCAGGCACCACATGGCGTTCCTTCCTTCCTTCCCTCCTTCTGTCCACTCTCCCTCCCATCTCCTTCCTTCCTTCCTTCCTTCCTTTCCCCCTCCCTCCCTCGTCTGCTTCACAGATCCAGCAAAGGCCGAGCTCACGACCTGCAGATCCTTATTTCTGGGGCATGCCACAAAGTCCTGGCCATCCCCTCACTGAGGGCTCCCCATGGGCAGTCTCTGCTTACCTCCTCCCACCACCCCTTTTCTCAGACTCTGGGCAGGGGCAGTCGAGTGTGGAGGGGGCTGTGCTGAGCCTGGCTGAGGAGAGGGCGGGGCCCCCTCTGTATTCAAGCAAGGTGGTGTTTGGCAGGTGGCAGGCTGAGCCTAAGCCAGAAGTGAGAATGCGAGTGTGAGAAAGTCAGTCAAGTGAAGGAAGAGAAGAGAAAAGGCTTCAGGTAGCTGCACTCACTCTTGGCTGGCTGAAGCCGGTTGGAGTGCAACAGCCAGCCAAGCCCCTGGATTGGGTACCGCCAGTTGCAGCCTTCAGGCGGGAAGAAACGGTGCCCGGCTTGATTGCACAGCATTGGAAAATGCTGCATGGCAGTTCATTGTTGGGTGCGCAGGTGCAGAAAAGGAGGGGAGGGTGGAGAGAAGGCCGGGGGCTAGCCACATGGCCACCGAAAACAAATCGGGACTTTTATATATTATTATTATTATTATTATTATTATTATTATTATTATTATTATTAATTAGATTTGTATGCCACCCCTCTCCGGAGACTTGGAGCGGCTCACAACAACAAGACAGTACAAATCCAATTTTTAAAACAATTTAAAACCCTTAACATAAAAAACAATCATACATCTCATACAAACCATAGGTAAAGCGGAAACGGCCCAGGGGAATCAATTTCCCCATGCCTGGTGACAGAGATGAGTTTTAAGGAGTTTGCGAAAGGCAAGGGGCCAATCCTAATCTCTGGGGGCAGTTGATTCCAGAGGGTTGGGGCTGCCACAGAGAAGGCTCTTCCCCTGGATCCCGCCAGACAACATTGTTTTGTCGACGGGACCCGGCCCACTCTGTGGGCCCTAACCGGTTGCTGGGATTCGTGCAGCAGAAGGCGGTCCCGGAGATATTCTGGATCGATGCCATGAAGGGCTTTATCGGTCATAACCAACACTTTGAATTGTGACCTGAAACTGATTGGCAACCAATGCAGACTGCCGAGTGTTGGTGTAACCTGGGGAAGCCCATGATTGCTCTCGCAGCTGCATTCTGCACGATCTGAAGTTTCCGAACACTCTTCAAAGGTAGCCCCATGTAGAGAGCATTATGGTAGTCAAACCTCGAGGTGATGAGGGCATGAGTGACTGTGAGCAGTGACTCCCGGTCTAGGTAGGGCCGCAACTGGTGCACCAGGCAAACCTGGGCAAACACCCCCCTCACCACAGCTGAAAGGAGGATGCCCAGGTTGCGGACCTTCTCTGAGTGAGTCAGTAATTTCCCCCCCAGGGTGATGGATGGACAGATGGAATTGTCCTTGGGAGGCAAGATCCACAGCCACTCCGTCTTGTCTGGGTTGATGTTGAGTTTGTTGACACCCATCCAGGCCCCAACAGCCTCCAGGCACTGGCACATCACTTCCACTGCTTCGTTGACTGGACATGGGGTGGAGATGTACAGCTGGGTATCATCAGCATACTGATGATACCTCATCCCATGCTCCTGGATGATCTTGCCCAGTGGTTTCATGTAGATATTAAATAGCAGGAGGGAGAGGACCGACCCCTGAGGCACCCCACAAGGGAGAAGCCTAGAGGTCGACCTCTGACCCCCACTAACACCAACTGCAACCGACTGGAGAGGTAGGAGGAGAACCACTGAAGTACAGTGCCTCCCACTCCCAACCCCTCCAGCCGGCGCAGAAGGATACCATGGTCGATGGTATCAAAAGCCGCTGAGAGGTCAAGTTGCACCAGGATAAACCCCTGTCCCAGGCCTACCAGAGATCATCCATCAATGCAACCAAAGCAGTTTCCATGCTGTAGCTGGGCCTGAACCCTGACTGCTGAGGGCCTAGATAATTGGCTTCTTCCAAGGACCACTGGAGCGCCACCACCTTCTCAACAACCTTCCCCATAAAGGGAAGGTTGGAGACTGGACGATAGTTGTTGAGAATGGCTGGGTCCAGGAAAGGCTTTTTAAGGAGGGGGCACACAAGTGCCTCCTTGTAGGGTGCCAAGAAGGACTCCCTCCCCAAAGAAGCGTTGACAATCTCCTGGACCCAGCTCCGTGTCACCTCCCTAGTGGCCAAAACCAGCCAGGAGGGACACGGATCCAGTAAGCAGGTGGCGGAACTCACAGCTCCAATGGCCTTGTCCACTTCATCAGGTGTCACCAGATCAAACTCATACCAGACAGATGGAGAAGTATGGGCCCTAGTCACCTCAACTGACTCATTGTCAGTCGACTCTGTTATCCAATCGAGGTCTGCCCAGATCCGAGCGACTTTATTAGCGAAAAATGTGTTAAAATCCTTGACGCTGCTCTGTAAGGGCTCCCTAACTCCCCCTTGGTTAAGAAGGGAGCAGGTCACCCTAAACAGAGGTGCTGGGCGATATTCCGCTGATGCAATCAAGGCGGCATGATACGCACATCTTGCCGCCTTGAGCGCCACTTTGTAAGTGTTAATATGAGCTCTTTCAAGTGTTCAGTCGGATTCGGACTTACTCTTCCTCCATCGCTTCTCTAGATATCTCTTCTGGCATTGGGATGCAGTGGGATGCAGGACAAATTATTAAAAATTGGGACTGTCCCACCAAAAGCGGGGCGTCTGGTTACCTTAGGCTAGGACTAGAGAGGTTTACATTCAATTTCCCCCCATATTAAATAGTTTGGTAACCTTGATTCAATAACTGGATGTAGAAGCAGAATAAAAATTTAAGCAGAACCTAAAATACCCCACCCAAAAAACTTCAGAGTATCTTTTTCTGAAGACTCTATTCAGATAATGATATTACCATAATACTAGATGTCGTATCTCATTGTGATTAGAACTACAGTGATACCTCATGATACGAACTTAATTGGTGACGGGAGGAGGTTCGTAAGGTGAAAAGTTCGTAAGATGAAACAATGTTTCCCATAGGAATCAATGGGAAAGCGATTAATGCGTGCAAGCAGAAAACTCACCCCTTTTGCCTCATTGCTGCCGGCATTCAGATCGTTCGGGGGTGGGTAGAGGAGGGGGGAGACCGGGGGGGGGGGAGAGAGAGACAGTGCAGACTGCCCAGAGGGAGCCTCATGGGTGGATTGGGTAGACAGTTACTGTCCGGCTGCAATGACTCAAAGGGAAGGGAGGCGGAATACGGGAGGAGGAGGGAGGCAGCCTCCACGCTCCAGGAGCTAATTGGCCAAAGACGTTCCCAGCCCAGCGCTTTTACATTGATCCCTTTCTCCGCCTCCCTCCCAGCCTCCGGACCGCATTCGCCTTCCTCCCGCCCGCAGCCGACTGACCGTGGGATCCTTCCCGAGCTCGGAGAGCTTCCTGGGAATGAAAGCTCGCGAATGCAACAAGGGCGAAAGCCAGTGCTGCAAAGACCAGGCGGCGCTCCAGAGCCTCTGCGGCATGTTAAAGACTGCCTCCTGCCTGCCCCTGCTCTTCTGCCAGAGCGGGGACAGGCAGGAGGAAGTTATGCCGGATACGGGCGATGGGTGGGACAGAGGGGTGGGGTTAAGCCTCCTTTGGCGGCTGGGGAGCTGCGCGGCTTTGCCTTTTGCTGGGAGGGCAAGTGAAGCGCCGGATCTCCTGCCTCCTGCCTCCCCCCCCCACCCAAATGTCTCCGCTGTAGCAGCTGCTACAATAGACTTCCACGCCTTTCGTCCGTGCCTGGCGGGAGGTGAAGAGTGCTTTGCCCAGTGCAAAGTTGACAGCAAGCAGCTCCGCAGTCGCCAAAGGAGGCTTAACCCCACCCCTCTGTCCCACCCATCGCCCGTGGCCGGCATAACCTCCTCCTGCCTATCCCCGCTCTTCTGCTGGCCACGGGCGATGGGTGGGACAGAGGGGTGGGGTTAAGCCTCCTTCGGCGACTGCGGAGCTGCTTGCTGTCAACTTTGCACTGGGCAAAGCACTCTTCACCTCCCGCCAGGCACGGACGAAAGGCGTGGAAGTCTATTGTAGCAGCTGCTACAGCGGAGACATTTGGGGGTTTGGCTGGGCAAAAGGCAGGAGATCCGGCACTTCACTTGCCCTCCCAGCAAAAGGCAAAGCCGCGCAGTTCCGCAGTCACCGAAGGAGGCTTAACCCCACCCCTCTGTCCCACCCATCGCCCGTGGCCAGCAGAAGAGCGGGGATAGGCAGGAGGAAGTTATGCCGGCCACGGGCGATGGGTGGGACAGAGGGGTGGGGTTAAGCCTCCTTTGGCGACTGCGGAGCTGCTTGCTGTCAACTTTGCACTGGGCAAAGCACTCTTCACCTCCCGCCAGGCACGGACGAAAGGCGTGGAAGTCTATTGTAGCAGCTGCTACAGCGGAGACATTTGGGGGTTTGGCTGGGCAAAAGGCAGGAGATCCGGTGCTTCACTTGCCCTCCCAGCAAAAGGCAAAGCCGCGCAGCTCCCCAGCCGCCAAAGGAGGCTTAACCCCACCCCTCTGTCCCACCCATCGCCCGTATCCGGCATAACTTCCTCCTGCCTATCCCCTCTCTTCTGCTGGCCACGGGCGATGGGTGGGACAGAGGGGTGCGGTTAAGCCTCCTTCGGCGACTGCGGAGCTGCTTGCTGTCAACTTTGCACTGGGCAAAGCACTCTTCACCTCCCGCCAGGCACGGGGGAAGGACGTGGAAGCCTATTGTAGCTCGCCCATGGCCGGCAGAAGATCGCTCTTGCCCGGCTTCACACGAGGCATCAGGTCAGCATTCTGGGCGGGCAGGCGGCAGACGAGGAGGGGGAAAGCCTCCTGCAGCAGCTGCCACAGCCGCCGGCTTCCCCGCCGCCCACCCGCACAGAATGCTGACCTGATGCCTCGCGGGGAAGCCAGGCAAGAGCGATCTTCTGCCGGCCATGGGTGAGCGGCGGGGAGTCGGGGCTGCTGGCAAGCGCCCCAGCCTGGCTGTGACCTTTTAAAACAGCCGGGCGGCTCCCCAGCAGCCTCCCGAAGCCAAACGCCAAACCCGAACTTCCGCGTTCGGCTTCGGGAGGCTGCTGGGAAGCCCCCCGGCTGTTTTTAAAGGTGACAGCCGGGCTGGGGGGCTTCCAAGCACCCCCCCAACCCCGAACCCGGAAGTTCGGCAAGAGTTCGGGGTTCGGGAGGTTGTTGGGAAGCCCCCCAGCCCGGCTGTCACCTTTTAAAACAGCCGGGCGGCTTCCTAGGAGCCTCCCAACGCCGAACCCGGAAGTTCGGGTTTGGCGTTCGTAACTCGAAAAAAGTTCGTAAGAAAAGGCAATTTTTTTCTGAACCCCGGGTTCGTATCACGAGTTGTTCGTAAGACGAGGGGTTCGTATCTTGAGGTACCACTGTATCTCATGATTAGAACTTTTTGTTTTAAGAAGACTTGAAAATTCCTTTGAGTTAGATTTTGTGTTCAATGGTAGTTATGCAGGAAACTTGGAGCATTTTAGAAAGGTGCCACTGGAGCTCAATTACTAGGCCACCTTGTGGCTAACTTATTTATTCTTTCATTGTTTCACCTTGTCGCTTTAAGGGGTGATGGGGTTTTTTTTTATGTTCAATTTTATATAAATCTGTTTTGGCATCCTAATTTCAAAGAATACCCAGTTCTCTGTTTAATTTCACTTTTGGATAAGTCAGTATTGACTGTGTTGGGACAACACAGATTTAAGAGTGTTTAGATAGTTTGTGGCTTTTGACAACCTTTATAGAGACTGGAGTGTACTCATTGTGTTTCTCAAGTATTTGCATACAAGCCAGTACGTTAGACCCCTGTGTTTCTATTTTTCTAGATTGAAACAGTTTTAACTGTTACTGTCTTTGCCTTTCCTTCTTTAAAACTATTCATTTTATTCCTGCAGCCACTTCTGTTCAAGCTTTTTTGGTATTCAGGCTTCCTGTTCTTCCATTTCAGTACTATTCTTGCCATTCCTCATTTAATAAAAGCTACATTCCTCAACATATGATTTTTTTTTTACTCGTTGCAATCATTCTAGTCATGTGCCATGAAAAAAAGCAGGTCTGCTCAGGTGCCAGCAAATTATAATGCATGTATTCCTATAGACTAAAGTACATTTTTGTTTCTCCTGTAGCAAATAGGCATCCCTTAGTAGTTCATTGAGAGTATGAATATACAGCATTGTCCCCAATCTGTCCCTATCCCATTGTAAGAATCAACTCTGCCTATCATTTCTCACTCTGTATCAAAATGGTATTTTTGTTATTTCTTCTAGCACTTTAATAGCTAAGCAGTCTATCTGTGATGCTTCACTAGACAAGAAATCTTTGTTTTTCCCTTGATACCATTAGCTATCTTCCACAGTCTTTCCAATTTGGGCTGCCTAACCAACTCCAAAAGGATATTTTTTCTGTACAGCTGGATTATAATTTATTTTGTCAAGCATACAACAAATTTCGCATTATGTACCTGAAAAGGGCAGTTTCGTGAATACCTGATCCTGTATGGTACAGGGTCATCCTATCACTGAAAAGTGTAAGAATTTCACCTGGTGTTAGTAGATAATGAGGCAGTTACTTTTATCCTTATCATCTTATAGAGAAATATCCCATAGAAATACACTAGTTCTCCTACTGCCTTGTTGTTTTGCAACAAATAGGTTATTTTTGGATGGACATTAATTAATCAGATCCCTGAAAATTTAGTTCAATTCCTATAGTCATCAGATGGCTTATGAATGACTGGTTAGTGATAGCATGGAGCATGTTTTCTACGCTATATAATGCTATTATTCCATTTTTATATTGTTTTTCCTTATTTTGTTGTGGAACAATTTTATGATTATTATAAAAGACTTTAGGATTGTTTTTAATGAAAAAATTACAGTAATCATACTGTAACTACTGATAGCTATAATAAAATATTCTCCTACCACCATAATTATCTCATTTCATCTACCCAACTATAAGAATATTATTCATAAACAATGAAGCAATTTCTGCTCTAGAAAGAAACTTCATAGGAAAAGTTGCTTACGTTTACAGACAGGAAGAGGGACCCAGCCAGTTTCTTTGCATATGGAAGACTTTCCCAGGCTTTCAGAGACAAACCCTTCATTACATGTTATGTCAATTTTTTGATTGTACATATATTGAGTTCGTCTAGGTAGAAAGTGGCCATTTGTCACTTCTGGAGGGGAGCAGTTAATTTCTATGGAGGAATATGAATAAAAACAGGTGGTCAATTTTAACCAACAAGAACATTTATCTGTTCCAGGTCCTTGGGAAGTTCTCAATGATGAAGAAAGATTAGTTGATTGTAAATGACAAACCAGTTATTTATAGCCATTTATCGACCATTGATAAATTAATACTGACCACATTGGGGATCCTTGCCCTAAGGCTGCTTTGCTCTGTTCTCAATTTGCTGCTTAGCAGAATAGAATAGAATAGAATAGAATAGAACAGAACAGAATATAATAGAATTCTTCTATTGTCCAAATGTGATTGGACATACAAGGAATTTGTCTTTGGTGCATATGCTCTCAGTGTACATGAAGAAAAAAATAAAATACATTCATCAAGAAACATAAGATACAACACTTAGCGATAGACGTAGGACATTAATAAGCAGTCAAATCATATTAGGAAATAATAAATCAATATAAATCATAAAGATATAAGCAACATTGATAAAGTCATATGTGGAAGGAACAGAAGAATAATAGTAATTTAGTCTTAGTAAATAATTTGACAGCGTGGTGGAAATTAGTTATTTAGCAGAGTGATGGCATTTGGGGAAAAAACTATTCTTGTGTTAAGTTGTTCTGGTGTGCAGTGCCCTATTCTATCATATTGAGGTTAGAAGTTGAAACAATTTATGTCCAGGATGTGAAGGATTTGTAGATATTTTCAAAGCTCTCTTTTTGACTCATGAAGTATACATGTCCTCAATGGGAGGCAGGTTGGTAGTAATTGTGTTTTTTTCCTGCAGTTCTGCTAAAATCTGTGTCTCTCTTGTTTGATTGCAGAAACAAACCAGACAGTTATAGAGGTGCAGATGACAGACTCAATAATTCCTTTGTAGAACTGAATCAGCAGTTCTTTGGGCAATTTGAACTTTCTGAATTTGCAGAGAAAGAACATTCTTTGTTGTGCTTTTTTGATGATGTTTTTGATATTAAGTGTCTATTTTAAGTTTTGAGATATGATAGAACCTAGAAACTTGAAGGACTCTACTGTTCATACTATGTTGTCTAGTATTAGTCTACTATATGCTGGCTCTGATAAAAAGTGTATTGCTAACATGTTGTAAGCCGCCCTGAGTCTAAGGAGAAGGGTGGCATAAAAATCAAATAAATAAATAAACAAACAAACAAACAAACAAATAAATAAATATTGTAAGAGGTTATAGTATAGTAGAGTTTTTTCTAAAATCTACCATTAATATAAAAGTAATGTATTATTAAAAAAAATATTAAAATTAACATTAATGTGATTTTAAAATACTCAGGGGAAGAGTGAATTAGTGCCCAAAGGGAAAAACCACCAATACTGAAATCATAAGGTGATTTCAGTCTAAAACAAGGATAGCCAACTGATTTGTGGAGTTTGTGAAGACAAAAAGGGGGTAATTTTTATTTTTATTTACATCTTAACTTGTGCTTGACTAATATTTTTAAATTAATTCTAGTGCTGGGGAGCGTGGGATGGGAATTGGAGGATGGAGTTGGCTTAGGATTTTATTAGTTAATTTAATTAATTAGCTTTATTAATTATTTGGGGATTGAATGTTCAAGTGAATGGTTCTTGTTTGATAGATAGGGATGATTGGTTAGATAAAATGTGGGGTCCAGAGATGAAGACCAAGGTTCCCCTGGTTGGAAATGGGTGGGGCCCTGGTCATAACCCCCAAGCTAGTATGTTTGTTGGGATAGTGTTAGTACGTGGTACATACAGATATTTGAAATTGCCATGTATGTTAAACTACCAGTTGTAGTTTGCATTTGTTACAGTTGTAATATCTCTTTAAGGACTTTGGCTGGCTAGCCATAAGAGGGCGCCAGCCCTCTCTCCTGATGATGACACTGGATAGCTCATTCACCTTTTTGCCTTTTACCTTGTGGGGAGAGTATTTTTCTGCTTTGTGCTACTATGTGCGGTTTGTTTATTTCTGCTTTGTGCTTGTAGATATGTACTCTATATATGTAAATAATACTTGTTTAGCATACTAAGTCTGTGTTGTTACTGGCTGTATTACATATCCACACTCTTCCTTAAACTCTGCTCAGTGTATGTTGAAGCCTAGCTGCACCGAGACATACCGACATTGGTTATGGGCCCAGTGGCACAGTACTCTGGTTTGTTAATGTGTGGTTTATTTTAGCCAGCATTGTATCACAGCTAGTATTTTTGCTGTAACAGTATTATTGAAAGAATGGAAACATTCCAGTCCTCTAAAATTTTCTCCATTGCTCAGTTGGATGGAAGCAACTACAGCACATGGGCTGATAAATGCACTATGCTGTTGCAATGTGAAGTACTATGGGATATTGTTGCTGAACCTCCCAATTTGGATGCCTTGGATCCTGATGTGAAGGAGGATGCCAAGAAGATAAAAGACTTTAACCAGGACAATATGAAAGCTCGCAGTTTAATTGGTCTTATGCTTGCAGCCCAGCAATTAACTCACATTCGTGGTGAAAGCTTAGCTGCCAAGTGTTGGGATATTTTGTGAAATATATATGTGCGGGACAGTGTTGGTGCACATATACAATTAACGAGGAAACTTTTTCGCACTCGTTTAGCCCGGAACAGAGATATGCTAGCTCATTTGACTGTGATGAAAGAGATTTTGGCAGAGCTGCATGAATAAGAGCTTGTTTTCTCAGAGATTCATCAAGTGTACATTATCTTATTTTCACTCAATGATAGCTATGATGCTTATGTATCATCATTAGGTGTGCTGTCCAAAGATGAACTTACTTAAACTGAGATTACTAGGTGTTTGCTGGAAGAAGCGAATCTTTGCAGAGACTGTTTGCAGTTTAAAGAAGAAAAGCTTTTTGTATCAAGAAACTTGTTCAAACTTGTTACAAAGATAAACAAAAAGAACATATTGCAAAGTTTTGTCAATGGAAAGAAAAGCCTGGTGATATCTTTGTGGCTACCAGGAATGTAAAACAAACCAGGAATGTTAAGAGTGGTTTGTGGGTTGTTGACAGTGGATCAACACATTGTTTAAACAATGATAAGAAATGTTTTGAGAAGCAAATGCAAGTAGGGAAAGTATTTGTTTAGCTAACAGCTGGAAAATTCATGCTTCTGGGGAAGGAAATGCTCACTGTTCATTTTTAAACAAAACAGTGTTCTCTTTATATATTCCTCAGGCAAAGTATAATCTGCTGTCTGTTAATGTATTAACCAAGATGGGTTATACTGTATTATTTAAAAATGATCATTGCATTATTAAGAAAGAGGGGTATAAAATTGTTGCTGAGTTTAAAGATGGTTTATACATGCTTAATGTAAAGAAACAAGCCAAAACAAATGCCATGTTTAGCAATGTAAAACCTCGTGATAATTGTATTCATCTTAGGCACAGAAAAATGGGGCATTTGAATTTTCAATTGGTGAAAAAGACAATTGGGCTTGTTGAAGGTATCAAACTTAAACCAGGTTCAAGATATGTAGATTGCAATATTTGCCATGAAGAGAAAATCAAGGTTACCCCTACAAAGCATTATAAAGGTTTCAAAACTAAGACTATCTTGGAACTAGTGTTTATTGATGTAATAGGTCCATTGAGAACAACTAGCTATAATGGTTCATGGTTTATTCTGAGCATTGTGGATCATTATTCCAGGTTTGGCTTTGTGTATGCAATGAAGACGAAGGCAGATACTTATAGGTTGTCTAGTAACTGGCTGAAATTTGTGGAAAGAAAAATGAATAAGAAGGTTGTTAGTGTGGTCTCTGATGATGGAACAGATTTTACAAACAAGAGGTTTGCTGACTTGCTGAAGAATTGTGGTATAGAACACAGGCTGTCTGCGCCTTATAGGCCACAGCATAATGCATTTGTTGAGAGGAGAGGCCAAACGCTACAGGCCATGATGAGAACCATGATTAGGGATTCTGGTTTGTCAGGACAGGTATGGTCTGAGGCATTGCTGTGTGCAAATGTTGTCTTAAACAATGTTGTTCACTCATCTACTGGAGAGATTCCATTCACTAAGTGGTATGGTAAGAAGCCTGACTTGAGCTATCTTCATGTGTTTGGAGCACCAGCATGGGTGCATATTCCATCTCAAGTTCGTAGAAAAGGTCAGCATAGAGCAAGGTTGTTGTATTTCGTTGGTTATCACAACAACCATAGATCTTTTAAGTTCTGGGAAAAGAACACTGGTGTGTGCAGTTACAGTGCAAGTGTCAAGTTCCTAGAACAGACTGGATGGAATAGGGTAGAACACCCTGAAGGGACAAATAAAGAAGTTATTGTTCCGTCTCCTTTATTTGTAAAGAAGAAGGATAGCTGCCAGAGACTGCTTAGCAGTGCTGGAAGCGAGTCTGAAGGGTCAGGTGAGGAGGAGTTATTGGCCGAGGAAACTCCTGGTACGAGTGAAAGCGCTCCAGTAGTGTATATTAAGAGTGAAGTGAAGAACAAGCCAATGCCAGGTACTAGTGATGTTGTTGTTCCAAGTAGAGGTTGTAGGGTTAGGAAGGAACCGGATAGGTACAAGGCTAATGTAGCTTCTGCAGTTGTGGAGCCATCGCATTATGGAGAACTTAAAATGTTTCCAGATAAAGAGAAGAGGCATTGGCATGATGCTATGAGAAAGGAGTTAGCTGCCATGAAGGAGTTGGAAGTGTATGAAGAAGTACAGTTGCCTCCTGGAGAGCATTTAGTGGGATCTCTTGGGTCTATAAAGTCAAAGTTTTTCCCAGATGTGGGGTGACTATGATAAAATCTTTGTTCCAAGTTTAAGAGCAGTAACTCTGAGTACAGCATTAGTACGGGCTGCGAAGCACAAGTTTTGTGTGCATCACATTGATGTGGAAACGGCATATCTGCACATGCCGTTGTAGCATAAAATCTTTATGAGAATTCTGCCTAGTGTCAAGCATGACAAGGATCAGTGTTGGAAGCTTAAGAAAAGCTTATATGGATTAAAACTCCATGATTGTTAAAGCATTAGAGGGTATGGGATTTCATGCGAGTAAAGCTGATCCCTGTATGTTCCTGAGAAATAGAAAAGTTTCCAAAGAAGTATTGTTATTGTTCATGGATGACATTGCAATTATTGCTAGGTTTGTTGAAGCAGTAAGGAAGATAGTGCAGGGTCTGGAAAAGAAATTCAGAATCAGGAATCTTGGTGAGATTATTTAGGCACTGACATTGAGAAAACCAAGAATGGTTTTAAATTAACACAAGCTGGGAAAATTAACAGTCTTTTGAAAAAATATAATATGGAAAGCTGTAAGGTTGCCAGGACTCCAATGGAGAGTTGCTTTGTACATGGCAATACAGAAGGAAAGGCTGTAGCTAGGGAACTGTATCGTTCTCTGGTTGGTAGCTTGTCTTATTTGGGACTTTGATCACGGCCTGATATCGCTTATAGCATTAATCAGCTGGCATTGTATAATAAGGAGCCAACGGAATATCACTGGAAGGCTGTTAAGTGGATTTTACGATATTTAAAAAGGACTATGCATCATAGTTTGTACTTAGAACCAGATGATAGTTTGAAACTTGTGGCTTATGCGGATGCTAGTTTTGCCTTGGACAGTGTGACCAGAAAGTCTACTACAGGTTTAGCCTTGGTAGGGTGGAAATCCATGAGGCAGCAGCATATCAGTCTGTCTACAATAGACGCCGAGTTTGCCAGTTTGTCACAATTGTGTATGGTTTCGGTAGTATACTGGCAGTTGCTGTTGAATCTCGGTGTGTAATGCCATAAACCAGTTGTGGTTTATGAGGATAACCAGTCAGCATTGAGCATGGCAAAGTGTAAAGCTGTGAAAACACACTCAAATCACACAGACTTAAGATATTACAATGTAAGGGAGTGTGTTAAAGATGGCCTAATCAAATTAGAGTACTGTGAAAGTACTGAAAATCTTTCTGACAATTTCACCAAGGCGCAGGGTGCTAAACTACATACTGATAGTTGTACCAGGTATAACCTGAAGCAGTAAATGCAACTGTGTTTAAAAATTGTCAACCCCAAGGAGGGAGATTGTTAGTACATGGTACATACAGATATTTGGGATTGCCTTGTATGTTAAACTACTAATTGTAGTTTTGCATTTGTTACAGTTGTAATATCTCTTTAAGGCTTTGGCTGGCTAGCCATAAGAGAGTGGCAGCACTCTGTCCTGATGATGCCTTTTACCTTGTGGGGGGAGTATTTTTCTGCTTCGTGCTGCTATATGCGGTTTGCTGATTGTTTCTGCTTTGTGCTTATAGATATGTATATATGTAAATAATACTTGTTTAGCATACTAAGCCTGTGTCGTTACTGGCTGTATCACACATCCACAGTCTTCCTTAAACTCTGCTCAGGGTATGTTGAAGGTCTCGCAGCCTAGCTGCACCGAGACATACCAACAGATAGGCCTGCCAAGAAGAAGAGAGCCAGTGGAGGTGGTAGAGCAATTCCAGACAGGGTGGATAGCCAGGGAATTACGGTCATTACTGGGAGCGGCAGATCCGGCAGGAACCAAGGGGTAGGCCGCTCTCAGAGAATGAATACTAGCTGCTTGGAAGCGATTCCCTGTTCTGTCCCCAGGTCTCATCCCGTGTAGCTGGTAGTCAGGGCTCTGGTCGCAGGCTGCTGCTACTCAATGCCAGGTTGGTTGCCAACAAGGCCGATGTCTGTTCTGCTCCTGCCCTACTGGCTTTCTGTAAGGCCATGAAGACCTGGCTCTGCCGACAGGCCTGGGGGCATGAATTGTACATCTTTCATGGCCAAACTGTATGAATGGTGTGTATGCTTGTGATTATGTCTTTTTATATTAATGGGTTTTATCATGGGATTAGTTTTTTATATTATATTTGACTTCTCTTATTGCTCTTATTTATTGTATTTGTATTATTATTTTGCAAGTCACCCTGAGACTTATGGATTGGGCAGCAAAGAGGTCAAATAAATAAATAAATAGATTTTATCCCTTGTGGCTCCATCACCCAAATTTTCCCTAAAAGAAACAATTAATTTTTCTATACCTTGTGCATTAGACACAAAGTCTTAATGAATTATGTTCCACTGTCCAAGAAATGCTATATGAAACATTCATTCCTATTTGGCCCCACATTTATTGCTGAGCCATATTACTAATGATAGATTGCAGACAGAAGTAAATGTTTGCCTCAAATAATCTTCAGAAGAATAAGATCCTTCTTTGAAGAAAGACATTTCTAAGTCTGATCACTTAGAGAAGTATAATACTGTATGCCATTTGGTTCCGCAAGTTCCAGGAAGCCACGAACCCTGAGTTTTTATTTAATTAAAAAGTTGAAATTATAGACTTAGTGGCTCTTTTTGAATTATCCCTTTAAAGTTAATTGTAGCTAGTTTAGGAAATCAATTCAGTATAATGTAAAAAATCCATAGATCTAAAGGGATATTGAAGCAGTATTTTCTTTTACTTTTTAAAAAGGGTATGATGAATTTTCTAAGACAATGCTTCTTATTCATGTTCTCGGCATGTTCAATAAAAACAAAATCAAATGAAGACATACAAAGATTTATTTTCCTATTTTACCACAAGGTTTTTAACCTGGTCAGATTGATTGGAGCTACGATTTTAGGCATGCATAGCAAGAAGACTAAAATGTGTATAAGATTTCAAAACAACCATGACCATTAGAAACATATACAAACCTGCACATTGAAGCCTTGAACTCCATCCAGTCTCAGTACATAAGGCATCTGGTCTGTCAATATATTTATATCCTGTATTACAGGAGAATTGTATTCTCTCACCATCCTTGTAAATGAGTTTTGGTGATAATAGATTTCCATTTTCAATAGGGTGTGCCTGGCAAGTTATTTCTACCATAAAATACAAATAAAAGGTTTTTTTCATTAATATCCTCTTTATTCAGTTGAAGTAAAAATGCTGTATTACTAAAAAGATTAAAGAAGAAAGAGGTATCGTTGTAAATTTTAATCTCATTTTTCATCCCCTAGAGGATTCATGTAGAATCAGGTTGAAGAAGTAACCTTTTTCATACTCATTAGGATGAACAATAATAAATCTACTATTTCACAATCAAATGAAATGTTTTCAGCCTCAAGAAGTGTCTTTAAGTTAATATGGGGATGAGGACTGAGGCAACCTGCAAAGCAGTATCTATGGGCTAGACCTCTTCTTCCATGAATGCTAACTAAAACTGTCTCAGAGAAAAGAGTAGAACTATTACAACACAGTGCTACCCAATCTAATCCTCAAAAGCAGCTCAAAAAGCTACCCTGATTAAAAGCCACTAAAATACCAAGGACAAAAAGGATGGATGCATCCTATTCTCACCACAGGTATGATCAATTTAATTCTGTACTCAGATCTGAAAACTGACTGAAAAAGTCTATTACTTACTCCACAGTTCTCTGAAGCAATTGCTTGTTCTTAATAACCTCCCCCAGGAAGGGTTATAGTTTAGGACAATATGAATCAATATTTGTTCAGCTAATAGTGACTTCTTGAGAAGCGAGTACGGTGGCTCCTTAAGTGAAGGAATATTTTTCTTTCCCAAGAAGGAATTTACTACTGCCAGAACTCAACCACGTCTCACCTGACAGGAGGTCATAGCCTACCAGGAGGAAAATTGATGTATTATACTGATGGACAAGCTAATGATCAGGATTAATAGGTTTTAATTTCCTTCCAGACAATGAAAATAGACGAAGTCTCAATTAGTTTCATGGGGCTTCCCTCAGGTTTAAAATGCATTATAGAATGAATCCAAATAATTTATCTAACATATGTCTAGCATACTCCTCACAATTCTCCTTTGGAAAAACTGAATTGCCTTGAATGAAACCACCAACTAGATGCAATAAGGAGAGAATACTATGGACACTTCCCTGATCTTACCACCATGAGATAGTTCTTAGTAAAACTCCATTTCACACTCACCTGGCTTCACTTTTTGTTGTCCTCCAGTGATACTCTAGATCTCTTTTCTCCCATTTTACTTAGTAAGTTCCATTTAGAACCAATTGGGGTTCATCAGTTGTCTGAGGCAGACCAAATAGGTCCAGTCTTTCTGTAGCCCATAGAACTCCAAGCCAATCAAAGAGTGACACAACTATGACAAAGGAGTGTAATAATCACTGCAACTCAGAGTTCACATAACTTCCCCTCACTCACCTATACATTCTGAAACAGGTGCACTCCACGTGCCATCAGCAGTGCAAGTAATTTTATTAGATCCTTTTATTTTGAGCTTTCCAGTACATCCAAATATCACTAGATCACCATATAAAAAATCTTCATTCATTTGAAATTTTGCACCCTGAATAATCCTCATGTTTTCTGGTAGTGCTAGCGGAGGACATTTGTTGACTGCAAATAGAGTAATATTGTAATATAAAGCTAATTAAGAAATGTTTAAGACTTAGAAAAAAGCAAACAGGAAATGAAACGTGTCACCAACCGTAAATATTTAAAAATCTGGTGACCTGCACAGTATAGTCTCCAGCAAAATGGAAAATTTAATGTTTTTTTTAAATGAAACAAAAAAAAGTCTTTTTACTAATGAATTCACTGTGATCATTAAAAAATAGATGTGGGGACATTCTCAATCAGCATAGAAATCTTTTACTCTATCACATTGGGTAATTGAGCAAATAATGGGAGATAAATTACCATGAACTGCATTATTATTGCAGAAATAGTAACAGTGATTTTGTAGAAAATATTTAACAATAAAGACATCAGCAAAAAATAATGAATGGGACTCATACACCCAACACTAATACTGAGGCATCTTGAAGAAAATGCACAAAATGATTAGTTATAGCAAAAATTATCAAGCGGTTTGTGATTTCAAATTTTGAAAATATTCTCTGTATATTTGGTATATACATTTTGTATATACTGTATATACTTGAGTATAAGCCAAGTTTTTCAATGTGCTGAAAAATCCGACCTCGACTTATACTCAAGTCACTGACTGTGCTCGGGTGCTGCGATGGCCCAAGCGCCAGCAGGGATTTCAATTCGGAGCAGAGGGTGTTCTGTGGGAGACCGGCAGGCACTGGTGGCTCGGGTTGGTGAGCGAGCTGTGGCAGGGACCAGGCAGTTGCCGCCTCTTCCCGGCTGAGGCAGCTTCAGGGGCGCCTTTTGGGGGTGCGGCGGTCTGTGCAAACAGTGCCTAGTTGAGGGTGGCACCCATGGTCCTTTCTCCGCTACTTCGTTTTTCAGCGGCCAAATAGAAGGACTAGGACTCCTATCTCTGAGAGCTGGATGTGGGGACTGGGCTGGGGAGGTCACACTTTTACACCCTCCGCAGCTACAACTTCCAATTAGGAAAGAAGGGCAGCATGAAGGGATGATCTAAGAAGTTAAAATATATATTGTCTAAAACAAGATGGGTAACATGCATTAAATGTAAGAGATTATATCTATAACCATTTATGCTTATTTAATTGTGGTAACCCAGAAAGTGGCTGTTGCACAAGTGATAAAGGATTCTGAATTTTCTAGATGAAAGTTATTATATAAATTTATGTTTTGAGGACATAATATAAACAGACCTATCTCTGTGCAATTTGCAATTTAAGAATGTATGTGACTTTCAAGTGATGACAATGGTAGACTAGGGTGTCTCTGGAAGAGTGGAGATAATATTGCAATGAAGACTGATAATTGGATGATAAGCATGAGCCACCAGAGCCTCCTTGAATAAAGCAAGACCAAGATACTGCTCGTTGTGCTCTGGAATGCTCTTTCACGTAAGGCAGTGCTTCTCAAATAGTGGGGCGGGGCACAGAGAAATGCCAGGGGGGGCATGAACCCAGGAAACATGCTTTTTTTTGCCACAGAATTGGGGGGGGGGTTTGCACTGAACAATAACACAGAGCACAGAGCAGGAGATATGAAGTACAAGTAACAAACCCTTAAGCAACACCATAGAAAAATATTTAACAGGGATGAAAAGAAAGGGGGAGAGAGATGGAGATAATGAGACAGATGTAAGTCTCCCAAAAGCTAAGACAAGGATATGATGAAGCGTATGTACGCTTGGCTTCACTGTGACTATGGTGAGATGAGGCAAGGCCTCATCTCACCATAGTATGTTTAATGGGTCTAAAAACGTTGGCAGCAGACAGCATGAACCCAAATAAATCAAGGCATCATTTAAATGCATTATACCCTAATCAGACTGATAGGCTGCTTCATTTTTTTCAGTAAAAATGTGCTGAATGTTGCAAACAATTGTCCTGGCAGAGAGTTTGGGGTGGGGGGCTGAAATGTTTACTTTTTCCTGGGTAGGGGTGTAGCAGAAAATAATTGAGAATCACAGCTAGATTTTAAGGTGACTAGGTGGCTCAGTGGCTAAGACACTGAGCTTGTCAATCAGAAAGTTTGTAGTTCAGAGGTACGAATTCCTAGTATAGGTCTCCTGCGTGAGGAGGAGTTGGACTAGATGACCTCCAAGGTCCCTTCCAACTCTACTACTATTAAGTCCTTGCAGCTGATTTGTAAATCTGAGTAGCCAGAAGACTTAGGAAAGTCAAAGAGCTCAGATCCACAGTGGAGCCTTTAAAGACATTGGCTTTGATTAAAACCTCACTGTCTTAAGCACATTTGTATTGCAATTATTTTTAATTAAAGGGGAAAACGTCTTTTTGGAATAGCAGAACAGTTAACTACGGTGAGGGTGAGGGATTAAAGATCTTCTGGATATAAATAAATTATAATTTTAAAAAATTAAAATCAACAGCAAAAAGCTTGATGGGAGTTTGGTCTAAATAAGTTTAAGATGGATAAAAGTGACAGTGAAATTTGAAATATTAGTTTTACACAGAGCTTTTAAAATTATTTAATAAATACATATCTTAGTGGGAATACAGAGTGTTTAGAGTTTTAGTAAAGAGAATTGGTAAACTTCAAAATAATGAGCTGAAGGAATCTTAAAACAGAACATGTGACTTTAGAACTTCAAAGTGTAAGTGTCAGAAGGGACCAAAGGCTTAAGGTAATACAGAAAAGGCAAATGAAAGATGGGAAAGAAAAACCTCTCTTTTAATTTTCTACTTGGCTCACTTTCTCTTTCTGGATTACAAATAAATTAAATAGATACTACTGGAAAAATCAGCAAACTTGGAAAAGGAAGGAGAGGATTGCTAGAGCACCCCCCCCCCCAAAAAAAAAATCATTCCAAAGATTAAAAAAAAACATTTGAAGAGTTGGGGAAGAATGTATCTGAATCTGTTAAGAGAGATATGACTACATTTTAAAGGAGATTGGAAGAAAGATTTATAAATATTAAGGAGGAAGTGAAAGAAGAGATTTTTAAAAAATCTTGAAAAATCTCTAGGACAGTTGACTAGAGAGGTGAAACGATTTTTTTAAAAAGGAAGAAATAATAATGGAAAGAGGGAAAAAAGATTTACACAATCTTGTCATATTGGAATGAAAGAAGAAAAAGAATTATGCCTGAGATTCAGAGTGGTTTCAAAAGATCCCAGTTTAGACAAACAATAGATAGTTCAATCTCTACAAAATTTCTGTAATGGGTTGGAGATGATATGTAGGCACAGACAGATAATGTATATGGGAACAGTATAAATTATGCAAAGTTAAGAAATACATTAGGAGATATTCTTATGTACTTTGTTAGAAGGAAGACAAGAAATTAAGCTCTCCAAAAACATTTTAATATCAGGTTGAAGATCAACATAGATGTACATAAAGAATTTTCAATCAGAATACTACCTAAGGGGGGGGGGGATATTTTTGACTGAAAAGCTCAAACATAAAAAGATATCATTTTGTCGAGACAAATGGAAAGGAGAGATTTTTAATTTGAAATAGTACAGGCCAGGGGTGGGTTCTAACTTACCTTGCTCGCTTACTCTCGGGCTGTGTAGCCCCTGTGTATGCGCAGTGCAAAAAAAATTAATCATTTTTTTAACCCTGCTATGCTGTCCAAAAAACCTCCCTAATCTTATGTTCCGGGTCTATTTGACCCGGACCGCAAATTGATCATTTTAGGTACTTATATTTGGTCTTTTTGAAAGCTTTTTTCACTTGGAAACAAGTTTGAACATTTCTGAACATAATGATATGAAAATTGAACTGAAAAAATTGATGCATACTTGTTTATTTTGACAAAAATATTGTGACAAAAATAAACAAATAAGAATCATTTTTTTCAGTTCATTTCTATTTTTCTCATGTTCAGGATTGTTAAATTTAGTATATCCAAACTTTTTTGGGGAAATTCCTTAGAGATTTGTAGCCTAAAAAAAATATAAATTGACACAAAATTCAATTTTTTCAGTTCAATTTTCATATCATTATGTTCATAAATGTTCAAACTAGTTTTCCAGTGGAAAAAGTTTTCAAAAAGACCAAATTCAAGTACCTAAAAAAATTATTTTTGGTCCGGTCATATACGACCAGAAACAGACTCGACGTGATTATTATTTTTTGCCCAGAAAAGAATTAGCCACCACCCCAAAAATATTATTTTGATGATCAACAATGTTAAATTGAATAAATGAATGCATAAGATATTAAAAATATTTCGGATTTGAAGCCTGTGTAAATATAAAGTGAAAATGTTTGCAAGCAGCCAGGGGGGGGGGGTTATTTATGATTGTAAACAACCAATAAGAAACATTTCTTTCAGTTCATTTATATTTTTCTTATATTCAGAAATGTTCAAACTACCAATCCCACACCAACTTTAGTAAAATTGAACACATTTTGCAAGCAAAACTATCCATAAATTGAAAAATATTTCACAAAAACAGGGGGGGGCACACATTCTATCAGCAAAATAAACCAATAAGAATTACTTTTTTCATTTCAATTTTCATATCATTGTGTGCAGAAATGTTCAGACTACTTACCAAGTGAAAAAGGTATTCAAATTGACCAAACATAAGCACTTCAAATGAAGAGTTTTCAGTCCGGGTCAGAGTGACCCGGGAACACAAGAAGTGTGACTTTTTGTTTTTCAGCAAGAGAGAAACCCCCCACCCCCCAAAAAAAAATTCTCATAGAGAGAACCCCTGAAATGATGAAAAGTCATGAAATTTCAAGTTTCAGATATGCAGGGAATTTTTTTTACAGGGACTCAAACTTGGCTTTGGGTCACATACGACCCGAACTGAACTGCAGTTAAAGCCAAAAATAAAATGGCCATGAATGTGCAGTGCTAGAAACTCGACTTCTGTGCATGTGCAGAAGAAAAATAAATAAATAATTCAAAGATAATTCAAAAGAAGATGGTGGTGGTGCCCATGGACTGGCACCGACTGAACTGAATCCATGACATTATCATGAAATCACCAAGGGGTCTGAACTGGGAGGAACCCACCTCTGGTAGAGGTATCAAACACCCAAGAAATCAGGAGATGAGGCAGCTCAAATGAATATAAAAAATCATTGCAAGTTTAAACTCCCTACAAGAATTTGGCCAGCTGATTGTTAAGAGAAATGTGTTGGAGATAAGAGAGATATTCAAGGTGTGTTGAACTTAGATATTTTATGGCTGTGCAAGGTCTCATGCTTTACCCCTCCTTAGGCTCAGCCCAATCATCTGCTACAAGAGGTTTTGACTAACTCAGTTTTAATACCATGAGATTTCCTAGGAACATTTAAAGAAGACATGGACAACAGGCAAGGACATGACAGAAAAAACTGTACAACAGACACAAGAAACTAAGGAAGAGGCACCACATTAAGACTACAAATATTTACTTTTTCTAAGTTTTGGCATATAACATGAAATATAATCTAGCCTGCTCTCCCCCTCCTCAAAAAACAAATTTATTTCATTATTTGAAAAATTGAAGCTTGTTTAGAAGAAAGAGATATTAGTAGAAATTATTAAAAATGTTTGATTTACAAACATTTAGGTGAAGAGTTTATTTCATTGGGAAATAATAAAAAAAACTGAATAGTTTTGAAATTCACAACTAAAGCCAGAAATGATATTGCTTGATAACCATGACAGTTTGTGGGAATTTAAGTCAATTTTTACTATTCTGATCCTTAAAAATGTTGAGAGCTTACTTACTTTCACAATGAGGAATCTCATTGGTCCATCCATTTGCTCGACAATCACGGTAATTAAATTGGCTGAGCATCTTATACCTAATAATTTAAAAAAAATTGTGAACTAAACACACTAAAACTGCAAAAGGATTATATATTAAAACATATTTGATACATACTGAGATGATACATTTTTTCAATTATTACTGATTATTCTTGTAAATGGAGAAGAGTTTTCCTGAAACAAGTTTGGTATTTATTCCCAGTTAGAAAAAGATGAGAAACTCATTCTTCCCAAATTTTTAATTTATTTTCCATTCCAAAACCTTTGAAACTATCACCAAATTCAAACCACTTCTGGATATATAATATTGTATTTCCAAAACAGAGTTTGATATTCCAGTTTTTCAGGGGAAAAAAGACTCAAACAGCACAGAATAATATAAAAGCAATGTTGTACATATTAAATATAGAAACAGAAATAGCAGAATTTGAAGGGACCTTGGAGGTATTCTAGTCCAACCCCCTGCTTAGGCAGGAAACGTACACCCTTTCAGACAGATGGTTATATAACATAATCTTAAAAACATCCAGTGCTGCAGCATTTACAATTTCTGGAGGCAAATTGTTCCACTCATTAATTGTTCTAACTTTCAGGAAATTTCTCCTTAGTTCTAAATTGCTTCTATCCTTGATTAGTTTCCATCCATTGCTTCTTGTCCTACCCTCAGGAGCTTTGGAGAATAGTTCGACTCCTTCTCCTTTGTGGCAGCCCCTGAGATATTGGAACACTGCTATCATGTCTCCCCTAGTCCTTCTTTTCAGTAAAGTAGACATCTTTGATGCTCTTCTCTTTTTTTAAATTGTGGTGACCAAAATGGAATGCAGTATTCCAAGTGTGGCCTCAGCAAAGCATGATAAAGTTGTATTAAAAATACATGTGATCTTGATTCTATCACTCTGTTTATGCAGCCTAAAACTGTGTTGGGTTTTTTGGCAGCTGCTGCACATCGCTGGCTCATATTTCAATAGTTGTCCATTAGGACTCCAAGATCCCTCTCACAGTTACTACTGTTGAGCAGGGTACCACATATACTGTACCTGTGCATTGTTTTTCTTGCCTAAATGTAGAACCTTACTTTTTTACCACTGAATTTCATTTTGTTAGATAGTACCCAATAATCAAGTCTGTCAAAACCTTTCTGTATCTCAAGCCTATCTTCCAGAGTGTTGGTTATTCCTGCCTGTTTGGTGTCATCTGCAAATTTGATGAGTTCCCCATCTATCCCTTCGCCCAAGTCATTGATTAAGATGTTGAAGTGTACTGAGCCTAAAAGAGAGCCCTGGGATACTCTACTGCTTACTTCGCTCCATGTAGATGAAGTTCCATTGGGGCCTATACGTTGAGTGTGGTTGATCAGTCAGTTACAAATCAATTTGGTGGTGATGCTCTCTAACCCACATTTTTCTAGTAGTAGGTTATGGTCTACTTTATCAAATGTCTTACTGAAGTCCAAGCAAATTATATAGACAGTATTCCTCTGGTCCACTTTGTCAAAGAATGTAATAAGAATAGTCTGACATCATCTGTTTTTGACAAACCAATGTTGGTTTTTGGTTATTACTTTGTTTGCTCCTACATGTTTGCTGATTTGTTGCTTGATTACCATTTTCTTCCCTATTTTAATTTGTGTTCCTAATCTGTTTTTTGTGGTGCTGTTTTTGATAGGTTGGACTGTTTTTTCCCTTTGAATAAGGACAGATGCAAAAAAATGAGTTAAATCGTTCTTCTTTCTCCCTGTGGCTTGTCACCTTCTTGCTACTTTCTCCCAGCAATGGACCAATTGTTTCCTTGACTTTTTTCTTGTTTTTAACATGTTGGAGTTGTCACGCTGTGGATTGACAGCCTCCAAAGACATTAAGAAACATCCTATAGTTAAATGGTTAACTCTGTTTGTTAATGTAGCAGGAAGAGAAGCTATTAGCAGCCATTCTGTTCTTTCTCTATTAAAGATGTAAGACGCATAGCTAAACCTCTCCGGCTAAACTTATTTTTTCTACTTTTCTAATAAAAAGTTTGATTCATTTTAAAATGAATGCTTGTGCTTTAATGTCCATCGACCTCCGGAAAGCCTTACTTCAGTTTTAACAGGCTGAGCACTCTGCCGGTAAGATCCTCTTTCCGACAGGAGTAAGGGTTTTTTTTGTTATTTTTTACTTTTGTTGCAAGCCTTTGTTCACTGTGAGAATGTTTCCCTCATTTTATCTTTACAGGCTAGTTATTTGCCCTTCTTTTCTCTTTTTATACTTGTCTTGGCATAAATGAAAGAGAGAGATGGAGAGGGAGAGGGAGAATGAGTGTGTGTGAGAAAGAGACAGAGAGGGGGGTGAGAGAGTGAAAGAGAGAGATGTGAGAGGTCAGAGGGAGAGAGAGGGGAGGAAGGGAGAGAGTATGGATGCTGGATTCTTATTAGTGGTCGGCAGGATTTAAAATTATGAATTTAGTGGTCCCTGAAATCCGAAAGGTTGGTGATCCCTGACAAAGTTCAACATTTCAAGAAGCACTGGGAACAAAATATTAGATTTTAAAAAATAAAACTCAGTAGAGTACTAGGACCTCAGTGTAACAAAGTATTTTAAAGATTTGTAATGAAAATCTCAGGAATCATTCTCTATATTAGAAGTCATTCTTGTAGTAAAAGGCATATTAAATGAAAATCAGATATATGTGATTGATTGATATTGCAATTACTATATTTTATAAGATACAAGATATTTCATACCTTATATAAATTTAAAATGTATTAAAATTACAGTCTGTTTTAAGCAGACTAAATGTTTTTTTTTATTTCTCAGACAAATACAAACATGTACGTATGTAGTATAGTGTAATGTATAAATGCTCAAAGAGTACAAATGAAACTTTCAATTAATTATCCCTTGTATAGGAGTGCCCTCATGTGGTCCAAATATATAATGTAGGGATAGATATGATATAAAATTCAAGAGCATAATAATATTATGTTGCAACAGTGCAGAATGATGTCTCTTACAAAAAATACTTATTTTTTAGTTATTTATTTAGGTGTTCAATTTCTACCCCTAACAAGAACATAATTTCTACTTGAATAGATCTAGAATCCTATTGAATACCTATTGATGGAAAGAATGGACTTCTGCTAATGTTAAGATGTTTCTTAAATCAGTGTCTACCCTCTTGATGGCCAGACAAGAGCTATAGATTACATTATATCAGACTCTCTTCTTGTCCCAATCTTAAAATGTCTGTATATGTATGCATATACAAATTCCTACACAAGAATCTATATACAGTGTTCCCTCGATTTTCGCAGATTCGAACTTTGCGAATAGCCTATATTACGGTTTTTCAAAAAATATTAATTAAAAAATACTTTGCGGGTTTTTTCTATACCACGGTTTTTCCCGTCCGATGTTGTCATACATCATCACCAAACTAATAATTTTTGCAAATAAATAACAAAAATAAATATTATAGTTAATAAATAATTATGTTTATAAATATCAGGATCATTAAGGGTCTTATTCAATGGTGAGTACCAGTAATAATGGTGAGTAAATTGTTGTTAGGGGAATGGGAAATGGTAATTTAGGGGTTTAAAGTGTTAAGGGAAGGCTTGTGATACTGTCCATAGCCAAAATGGTGTCTTTACTTCCGCATCTCTACTTCGCAGAAATTCGACTTTCACAGGCGGTCTCAGAACGCATCCCCCGTGAAAATCAAGGGAACACTGTAAAGTATATAAAAGTGAAATCCATTCACTCATCACAAAATCTCCAGAATAGTAAAGCCTTCAAACTTGAAATTTGGCACTTATGTTCCTCTTGGCTTCTAGATGCTCACTAAGAAAGGATTTTTCAAAATGACCATCTGATCATTAATATTTCCTATCCAGTATTATAATAACACACGCTGATGCTAAGGAGTTAGACTTTCTACTCCACTACTCCCTCCCCCCCCCCCCCGAAAAGTTCCAACTGCCAGTTACCTCACATTCCGTTACCTCAATTCAAACTAGCAGACATTCCATTCCTTCACTCAGGCCTAGTTTCAGCTCCTTACAATACTAAACTTCACTACCTCACCAAAATATCTATACCTTTCACCTATGGAACTGCTTCCGAACTCCAAGTGGCAGGAGATATATTCCCTTATGAGTCTCAATCACCGACCCCCACTGAGCAAACTGATTGTGAACCAAATTTCTCCTGCATAGTGTCCCAGCCCCAAATCACTTCTTGAACTGACCTCCTCAGTTCAGATAAACCTGTTCCTTCTACTGTAACACAAGTTAAAGAGAGAAGAGAGACGAAACAAAGGAAAAGATTTACAGATAAAAAACACAAATAAGGGAAGCTGCAAAAAAGTATCATCAAAGTCATCCCAAAATCAATAGAGAGACTGTAAAAAAGTATGCATCTAATAACCCCTACATTAATCAGGCAGTTACAGCTAAATGCAATGAAAGGATACACAAATCTAATCAATGACTTGGACTAATAAGTATTTATCTGGTTTTAAATATGAACCTCAGATTGATTACTTGAGGGGAAAGGTGGTTGATCTCAGACCTCAGTTACCCAGTGCTTGGTACTGTGCCCTGAAGTGGCAGGATGAGACTTTGCAGGACAGGCTGCAATGGTGCTAAAGTCCAGCTCCCTCCCCTTGAGCCTTACCCTAAACCCTTACACAGCCGTCTTACCCACCAGCATCCAATGGCAGACCACTTTCTTTCTGCTGCCCGGAAGTACAACTTCCGGGCAGCAGATGCTTTCAAATGATGTCTTTTGGAGTCAGAGAGGTGAAGGAGGAAAATTTTATACCAACATTCAAACTGCAGGGGCAGGTCTACCACAGGATAGGAAGTATCAGGGTGGGACTTCAGCAGCAGCCTTCATTTCTCCCGACATACTTTGTTGGTGATGATGACAATGAGAGAGACATCCGTTGTGGAATCTACACAGGCGTTAATCCAGAACTGGTTAGCCAATTGCAGAAGTTGCTACATGAACACAAGTATATTCTGGAATGTAAGGCTGCTGTTGATTCTGTTCCTAAGGGCCACAAGGACTTCCAAGCAGGGGTGAGCTACTGCCCGGAAAGGGCAGAACGCAGTGGGGTAGTGAAAATGGAACTCTACCCCAGAGCACCCAATTTGCACTGAAAGATGCAGGGCGTCCTGCATAAGCCACGTCCCACAGTGTCGTAGTAAAAATTTTGGTAGCCCCTCCCTGCTTCCAAGTGGTGATTAATACCGATAGGAAGTTTCTGGAGAGCACCAAGGTTGTTTCAATGCCCCCATGACTACAGAAGTGGCTGTTCGCATTGTCAGCCAGAATTTTGAGAAGAAAGATATCATTCTCCACAGCAGAGACAATAGGCAGTTACAAATCACCACCCAATCACAGTTTCGTCGCGAAGATGGGTATCCAGCTAATACAATATAAATACATTATCGTTTTGGGAGACAGCGCTTTTGATTTCCGTAATACACAGGTTGTATATAATGAATAATTAGAAAGGGGAAAAACAATTTAAAAAATATTACCCTTCAATACACGTATATTCAACACGGGCACCAAAAGTAAAACCATCTCCATGGACAAGTTCAAAAGTGGCATAATCAGATTCTCTAGGGTTGCCACAAGATTTTCCTGAAAATTAAAATAATATGTAATACAATGTAATATAACAAGAACATTAGCATTTGGGAAGCCCTTAGACTGCCTAGAACTTGAATCGCCCTTTGCCTATTTCATCTTTTCTATCTCATCGTTATTATGAACTAAAACTGGTCTTACTATTTTCAGAATTTATGCACTACTGCTTCACCTCATTAGTGTGTACATTCTAATATTCTGAATGATATGTAATCATATGAAATGCCTTTCATTAAGACATTACATGGCTAATTCAAAGTTCTTATTCATGGAAACAGCTATACATTCTTCCTGGCATTCAGTCTGAAAAGCAACTTCTATTTTTAGTGATAATGATGTAATTCATAGCACTTGGTATCAAGTAAAAACAGAGTGCAAAGAAAAGCAGAAAATTTATTTATTTGGAAAATGTATACAGTTACCTACTTGCTCAGAGTGACTTTAGATGGCTTACAAGTAATGTTGGGCAAACCAAACTTTGCAAAGTTCAACATGCCGAACCCAAACTTTTTTAAAAGTTTGGGTTCAGCGTTTGCTCGAACACTGCGAAGCGCCGCCGCCCGGGAGGACAGTGGGGAATCCCATCCTGGGATTCCCCACCTCCTTTTGCTTGCAGCGCCACTGCGGCATCCTTTTCGGTAAAAATAAAAGGAAGCAAAAGGAGGTGGGGAATTCCCCACCTCCTTGTTTATTTTTACAGAAAACGATGCCGCAGCGGCGCTATTCGGGTTCGGGTTCAGCGACCTCACCCAAACTTCACGGCAAAGTTCAGGTGAGTTTGCCGAACCTGAACTTTGTTGGCTTCGCCCAACACTACCTACAAGCAATAAAAGCACAACATAGAAATTAATTTTTAAAAAAAGAAAAACAATAACCCCAGTGACAACACACAGTCAAATTAGCCAATTGATGGGTCCAACCAAGTGTTCAGGGAAAGAGTATCAAATTGGGAGCTAGGCTAATTTATTCTCCAAAGGGAGGGAGTTAACATGGAAAAAGCCCTTCTGAGTCCCACCAGGTATAAGTCATTAGGGGACAGGACCTACAATATTCCTTGCTGGCCTGCTCTAGTGGTTGGAGGGATCCTACTTTGAACATATTATGCAAAGGCCTAGCTTTCTGATGAAGTCTGTAATACTGGGAAAAGTAGAAGAACAAAACAGAATAGAATTCTTTATTGGCCAAGTGTGATTGGACACCAAAGGAATTTGTCTCTGAGTTTAGCCAGCAGATGGAGCTATAAGAAAATTGTCCAGACCAGCAGGAAGCATTTAGACTAGACAATAAGGTTAGAAAAGCTTTGTCTATGTCCAAAAGAAACAGAGTAATAATCATAATAATACTATCAATAAAAGGGAATATTAAAAAAGATGAGAAGGATGATAATACTACAGCCAAACAATATGGGTAAATAAGACAAACAAATATATAAGATAGTCCTGTAAGAATAATGTGTTCAGCAGAATGATGCCATGAGGAAAAAACTGTCCCTGTGTTTAGTTTTTTTGACATGCAATGCCCTACAGCGACTTCCTGAGGGGAGGAGTTGAAACAGTTTATATCCAGATGTTAGGGGAGGAGTTGAAACAGTTAATATTCAGATGTGAGGGATCTGTAGATATTTTCTCAGTTCTTCTAATCTGCTCAATATACAGGTATTCTATGAAAGGAGGGCTGGTTGCAATTGTTTCTTCTGACTGACTGACTGTCTAAATTTGTATGCTCCCCAACTCCCTAAGGACTTTTCACTGGAATCTGTACCTGTCATTTGGTTGTTGTACCAAACTAGACATTTATAGAAGTACAAAAGATAGATTCGGTAATTCCTCTGTATCACTGTATCAACAACTTCGGGGGCAGTCTGAACCTTTTTAGTTTAGTTTAGATACAGGAAGAATATTTTTGTTGTGCATTTTTAATGGTGGTTCTAATATTAGGACTCTATTTCAAACCCTGGCAGCAAAGTGAACAAACACAGTTACAGCAAGGATGACTTCCCTTTTGGAAACCTTAGTCAAGTTGGAGAGAGCTTGTCCAGGAGAAAAATCAATCTACATTATCACTAAGAGCCAACATCCACTTGATGGCTTATGATAAAAAATACTAATAAACGATAAAAAATACTTCTTAAACATTTCAGTATCCTTCTTCACTGACTTTTGCAAAACATTATTTTATTTCTTACCTGTGCAGTTCTTAGCAGGTGTCAAATGTATCCAGACTCCATCATTACATTCAAGTCTAATAGACCAGGCTTTAACATACCCAGGGCGACATTTATATGATATTTTTTCTTTATGTGCATATGTCTCTGCAATCAGTTCATCTACAGGTTGTTCACGTTCTCTTCTAGCAGGTGGTTCACATGCACTTTCAGCTAGACACCAATGAAAAAGAAACAGCATTTAGCAAAACCCAGCTGCCAAATCTCGTTCCATAGCTCGTAAAAAATAATTTACTTTTATTTTCAACTTTATTTTTTTCACAGTTTCCTAGATATTTTGTTTACATTGTATTCAGATATGAGATCTAGAGGCCACCTAACTCCAGAACAACTCTGGGCAGTTTGTCCTAAAAAGCAGAAAACTAAACCAAAAGAAATGTGTTTAGTTTCAAAGGTTTTTAAACACTTCTGGAATAAGGCGGAGTGGCACAGAAGTTAGAGTGCTGTACTGCAGGCCACTAAAGCTGACTGTAGATCTGTAGGTGAGCAGTTCAAATCTCAACACCGGCTCAAGGTTGAATCAGCCTTCCATCCTTCCGAGGTGGGTAAAATGAGGACCCGGATTTTCTATCTCTGTTAAAAAGTTCTATTGTTAACATGTTTTAAGGCGCCCTGAGTCTAAGGAGGAGGGCGGCATAAAAATCGAATAAATAAATTAAATAAATAAATAAATATTATCAACGTGGGAAACAAATAGGTTTCTGGGAGAATATTATTGGACCAGGAGGATCTGCTCACTGCCAGTCATGCTTTTGTAGTTTAATATCTGGATTACTGCAGTGGGTTCCACATGGGACTCCTCTTGAAAAAGCACTTCAGCTGGTGCAAAATAAGGCAGCCTGAGTGGTAAATGGGGTTGGTTACAGAGATGGGTTCCTCCTAGTTCAGACCGGTTTGCCCAAACTGGTAGCAATCCACTGGTGATGTCATGATGACATTATAGAACAGGTTCGGTCTGTGCCATTTCATGGTTGCTGCCTTCTCTTATTTGAAATTTTTTGATTATCTTAGTGGGGGGTGAGGGGGGTGGATTTTTTTTCTGGTGTTTTTTTTTCCTACTGCACATATGCAGAAGCTGAGTTTCCAGCACTGTGCATGCATTGCCATATTGTTTTTGGCTTATTTTCTGAAAAAGAAATTCCAGCACTGCGCATGCCACACAGCATGAGAGGAACCTACTGGCAGTGAGGTAAGTTAGAACCCACCCCTGGTTGGTTACTCAGTGCATATGACACCACTACTTTGTGAACTGCAATGGTGACTGGTGTGCTACAAGGTGCAACTCAATGCGCTGGGAATCATTTTTAAAGTGCTTTATGGCTTGGAACTGGGTTACTTGGATGAACATCTCTTCCTAGTCACCATTATTCATCTGATCAGGCCTGGTGGGATAGTATATTCTAGGAGCCATCTGAAGGCATGCAGCCCTCCCCCAGTGGGTCGACCTCTAGGGAGGCACAGCATGCCATAATTGCCACATCAGAATGAAGCGACAGAGAGAAAGTTTTCTCGATGAGACAACCTCTGTTAAATCAAGATTGCTCCTTTTATTGTATTTCACCTTTTCTGACATGTGGTACAGAATAACCAATTCGCAAACGCCACATACATTAAGCCATCCTCCAACTACCATTCAGTCATGCACCATATAAGGCTTCTTCTCATGATTTCCTTATAGATAATTAATGGAAGCTACATTCTTTGCCTTTTCCTGGATTGTGTGTTTACTGGTGATTAGCAAAGGAATGAGAGTAAGGCATATATTTCCTTATATGGAAGTTAGCTATAAGTTTTCTTCATGCCGTATATCAAGTTAATTATTTCCCAACATGGTCATGGATTCTGCAGCTTGCTTACTCAGCCTGGACTCTTGCTTCCTTTCAATAGAGGAAGAATTAAGGTTTTATACAGCACCCATTAGG